>NC_086319.1:115695526-116010526 GCF_036172605.1 Pelobates fuscus | reverse complement strand
GATGCCTTATATACACGTCCCCTGATAGGGGACGTAACAGGGATTAAACTGATAAGAATAGTACTAATTAACACACCACTCCTATCTGGTGGCACATTAGATTGTACGTGCAGTGCCGCAAATATGAAGTAGGAGCACCGACCAAGCATGTTTTTCCATCTCCCGCTTCCTAAAATCGATGCCTTATATACACGTCCCCTGATAGGGCACGTAACAGGGATTAAATTGATAGGAATAGTACTACTTAACACACCTTATAATAACGCAGAGAGAGACAACGCAGAGATAGGAGTCTGAAGAAGAGGAGTCAGAGGAGGAAGGTGGTTTTGAGGAGGTGGAAGACCAAACACAGTAGGCGTCCCAGGGGGGCTTGATGTCACCTTTTGGGGACCCTTGGTGTTGTACGTGGCTGGGTGGAGGAAGAGACCTTCATTGACATCAGTGAGGACAAGGAACGGGACATGGCTAGCTTGGTATCCAACCTTGTGCAAATGGGAAGTTTGCGGTTGTGCAAATGGACTGTTTGTGGTTGTTTGCGGTGCGTTAAACGGGGAGTTTGGTCTGCCACTGTGAAGCGGGCGTAACCCTTACACTACCTGATCGATACAACATCATACCTGATGTTTGAAAGCACGTTATTCCAAACAATTTAGGAATGTTAGGTGATTTATGCCCTTTATGGATTAAAACCAGACTGCATCAACTATGTAATTTTCCATGGGAGTTTTGCCATGGATCCCCCTCCGGCATGCCACAGTCCAGGTGTTAGTCCCCTTGAAACAACTTTTCCATCACTATTGTGGCCAGAAAGTTTAAAATTCGCCTGCCTATTGAAGTCTATGGCGGTTCGCCCGGTTCGCCCGTTCGCGAACATTTGCGGAAGTTCGCGTTCGCCGTTTGCGAACGGAAAATTTTATGTTCGCGACATCACTAACCATGAGTGTAAAGGTTTCCAATGTCAGGCTTGATGGCCATGTTTGTTATATGAGAAGATACACCCTAGAAGACCCTACTAACAAATAACATTTTTATGACTTTGAACGTATGCAGTAGACGGGTGTACATATACCCACTTGTTATCCCATGATAGCCTTGACAGTCCATTGGGCATATGTGGTGTTACACCAAACATTATATAATCCCATGACAATGGTTGTGATTTATTACCGTGGTTTTTTTAAGGAACTTGGTTTTTAGTTAGCTTTGGGAGCATTTATTGACTCCATGATTAGTGATATTCGTAAAATTGCTATTGTGACTGATGATGAGTGTAGCGGCACCCCGGTGTAGTAGGGGTTTACGCCGCTGAGAAGGTGTCCTTTCCCCCAAGATGAAGTCAGCTATAACAAAACACGTTCCCAGAGAATACGAATCAGCATCATAAATATCCCCTCCAAGCACGAGACGAGACTCTGAGGGTCAAAAGTAGGAATAATCTTTATTCTGCAACTCGGGCTTTTATGCCGTACAACAACTCCTCCCCGTATCCGGAGGAGATAATACATTTACAGTGGGAATCCCTCCCACTGTACCGGACAGAATATTCCACAGTTAGTATAACGTTTAATAGTACACACAATATGCAATGGAAATACAATGTACTACGTGTATTAGAGAACGGAGATCTAGGGGAACAATATACGTGAAAATACCCTAGATGGGTTGGGCCGTTCGCTAGATACACGTTTGCGCCATTTACTCTTGAACCACATAACATAAACGAAAACTCTCTCGTGGATCTGGTGTCTCTAGTTCGGTACTCTGGATCTGTCGAACAGCATGGGCGTACGTTACCGGTAAGGTTGAAATTCGTCGTGTGGAAAGTTCGTGAGTGTTCGGTCATTAGTTTGTGCGGTCAAAATGGCCGCGACCCATTGTTCTCTCCACGTGGCGGTGTATACCATATAGATCCAGAAGTACCCGAAATCCACAATAATCCAGGTAAAAAGGCAATTCTCCGAGATGGTATCTGGTACTCCAGAAAGGGGTCTGTCACAATGAGATTACACAAACCACCTTTTTAGAATTAGAAGGGGATACGTGCTGGGAGTTTCAGGATGCATCATGCCTAGAGGAGTTACTGATAACATTTATAAACAAGACATTTAGTAGTTACACATTCATAGCGCATAATGCAGGCAGGTATCATTCTTACTTTGTGGTGAATCAACTTCTTAAGGAGAAAATTGCTATCAAGTTGTTGGCACAAGGTGGTAAATTAATTTGTGTGACTGTCGCTGATCTAGGTATCAGATTTACAGATTCTTAAAATTTTCTCCCCATGAAACTTAGTAAATTGCCAAAGGCCCTGGGGTTCGTCAGCTGTAAAGGATAGTTTCCACACTTTTTTAACACCACTCAGAATCAGTCTTATATTAGCCCTATGCCTTTGGTGGACTATTATGGTTATAACCAATTTATGTGTGATGATAAAATGGAGTTTATGACCTGGTATCAAGAGAACCATGATGAACTACTGTATAGATAATGTTAAAATCTTGAAACAGCCTGTTTCTGCTACAGATAAAGTGTGAGGGAAATGACCAAGAAGGTAAAAATTATTATGGGCCCTTCAGTACGCTCATAGATATTCATAGGTATTTTGTTAAGACCAGAGAAAATAGAAGTAAACCCTGCAAATAGACAGATTGGTAAATTATTTCTTAAAGGATCACTATAGGGTCAGGAACACAAACATGTATTCCTGATCCTATAGTGATAAAACCACAATCTAGCCCCCCTGGGCCCCTCATGCCTCCATAAATATAGCAGAATCATACTGTAGTCAAGCCTAAAGCTGTAACTCTGCATGCTGTTTGCCTAAAAAAAAAAACATCATACTCAGAAGTGGTAGCCTGATCCAGTCACAATGCTTCCCCATAGGATTGGCTGAGACTGACAAAGAGGCAGAGCAGTCCCCCCAGACCAGAAGAAATGCTGATCCCCGCCGGGATTTTTTAATTTGGCATAGATTGGTGGTAAAATGGTTGCATGAAAAGAGTAAAAATACCCCAAGTTTAATACGTTAGGTTGTCTTGTTTTAAAAAATATATACACGTGAAGGGTTATTCAGGGATTCCTGACAAATATTAGTGTTACAATGTAATGTTAATTTTGAAAAAAAAATGGTTTGGAAATAGCAAAGTGCTACTTGTGCTTATTGCCCTATAACTTTCCAAAAAAGCTAAGAACATGTTAACATTGGGTATTTCTAAACTCAGGACAAAATTTAGAAACTATTTAGAATGGGTGTTTTTTTGTTGTAGATGCATAACAGATTTTAAGGGGTCAAAGTTCGAAAAAGTGTTTTTTGTTTTTTTTTCAATATATATTATATTATGTTTTATAGTAAATTATATGATATGATGAAAATAATGGTATCTTTCGAAATACCATTTAAAGGTGAGAGAAATAGTATGTGTGGGTACAGTAAATGAGGAAAATTACAGCTAAACACAAACACCACAGAAATGTTAAAACAGCCCTGTTCCCAGACAGTAAGAAAATTGAAAAGTGGTCAAAAATCAAGATATTGCCCACATAATAAACAAATCATTAAATCATGCATATTCATGCTAAATAACACTATGTGAAACTAATTTTTTTTTACCAATTTTATATTGTTCAATATTTAATTCTACAAAAGAGGATTCATATTTTTTATTCTGCTGGGACTTTGTCATTGTTGGACTACAAGAGTCTGTTTTTTGTTTTGTTTTTTGCTCTATATTTTACTTTATGTAAAGATTAAATTATTTTTTTTGCCTTATATAATAATGTGCCATATATAAAATGTGTTTTTACCCTATAAAATAATTTGCCTTACATTTAGGAAAAGTGTATATTTTGTTTAAATAATGTTGCAATATGAAATAGCTGAGAATTACTTTGGAATGTAAAAAATTACAGAAATGTCATTAATTACATTCTAACAGACTTTAATTCTGGGTTAGAATTTTCTTGCATGTTTTAATAAATGTTTCTGCCTGTTATTCTGTCTTTACCCACTCTCTCACATTATGCTTATGATTAAGTGCAATCACTTGTGAAATTTGTACGGCTAGTTACCCCTAACCTAAACCTTTGTGTCTTTTTGTGACTGTGGTTAATGTGCTGCTACATTTACAATTTAAAAATATGAATGGTTTGTGTTTTTCTCCTTTCTACATTGTAAATATAATGTATGTTCTGTCCTTTTAACATATCATGCAGTCTGCATTTGATCTAACAATTCTATATAGGTTATTGCAACCATTGAATACTTAGAGGTTTTGGCACAAATAATAACATGGTGCAAGACTCATCAACTGAGACCTCCACAGTCATTAACCTGCCAAGGTAATGGGATTCCTTTAATCATCTTATGATTAATAAATTATCTTTATTATGCATAATGCATGCTAAGCAGTAAGTATTACAGAAAGTAAACATGTTTTCTTAATAGCGTTCAAACAATATTTGTTTTTTATTTCATTCTCTAGTCTCTACATCTCCCTTCTTGCGGTTTGGATATGGCAAATTAATGTATGTATTAGTAAGGTCAATAAACCAAGGCTTTAGGGACAAATCTTCTTGTTGCAAACTAGATCAGAGATGAAGTGATGCAACAGCTCTGTTTTTGTGTTGGAAAAAAAGATTACATAAACCATTTTAGAATTAACCCTTTTGTCCTTTTTTGTACCCGTTAACAACTTCACTATAGGTCTTATGTATATATGATTCACAAGGCATGTTATCATACCTCTGAATTGGGTATAGATGATTTTGCCATTTGTAATGGGTGTCAATAGTATGTTGGTCATCCTTCCACTGTGACATAAAGAGCAGGCACTGCTACTAGAGCTCTAAGTGGAAACACTTTGAAAAAGCCTACTGCCAGGTGAAACACATTATTGTATCTTATTTATATGTTTTATTTCAAATAAAGTTGTTACTTTATACTTACCTGGACCCTCCAGTTGGTTTTTAGAAGATTTTAACCAGATAACGCTCTCTTCTAATTCCTTGGGGGGGGGGGGGGGGGGCACATACCACCTATGCCAGAAGGATTGAGGAAAGCCAATCTTTGCTCCCTCTGTGAGTACCTCTCCTTTTATTATTTGTATCATCTTTTATCAGAGTAGACTATATTTTGTTTCCCCACGTCATTTGGGACTCTACTATCACACACATGCTGATGGCTACTAGCCCAAGATCTGACCAGACCAGATGTAATCATTGCAGCTATTTATATACATACAAGCTTATCATTGGAGCTTGTATATACATACAAGACCAAACACATTATATTTCCTCCTTGTAAAGCCAAGTATGTGCCTCTTTCTCTTAAAGTCAACCAATCTATCATAAGCTCCACCCAACAGGCACATTGCCTTGGTGTGCTCTACTCTTCACCTCTACTTCACCCCTTACATGACATATATCACACAATCCAGTTAAATTCACATTAAAAACATTTCTTGCATTAGCAAATTTCTAACAGCTAAAATGCTTGTCCATGCTCTCTTTATTTTTGAAAAATTTAGTCTGTAATGCCTTTGCCAGACTCATCTACCTTATGTCCAGTAACTCTCACACCTTACCCCTTTGTTAACCTCTGCACTTCCTAATTGTTGTGCTTAATCACAGCACTCCATAACCATGCTCTTGCTTATATCTCCTCATTAATTAGCAGATCTGCTCCAGCCCACCCTCTAAGCTACACCAAAGACATGCCTAATATCCCGTTCTCACACCTGCATTTTATACTCCTGCTTGTAGGACTTCTCCAGTGTTGACACCTCTGCCACCTCTTTACGGAATGCCCTCCAACAACACATTTAACTCTCCCAGTAACTGCAGACCTTCCATGTCCCCCCTTATCTCCTTATTCTTATTCCTTCCTCTGCTTTTTCCCATCTTCATTCCAAACACACAACCTCCATCACTTAGTAACCTTTTGTTTTTCTCGCACATCATTTTAGATTGTAAGCTCATATGTGTCTGTTTGCTTGTACATGTATTTGAGTGTATTTTTCAGTTTGTATGTATGTGTATATATCAGTGTGTGTCTAAGTGTGCACGTATCAGTGTTTTTATGTGTGTATAGTGTGTGTGTATGTGTGTCCAAAAAGCCACCAATGTGCCCATGTATATAAAATACATACAGGCTTCACTTAAACTAAACACGCATGCATTATATATTTACAAGTGACTCATTCAGTGCTGCATAATATGTTGGCGCTTTATAAATGACAGTAATAAATGAATAATTCCAGAGTCCTGTTTAACCTTGCTCTGCAGAGAACACCAGGAGGAAGCATTTCCCAAATGGGTTAATCTCATAACAACAGGCATTAGGTTGCAGGCATTAGGTTGCTAAAATACAACCTGCTAAAAATGGGGTACATAGGCATTGTGGCAGACTTATACAAATATCCTATACAGTAACTAAATCCCCACAATTTTTGTCCAATTCAAGTTCAAAGAAATTAAAAGACTATTACATTTTGTGAGCTTTAAAGTTAGTGTTTAATACATGAAGGTGCTAGATGTTGTGTGTTTCTGTATACATAAAATAGATTTGAAGTTTGAAAATTTATCTTGAGGAATATGAACTTAAAACACAGTCCTCTTTGAAAAAAACACACACACACACAGAGGATTATTTTTACATGTATGCATCTGTTTTTTTGTTATTTTGTTTGTGTGTAAATTATTTGGAGACATGTATATGTATTAATAGAGATACTTACCAATTTATTGTCCAGAACAGCTACCATTTATTATTTTTCATGATACAGCCTAACTCTTCCAGACCATGGCCCTGTAAATGTATTGTTATTCTGTTAGTACTAACTTGATTTAGAATTGTATGTATACGTTTTATTTGCAGTAAGACAGAGGAACTGTGGTGGAATCTCGGTAAAAATAAATTTAGTAGGCCGAGATTACCACGTGGCATGTGTACGTGCATATGCTGACGTATCGATCAGTTGGTTGCACGAGGCAAGATACGATCAGTAGTGTACGGAGCATGTGCAAGAATACAGGATGTAGTATTCCCCTCCTCCATTGTGCTGGACAGGCCATGCGATCAAGCAGGAAGTTAATTCTTATTTGTATTGATTGGTCAAGAGAATGTGCGGGTGGAGCTTAATATGGGAGGAGTTATGTGCCTATATAAGGAGCCTGCACTATTGTCCGGGGCTCAGAACTTGCTGTATTTTGGTGACATTAGTCCCTCTGAGTCCCGATCGGTGAACCGAATAAAGAATCTCTTCCTTCCTGAAGAAACCTGTGTCCATCTCTCTGTGCTTGGCTTCCGTCAGTTTCACCGGTATCATTTGGTGCATTGGCCGGGAAGCTCATCGTTCAACGGTAGCTGAGAGGCAGAGACGTGAGACGGTCTATCTTTGCCCACGTTCTCTACGGCTGCACCCCTGAACTTCTGCGTAGACCTCCCTTCGTCTCGGCGCCACTGGTCTGTTGTCCAGGAGATCATCGGCCTCTACGTAAGAAGTGCTGGGGTGTCCCCGTCGATGAGTGTGAACTCAGGTTCAGGAACGAGGAGGTAAGACGACTGCTGTTTTAGACGGCGGACCCACTAGGGGTATACCGATTGTGCGGTAGGCCCATAAGGGGTTTAAATCTGTGTATGGAATCTGCCCCCTCTGTCGGAGGGAAGGAGCGAAGGCGCACCGCTCAATCGAACGCTCTTTAGTAAGACCGTTTGATTTGGTTTGGAGTCAGGCGGGGTCCTGTGTAAATAGCCCTAGCCGGACACCGGTGTCTTGTCTAGACTAGCGTTCTAGGGTGTATATTTTGTTCGCTAGGTCGGAGGGACCGGGAGACTAAGCGGCGCCTGTGTAAATTCGGTCCGCTAGATCTCAACCTATCTTGGCTAAGTGGGAAGGCGTGTAAATTTGGAACCCACTAGACTATTGATAGAGTAGAAAGACTAAAAGGGTTCTGTTGTAAATTCTGCCCTCTAGTTCGCTATATGTGGTGCTTGGGCAGTGTGGCTAACCAAAACGGATGTACATAGTTTTAGGTAGTCCATTCAAGGTACTGGCCAATAGTTTAGTTGGGATTGTATATGTGTTAAAGATTGTTAGTAAAGTGTATATCTTGTTAGATAGCGCGAGCTCAGCCGTCTAGCGAGAGTGTTAATAGTGTGTTGCTGTATCATAGTGCACGGTACCATAACCCTGTATATTTACTGACACTGTATATAAGTACTAATCATTGTCGTCTATTGCATGTTTAACACCATAACCACTAATAATTGTATTGTGACCTTAAATTGTGCTTTGACCTAGGCTGACCGTACTGTAACCGCTATTTGTAAAAGACGATGTTACTGGGGTGTGTTATAGACGGGTAATTCATATATAGAGAATTATAGCGTGGGTGACTGTATAGTTTCGCCAAAGGGCATAATATTGATTATTTAGTGACTGGTGTAACAGCTGTGTGTGTACGGGAATTCCCTGAGTGTTTATTGTGTTATTGTGTACGTTTCACTTGGTAACCGTACCACGTGGTGCTGTTGCCGGAAGAAACGGGTGTGACTGTTGAATAGAACGTGTGCATAGTATTCGTTGTCAACGACGCTCCATTGATAAGTATGGGCGCGTCGGAGTCAACGATCTTGGATCCCTTAGGTTGTATGGTAAAGAATTTCAAAAAGAGATTTAAAACATGTGATTTTGGGGTTAAAATGTCCCCTGTACGTTTGGTCACTTTGTGCACTAGGGAGTGGCCTACTTTGGTTGCGGCATGGCCGCCATGTGGCAGTTTGGATCCAACTCTGGTACAGCGTGTACACGTGGCTGTATCAGGTAGGCCTGAACTTTACGACAGTTTCCATATATTGATTGTTGGAGACAGGCCGTAAACGACTCGCCAAGATGGATTCGGATATGCCACGAGGAGCAATGTCGCCTCATGGTGGCCAGGACTTGTTTGTCCACTAGGACTATGGTTAGGCCCATTTTGGACACGCCCCCTGAGTCCGAGATCCCTGTGCCGCCCCCTTACTTCCCTTTAGGAGAAAGTGATACGAGTACAGGAAGTTCTACACCCCTTCCCCCATTGCCCCCATCCACTTCCGCTTCCTCCTCCAGTGCAGAATCCACCCCCCCTCGTACTAAACCTTCCCTTCCGGAACCAACCCCCGTTAGATCTGAATATCCTGATTTGGCGCCACTTCAAACTTCCGGTCAAGCTTCTTCTAGCTCGGCTCGGAATATTCTATTCACCGACCTTTCCCAAAATCAAGCTCCCAGATCCTCATGTCTTACTACCCCCCGACTGGAACCCATAACTGACGCCCCTCCACGTAGCCCTATACTAACCCGACAACTGACCGGTACCCAACGATCCAAACATTACCAGATGCCTCTTCGTCTGAATCCTGGGTCAGCCTATCTCGATGCCGCAGGTCAAATGGTATATGCTGACCCAGTCTTCGTATATGTCCCGTTCACGACTACCGATCTCTTGAATTGGAAGACCCACAATTCCTCGTACACTGAGAAACCACAAGCTATGACCGATCTGTTCACCTCGATAGTTCAGACACATAATCCGACATGGGCTGATTGCTAGCAGTTATTAATGACATTGTTCAATAATGAGGAAAGGACTAGGATTAACCAAGCGGCCATTAAAGCGCTAGAGGATGAAGCTCGTGCTTTAAATCAAGCCAACCCAGCAGCATGGGCCGCAACACATTATCCTAACACCGATCCCGATTGGAATGTTAATGGCGCAGATATGGTTCAACTAAAAGCCTATAGAGACGCTATAATTGCTGGCATGAAAGCCGGAGGGAAGAAAGCCATTAATATGTCGAAGACAGTTGAGGTGATTCAGAAAAGTGATGAAGCGCCCAGTGTCTTTTATGACCGATTATTGGAGGCATACCGCTTGTATACCCCCTTTAATCCGGAAGACGCTGATAATTCCCGAATGGTAAACTCCGCCTTTGTCAGCCAAGCTTACGGAGATATTAAGCGCAAGCTACAAAAGTTAGAAGGGTTTGCAGGTATGTCTATCACCCAACTAATGGAGGTAGCAAATAAGGTGTACATGAATAGGGAGTCAGAAAGTAAGAAAGAGGAAGAGCGCAAGATGCGTAAAAAGGCAGATATGCTAGCGGTAGCAATCGCAGGTGTAGATAGACGGGGAACAGATAGAGGCGATAGTAGGTGGAATAGGGAGCCCCTGAGTAGGAATCAGTGCGCATATTGCAAGGAAGAAGGGCATTGGAGAAGTGAGTGTCCGCAAAGAGAGCAGTATGAGAGAGACCAACCCAGGGCAGGTTATGGAAACTTTAGAGGCAGAGCGAGAGGTAGAGGAGGCCCCGGAGGGAGCAATGGTAATAGAGGAAGTAATGGGAACAGAGGAAGTGTAAGGGAAGATAGGTACTATCCAGCAGCGCAAAGGTCCCGTGATAGAGAAGGTAGGGACTTTGTAGGATTGGCTGACACGGTCATGGAGGACTATTGATACCGACCGGGCTCCATCCCCCTTGGTCGAGCGGAGCCTATGGTCGATGTATCAATAGGGGGAAAAAGGAGTGCGTTCATGATCGACACTGGTGCTGAACATTCGGTGGTGACTAATCTAGTTGCTCCTCCATCTGGAAGAACTATTACTGTAATAGGAGCAACTGGAAGAAGTGCTGCAAAACCGGTTCTTAAAAGTCGACTCTGTACATTGGGAGGCCACGTAGTAAAACATCAATTCCTTTACATGCCTGAATGTCCAGTCCAATTGCTGGGACGTGATATGCTATCCAAATTACAAGCACAGATTACGTTCTTACCAAATGGAACAACATCCTTAAAGTTTAATGGACCTTCAGGTATTATGACATTATCTGTACCAAAGGAAGAAGAGTGGCGACTTTATACAGCGTTGACTAGCCAAAACCCTAGGAGTGATGAATCCTTATTCAACATACCAGGAGTTTGGGCAGAGAACAACCCACCAGGACTGGCCCGCAATATTCCACCTATTAAAATTGAACTAAAACTTGGGGTTTATCCAGTGAGCCTACGGCAATATCACATCCCGCAGAAGGCTAAGAAGAATATTCAATCTTATTTGGATAAGTTCATACGGTATGGTATCCTAAAATTCTGTACTTCCCCCTGGAACACCCCATTGCTGCCTGTTCAAAAGCCCGGTACAGATGAGTATCGACCTGTGCAGGACTTGAGAGCAGTCAATGATGCGGTTGTTAGCATACATCCAGTTGTGCCCAATCCATATAACCTGCTTGCTTTAATTCCGGGCGGGGCAACTTATTTTACAGTCTTAGACCTCAAAGATGCTTTCTTTTGCCTCCGAATTGCCGCAGAAAGCCAATGCATCTTCGCTTTCCAATGGGAAAACGCTGTAACGGGCTCGAAACGCCAAATGACTTGGACAAGACTGCCCCAAGGGTTTAAAAATTCACCTACCCTATTTGGTTCAGCTCTAAGTCAAGATCTACTGGATTTCGAGTCCATCCCAGGAGAGTGTGTATTGTTACAATATGTAGATGACTTGTTGATAGCAGCAGTTACAAAGGAAATATGTCAGCAAGCAACGCACGATCTACTACATATTCTCTGGAAGGCAGGATACAAGGTGTCTAGAAAGAAGGCTCAGTTGTGTTTGCCAACTGTCAAATATCTGGGATTCCATATCTCTGAAGGTCAAAGAATTATGGGGCCAGAGAGAAAATAAGCTGTGTGCCAAATACCGATACCCAAGAATAGAAGACAAGTGCGAGAATTCTTGGGGGCAGCAGGCTTCTGTAGGATATGAATTCCCAGCTACGCGATACTGGCAAAACCTCTGTATGCAGCTATCAAAGGTACAGAGCACGACCCCTTCTTATGGACTCAAGAACAGCAAACGACATTTGAAGATGTGAAGAAGGCTTTGATGAGTGCCCCAGCATTAGGTCTACCTGATCACACACAACCATTCTACCTGTATGTACATGAGCAAAGAAGAATGGCTGTGGGAGTATTGACACAGTACTTGGGATCATGGCAAAGACCTGTTGCCTACATGTCTAAGCAACTGGATACGGTGGCCAGCGGACTTCCACCTTGTCTAAGAGCAGTAGCTGCAGCCGCCCTGCTGGTAGCTGAAGCCGATAAACTCACTCTGGGTCAAGAACTTTATGTACGAGTCCCACATGCAGTACAGACGTTGTTGGATTACAAAGGAAATCATTGGTTTAGTAACAGCCGTATGACCAAGTATCAAGCAATGTTGTGTGAAAACCCAAGAGTGCATTTAGAGACTGTAAATACCTTAAATCCATCTACCCTTTTACCACAACCTACTGAAAGACAACATGATTGTTTGGAAGTGATGGATGAAGTATTTTCAAGTAGACCAGATCTTCGTGATTTTCCCATCCAGAACCCCGATGTTCAATATTACACCGACGGCAGTAGTTATGTGAAAGAAGGGATCCGCTATGCAGGATATGCAGTAACAACAATAGATAAGGTGATAGAAGCTCGGCCACTGGCAAAAGGAACATCAGCACAAAAGGCAGAATTGATAGCACTGACACGAGCGTTACAATTGGCTGAAGGTTTAAGAGTGAACATCTACACGGACTCCAAGTATGCGTTTTTAACCACCCATGCCCACAGAGCTTTGTATAAAGAAAGAGGACTATTGAATTCAGAAGGCAAAGAAATCAAGTACGCAGCTGAAATCCTACAACTATTGGAAGCAGTGTGGGAGCCGAAAGAAGTCGGTATTATACATTGTCGAGCGCATCTGAGAGGAGATGGTGATGTAACCAAAGGAAATCGGATGGCAGATAGTGCAGCTAAGCGTGCCGCTGAATCAGAAAGACAGGAATATGTGGAGCATATAGCTGCTCTTATGCCAACTCCACTGTCTCAATGGACTCCAGTTTATACAGCTCAAGAAGAGGAGTGGTTAAAGACTGAACCGGGAAAATATTTGGAGAACAAATGGTATCAGTTAGAAGATGGAAGAATAGTCATTCCAGCATCACTAGCGGTAGAAATTGTCCAAAACTATCACAATGGGACACATTCTGGGAGAGACAGCACAGAAGAATCTCTCAGAAAACATTTCTACATACCAAGATTGTCCAACTTGACTCAGGCCATTGTACAAAGATGTGTAACGTGTGCTAAAAATAATGCAAGGCAAGGACCAGTAAAGCCACCAGGAGTCCAGTTTATGGGGGGACTCCCCATGTCCGATCTACAAATTGACTATACAGTAATGCCTAAATCTGGTGGATATCGCTACCTACTGGTAGTTGTGTGCACCTATTCAGGCTGGGTAGAAGCATGTCCTACTTGTACGGAGAAAGCAGGAGAAGTTGTGAGATTCCTGCTACGAGAAATAATACCCCGATATGGACTACCCTGCTCTATAGGATCGGACAATGGTCCAGCTTTTGTTCATCAGTGCCTACAACAACTGACTCATATGCTTGGTATAAAGTGGAGGCTTCATACGGCATATAGACCCCAGAGTTCTGGTAAGGTAGAGAGAATGAATAGAACTATTAAGAACCAGTTGGCTAAAATGTGTCAGGAAACCCAACTTAAGTGGAACGTTCTCTTGCCCATAGCTCTATTGCGAATCCGCAGTACACCTACCAGAAGGATGGGCCTCTCTCCTTTTGAGATCATGTATGGGCGACCACCTCCCGTACTTGGTAACTTAAGGGGGGATTTGAGTCAGTTGGGAGAAGGAATTACCCGGCAGCAGGTTGTAGAGTTGGGTAAGACTATGGAGGAGGTACAGAAATGGGTACAAGATAGATTACCTGTGAATATTTATCCCCCAGTTCATAGTTACCACCCAGGAGACCAAGTGTGGATTAAATAGTGGAATAATGTACCGTTAGGGCCCAAGTGGAGAGGTCCTTATGTTGTTCTTTTGTCTACCCCTACAGCGATAAAAGTAACCGAAGTGACTCCGTGGATACATCACTCCAGGGTTAAACCAGCAGCAGTCGATTCTTGGCAAGCTACAGCAGATCCAGAGAATCCCTGCAAGATCCGGTTAAAGCGCACGATTCAGTCGGAGTGACGAGGAACCTTGTGGATTACAAATTTTATTGTTTCAGAGATTGGTAAGTGAGTGAGAAGGCCATTATAAAGCCTGTCCACTCACCGACGTGTAGTGTATAAGTCAGGAAAAGTCTCGAAGAGACCCCTGTGAAGACGAGCAGAACTCCATTCCCTGCAGCCCTTACATCCTGGAAGCTGAGGTGCCTTCGCACGGACGAAGACTGAGGATGACGACGAAAGATGTGTTTCTAATAATGTTTTTATATGTGTATTTTTATATTCAGGAAGGTAGAGGTACCGACACTCCTAGCTGTGAGGTATGCATTAAGACTACAAGAACAGGTAATCATATTTCCCAGACCCTAATTTGGCATTCGCAATACGAGTGTAAAGGAGATGTATCAAGATGTAGATACTTAAATATAGAATATAGTGTGTGCCATTTAGGAGTAGGAGAACCTAAGTGCTTCAGTCCAGAGTATCAATACAGTACAATTTGGTTGACTCTCAGGAATGGAGATCCTCAGGGGACCCTAATTAACAAAACGGTATTAGAATCCGTATATTCTTCAGGTGTTCTGCTATTTGATGCGTGTAAGGTGATATCAAGTGGTAGAAAGCCGTGGAATGTATGTGGGGATCTTAGATGGGAGAGAACGTATGGGTCTAACGATAAATATATTTGTTCCAGTAGTAAAAATAAGTATGTGAGTCCTAGATGCCCAAATAGAGATTATAACTTTTGCCCATATTGGTCTTGTGTGGGGTGGGCAACTTGGGGACAGACAGCAGACAAGGACATGATTGTGACTAAGTTGCCTACCAATCCATATTGTAAGTCTATGGAATGCAATCCAGTCCATATACTTATAAATAACCCCGACAAGTTCTTAGATAAATATGGTAATTTATTTGGGTTTCAAATATATGGGACGGGTTTAGACCCTGGGACAGTATTGTTTATAGGGCTAGAGACTGATACGGTATCCTCCCAGACCCATCAGGTATATCATTCCTTCTATGAAGAAATGAGTATAGATAATAAGATCCCCCATAATGCTAAAAACCTGTTCATTGATTTAGCTGAAAGTATTGCCGGTAGTCTTAATGTTACCAACTGCTATGTGTGTGGAGGTACTAACATGGGAGACCAATGGCCTTGGGAAGCAAAGGAGGTAATGTCCGGTTCTGAGGCAGTTGAACAATTAATATCTTCAACAGCCGATTATCATATGAGTGTTAGAGGTAAATCTGAGTGGAGATTAAAGACCTCCATCATAGGTTATGTTTGCATAGCGAGGAAAGGAATGATGTATAATACTTCTGTAGGAGAATTAACTTGTCTAGGGCAAAAAGCTTATGATGATGATACAAAGAATACAACTTGGTGGTCGGCTTCAAATGTCTCAGAACCATCTAACCCGTTTGCAAGATATGCCAATTTAAAGGACGTATGGTTTGATTTATCCATCACATCTAATTGGAGAGCCCCAGCAAATTTGTACTGGATCTGTGGTAAGAAAGCCTATTCAGAGTTGCCACAGGACTGGGAAGGGGCATGTGTGTTGGGTATGCTCAGACCATCCTTCTTCTTGTTACCTATCGAAACAGGTGAGACTTTAGGTGTTAAAGTGTATGATGTGAATCATAGGAAGAAAAGGGGACCCATAGAGATAGGCGCCTGGGAAGATGATGAATGGCCTCCCCAGCGTATTATAGATTACTATGGGCCAGCCACGTGGGCAGAGGATGGTACCTTTGGTTATAGAACCCCAATTTATATGCTCAACCGTATTATAAGATTACAGGCAGTGGTTGAGATTATTACTAATGAGACCTCACAAGCGCTCAATCTTCTAGCGAAGCATAATACCAGGATGAGGACAGCAGTATACCAAAATAGATTAGCCTTGGATTACCTATTGACAGTAGAGGGAGGTGTATGTGGGAAGTTTAACCTGAGCAATTGCTGTCTTCAAATAGATGATGAAGGGCAAGCAATAGCTGAGCTTACTAGCCATATGGTTAAACTAGCGCATGTGCCTACTCAGGTATGGAAAGGGTACAATCCAAGTAGTTGGTTTGGTAGCTGGTATGAGCAGTTTGGAGGGCTTAAGGCATTGGTAGGTGGAGTCCTACTGATTTTAATGTTGTGTCTACTCCTGCCATGTCTTATACCCTTAGTAGTTAGGTCTGTGCAAAGCCTGATAGAAAATATAGCAGAGAGGAAGGCTGCTGCACAGATAATGGCAATTTATAAATATAAGGCTCTAGATCAGGGAGAACCAATGCAGGAAGATGAGTGTTGAAAGATTCACATCATAGATAAGTCTGGTCTGGTTCATGGTAACTTGCGGTGTATGCAAACCAAGGTTAAGTGATGCCTCAAGTAATTGTGAAATATCAAGAGGCATCAAAGGGGGGAATGTGGTGGAATCTCGGTAAAAATAAATTTAGTAGGCCGAGATTACCACGTGGCATGTGTACGTGCATATGCTGACGTATCGATCAGTTGGTTGCACGAGGCAAGATACGATCAGTAGTGTACGGAGCATGTGCAAGAATACAGGATGTAGTATTCCCCTCCTCCATTGTGCTGGACAGGCCATGCGGTCAAGCAGGAAGTTAATTCTTATTTGTATTGATTGGTCAAGAGAATGTGCGGGTGGAGCTTAATATGGGAGGAGTTATGTGCCTATATAAGGAGACTGCACTATTGTCCGGGGCTCAGAACTTGCTGTATTTTGGTGACATTAGTCCCTCTGAGTCCTGATCGGTGAACCGAATAAAGAATCTCTTCCTTCCTGAAGAAACCTGTGTCCATCTCTCTGTGCTTCGCTTCCGTCAGTTTCTCCGGTATCAGAACCAGGTTATGTATTATTATTATTATTATTATTATTATTATTATTATTAATAAGTGTTCTTGCATGGCAAGACCACTTACTATTATCTCACATTAGTGATGTCGCGAACATGACATTTCCCATTTGTGAACGGCGAACGCGAACTTCCGCAAATGTTCGCGAACCCGGCGAACCGCCATAGACTTCAATAGCAGGCGAATTTTAAAACCCACAGGGACTCTTTCTGGCCACAATAGTGATGGGCCCCCACCCACCTGAGTGGTGGGTGGGGGCCCTAAACAAGAATAAGGGGGGGACCTAATGTCCTCTTCCTTGGCCCCCACCCCTGAGTGGTGGGTGGGGGCCCTAAACACATTTTGGGGGGGGACCTAATGTTCTCCCCCCTGGCCCCCACCCCTGAGCGGCGGGTGGGGGCCCTAAATACCAATAGGGGGACCTATTGTCCTCCCCCCGGCCCCCACCCCTGAGCGGCGGGTGGGGCCCTAAATACCAATAGGGGGACCTATTGTCCTCCCCCTTGCCCCCACCCCTGAGCGGCGGGTGGGGGCCCTAAATACCAATAGGGGGGGACCTAATATCCTCCCCCCGGCCCCCACCCCTGAGCGGTGGGTGGGGGCCATAAATACCAATAGGGGGGACCTATTGTCCTCCCCCCAGCCTCCACCCCTGAGCGGCGGGTGGGGGCCCTAAATACCAATGGGGGGGCCTATTGTCCTCCCCCCGGCCCCCAACCCTGAGCGGCGGGTGGGGGCCCTAAATACCAATGGGGAGGGACCTAATGTCCTCCCCCGGCCCCCACCCCTGAGTGGTGGGTGAGGGCCCTAAATACCAATGGGGGGACCTATTGTCCTCCCTCCCGGCCCCCACTCCTGAGCGGCGGGTGGGGGCCCTAAATACCAATAGGGGGGAACCTATTGTCCTCCCCTCCAGCCCCCACCCCTGAGCGGCAGGTGGGGGCCCTAAAAAAAGGTCCCCCCAGGTGACTAGGGGTCCCCAAACCCCTAGTCAACCCCCCCCAAAAAAATGATCCCCCTACCTACCCCCCTCACCCTAAAAATAATGAGGGGGGACATTTAACTAAGAACCTGTAAAAAATAAAAATAACTCACCATTCGATGTTTTCTTTCTTCTAAAATCTTCTTATTTTAGCCCCAAAAAAGGCCAAATAAATATCCACAATATCGACAATAAAAAAAAAAACGAGCGCAAAAAAAAATAATCCATCTTCACCCGGCGAGGATTCCGCGCAGACTGAGCTCTGCAGGGCGGGGGAAGGCTTATAAAGCCTTGACCCGCCCTGCAATTAGGCTCAGAGCACTCTGATTGGCGGGTTTACGACATCCAATCAGAATGCTCTGACAGGTAAATGAAGAGACTGACAGGTAAGTATCTACATTTACCTGTCACAGCACTCTGATTGGTTGGTTTGAAATCCACCAATCAGAGTGCTCTGTGTCATTTTACACAGCGTGGGAAAGTTCTTTGGAATTTCCCCACGCTGTGTAATTTGACTCATAACTCTCTGATTGGTTACTTAATCCACCAATCAACCGAGTGTTATGAGTCAAATTACACAGCGTGGGAAAATTCCACAGAACTTTCCCACTCTGTGTAAAATAACACAGAACACTCTGATTGGTGGATTTCAAACCAACCAATCAGAGTGCTGTGACAGGTAAATGTAGAGACTTACCTGTCAGTCTCTTCATTTACCTATCAGAGCATTCTGATTGGATGGCTTAAACCCACCAATCAGAGTGCTCTGAGCCTAATTGCAGGGCGGGGCAAGGCTTTATAAGCCTTCACCCGCCCTGCAGAGCTCAGTCTGCGCGGAGCCCTCGCCGGGTGAAGATGGATTTTTTTTTGCGCTCTTTTTTTTTTTTTTATTGCGTCGGTTATTATGGATATTTATTTGGTCTTTTTTGGGGCTAAAAAAAGAAGATTTTAGAAGAAAGAAAACATTGAATGGCAAGTTAATTTTTTTTTTTTTACAGGTTCTTAGTTAAATGTCCCCCCCTCATTATTTTTAGGGTGAGGGGGGTAGGTAGGGGGATCATTTTTGGGGGGAAGGGAGGGGGTGACTAGGAGTTTGGGGACCCCTGCGGTATTTAGGGCCCCCACCCGCCGCTCAGGGGTGGGGGCTGGGGGGAGGAGAATAGGTCCCCCCTATTGGTATTTAGGGCCCCCACCCGCCGCTCAGGGGTGGGGGCTGGGGGAGGACAATAGGTCCCCCCCCTATTGGTATTTAGGGCAACCACCTGCCGCTCAGGGGTGGGGGCCGGGGAGTAGGACAATAGGTTTAATAGACATGCCGCTACTCGCGGTTTTGCGAGTAGGGGCACAATTTACTAATACAAAGTAATTTTTACTTAGTATTAGTAAATTTGGCTGAAAGACCACAAAAAAAATGAATGCAGCTTCAGAATTAATTTAAATTGTATGCTGTCTAGGAGGTGGGAGAGTCTGGGAGGGAGGGTCTGCTGCTGATTGGCTGGAATGTGTCTGCTGACTGTGAGGTACAGGGTCAAAGTTTACTCAATGATGATGAATAGGGGGCGGACCGAACATCGCATATGTTCGCCGTCCGTGGCGAACGCGAACACGCGATGTTCGCCAGGAACTATTCGCCAGCGAATCATTCGGGACATCACTATCTCACATATATATTATTATTATTATTGCCAAATTTACCACTTTAACTCCTCCCACAGTTTTTACACTACATAGACAGTAATATACCAAAATGTGCAGATTGTTCCCAATCGGTGTGCTATTACTTTGTGGAACGTTTCGCCAAATGGTTCACGAAATATCGTCATTTTTGTGGCAAAATTGGTCCCATAGGAATGAATGGAGGAATGTTCAAAACTAGAGTGGGAGCTGACAAAAACTAGAGTGTGAGCCCAACTACACAAATCTTAATTCAAAAAGTTCAACTATCCCTGCTGCCACTAAAAATGTCCACGGTTAATCCATAGTCCTGATAGTTTCACAATATGATCATTTGTTTGCAACTCACGCTGTCCATTGACATTCAGTGAAACTCCACTCTAGCACCGTACTATGCATCAAAATGTAGGCCTGGGTCTTGTGATTCTCACAATATAAGCTGCAAATTGCTCTCTTCACTGTAGGATTTATAGTTTTTAAACTACAACTGTTTGAAAATGGCAACTGCCAGTGAAGTGAGCAATTTGCAGCAGTTTGTTTTTAACCACTCTTCTCTGCCCTTGCTGTAGAGTGAGTTGCCATAGGAACCCAGGTGTGTGAGCAGCCAACAGAGTTTTCGGGAACACAGAGGCTGCTAGATGAAACACATTCTCTAAACTGCTTTCATTCCTACAGTTTTGATAACACAAAAGTGAGCACTATCACATTTAATAAATGTATTTCTATGTTAGTCAATTCGTTATACCTGTAACAGAAAAACAGTAACATACAATGTTACAACAATACAGCTAATCAATGTTTCATAAAGTTACTCTGCCCAGTCCAACCTTTCCACAGTTACTCCAGCCACTGCAACCACACAACAGTTACTCAAGCCACTCCGCCCAGTTACTCCGCCCACTCCAGTTGTAGACTACTGGTGGAGGCAAGAACATTTCACACAATTTCCACCGAAATTGTAGCTTTTCTAGTTGTTTTTATTATTATTATTATTATTATTATTATTATTCCCATTTATATAGCACCAACAGATTTCGTTGCGCTTTACAATATTATGAGAAGGGGGATGTAACTATAAATAGGACAATTACAAGAAAACTTACAGGAACAATAGGTTGAAGAGGACCCTGTTCAAACGATCTTACAGTCTATAGGAGGTGGGGTATAAGACACATTAGGACAGGAAATATCAATTAAATAAGGTGGGAGGGAAGCAGAGCTGGAGTAGAGAGTAAAGTGCTGCCCTATAGGAGAGAGCAAGAGACAGGTATGTAAGGTAGAGGTTACTCTGGGAGGCCATAAGCTTTCCTAAAGAGATGTGTTTTAAGGCACTTCTTAAAAGATTCACACTAGGATCAATGACAACATGGCAATCCAACTCAAAATAATTTTAATTGTACCTGGCATTTGCTAGCTAGCTAGATTCAGCAACAAGCTGAACCTAATCACACACTAGGATTACTGAATCAGGCTATCTTCCACTCCCACCCAGGCACATCAACAGTAAAAAAATAGTATTTCTGCTGGTCTGTCTACCTTAGTAGCTGCAGTCAAATTGTCCAGAAGAATCCTTCTTGGACATATAGCTTGTTTTACTGCTCTTCCTTTTTATATTCTATAGATCAACATTAACTGGCTTTCCTCAAACCATCAATATTTATTTTTGTTTTTACCTCTTGATTAGACAGTTGTTAAAGCCAACATGTTTGAGCAGACCGCCGTCCATCATGGCAAAGTAAAAAAACAACAACAAAATAAACAAAACACTTTTAGATTTCATTTCACTATTTTCTGGTGACAGAAATCACACTGTGAATCAAGAAGAAAAGGAGCATCCTTGGACTTTTTCAAGAAATTGTGGTGCGTGGTGACTCAGAAATCGGAACTTGAGGTGATTGCCTGATGATCTTGAGTTTGGCCTGAGTTTCAATTGAGTCAGAAATTAAAGTTTAGTTGTTGTTCTCTTTTGGAGTAATGTGGATTATTTCTGTAACAGATTCAGTACTCATTAACAGACTTACTTTACTTTGCAATTGTCATAAAAATAGGGTTAAAACAAACAAATTATGTTTGCAAAAAGAAATAAAAAGCAACTAGTTTCTATTTTACAGAAATATGTCTATGCTAGTTTATTCATTTTTATGTAAGAGCTTGATAAGATTACTAACTTAGGCATTAAGTCCTAATCTTCTTCTTATTCAATTTGATTTTGTGGGAATGTAAACTATGCTACACACTGTGATAGCACAATCTCCCTCCTTGTTCTACATCTAAAATATTTTATTAAAAATATGCTAATTGAAAGTCATGCTCAGTTTAACAGACTTTAAATACAATTCATAGAAGTTGAGGGGATTATATTAATAAAATTCAACATTATTAATTGAGTGTGTTATGATTAATGTTACTATTAAAGGCCAGACAGGGATTATCTCTAAAGTCTGGCATTAAGTTTATGAGATATGTCTCATTTGTAAAGAGTTTTAAATAGTTTTTTTCGTGTTGTAAAGAAAAATGCATGCATGACATTTTATTAGAAGCAAGAATATACTATTACATATTTGACATTATGATATTTTTTGCATTACATTGTTTTATGTGAAAAATGAATTAATATAATTATAGTCAGTTAATAATGTTATTTGATGTTTTTATTATCTTGTTATATAAAATCATAGTATTTTATCATATGCAATAAATTGATATTAACTAGAATGTATCATGTGTATCATAAACTATAGGAAGGAATTGTATTTTATATATTTTGTAAATACTGGTATGTGAACAGAAGAAAAACATATACAACTTCTTAGCACTTGGACTTGTTAAACATATTAACCATAACAAAAACACAGTATGCAACAAAAATGGAGTCTACCTTAAAGTTGCCTTTAATGGTTATTTATCAGTAGATACCAGGGGCTCCCCTCTGTCATCTGGGGCCATTTTTAATGGCCCCAAACTGACAAGGCCTCAAAGTGAGAACGACATGCAACTCTTTAAATAGGGATTTAAATCCCTATAGACAGTAATATAAGGTGAACAGGGTTAACTACCTGTTCACAACAGGAAACCCAGGTATCAATAGATACTTGTGGCTCCCATCTGTAAGCAGGGGCCAATTTTAGTGGCCCCAGGCTGATAGGTGATCTGCATGCATAACTCACAGTGAGATTGGCATGCAGCTCTTCAAATGGGGACTTAAATCCCCATAGAGAGTAATGTAGTGTGAGCAGGGTTAAATCCCTGCTCAGACCAGGAAACCCAGGTATTAATGAGTATCATCTTGGGCCATCTTTGGTGGCTCTAGACTTTTTGATGAGTTGCATGCAGTACTGGAAGTCATACAGATCACTACAATCAAGCTACAGTCATTCTCTTACTGGATATTAAGCTTGGGAGACCTATCTGCAGCATAAGAGAGAGCAGACTGCCATACTGAAAATAGCCAGTAGATGGCAGCAAAATATCTGTTTTAGTTTAGAATCAGAGTGAAAGATTAGGAATAAGGTTATAATTAGTATTAGACATAGGATTAGGGTATAGGTTAGGATTGCGGAGAGGTTAATGATTAGATTTAGGGTTAGATTTAGAATTTGGATTTGGTTTTGAATTAGGGCTTGGTTTCTGATAAGGGATTCAGATTGGGATTAAGATTACGATTGTTATTTTCCATATATATATATATATATTTGCAATTATTTTTATTTATTCATATATAGATAGATATAAATAGAATGCCACTCTAAGTGTATCTTTATATATATATATATATATATATCAGAAGTCAGAATGGTCTGCTCAGAAAAACAGAGTTACCGCCATGCGCAAAGCCAGTATCACCCACAGAGAGTGTACACGTCATTATGCCCCAACACACCCCAAAATTTGTGATATTACTTTTTATTTTTCAGTTTGTACACACACATTGCAATTTTGTTGCATACTTTTTAAATCTCATTTGTCCCACTGCATTTAACTATATTCAGCAATATCACCTGAGTACAAAAATATCCCATATATATGTTATATATATGTTATATATGGAATATATATATATATATATATAAAAATATATTTCCTGACCATTATTCATGGCAGCATTTACTCATGGTTAGCTCCTCCCCTCACAGCAGGAAGGACAGGAAATAGAACGTTGAAACTAGTATAAATAGATCCTCCCTCTTCCCATCAATCAGTCTTTTTTCCTGTCCTTCACAGCAGTTTGGAAGGAGTCTGCTTATGTAGGCCTAGATTTTTTATTTTATGCTCACCAAGCAATATTTTTTTAGGCCCTGCCGGGGTTCAGCTTCTAAGCCTCTAAGCCCTGAAGACCCAGCAAAACACACTAAGATGAAGTGGCTAGCCTGGGTACCCCCTTTAGTGACCGGGGGTCAGACCCAACCTCTCCCTGAAAGGGATGAAAATGGTCCACTGCATGCCAGGGATCAGCCTCTTATCCCTGAAGACCCAGAAACAGGCCAGCTTGGGAACCCCCTCAGGGGATGTATGTGATATACTGCCCACATGAAGCCAGGCCAGGGTTCAGCCTCTTATCCCTGAAGACCCAGCAAACAGCATATCGGTAAGAGTTGCCAGCCTGGGTTCCTACTTCAGAAAACAGGGGTCTGTCCTATCTCTCTCGGAAGTGATGACAGTAGTCCACTGCATACATGAGGCCCAGCCGAGTCTAAGCCTTTATCCCTGATGACCCAGCAAACAGCACATGTGTAAGAGTTGCCAGCCTGGGTACCTCCTTTAGCAATCAGGAGTCTAACCTATCTCTCTTTCTGAGGGGATGACAGCGGTCCACTGCATACATGAGGCCCAGTCGAGTCTAAGCCTTTATCCTTGAAGACCCAGTAAACAGCACTTCCATAGGTGACTACCTGGGTATATCTATTCTATGTATTCCACCTCATATGGTTATGATGAACGGCATATGGGTTACAGATGGAAGCCTATAGTTTAAACAGTTTAGGCTGTCAGTTGTTCAAATCCCCATTTTGCCGCTGAAACACAGGCCTGCAACGGTTCAGGTAAGTGTATTAGTAATTTAGATTAAAACTAGTATATGCACCTGGGTCTCTGTTTTTTCAGTCCCTCCCAGCTGCTTACATTAGGCTTCCTTCTAACAAATAGGTCACATTTAGGAGATTTGTGTGGTGAGCATTTAGGTAAGTTTATAAAAGGATGTTTGGTGCAAAAGAGTGCTGATAATACAAGGATGCATTGTGCAATGGAGTGCTGATAATGCAAGGAGGCATTGTGCAAAAGAGTGCTGATAATGCAATGAGACATTGTGAAAAAGAGTGCTAATAATGGATATCCTGGCTGTATAAAGTTTGCTGGAATTCCACAGTCCTGAAGACAGAGGAATATCCATGTGGCATTGATTGCTGTTATCTGTGCATTATCACAAATAAAAAGGCTTTTGCAGACAGTGGAAGAATATACTACACAGGAGACCACTGGGCCTTGGTATCTGTACATGAACTGGTGGTGATACAGCATCGGTATGTTTCCACTATATGCTCTAATGTATGAATTGGTATGAAGTCTCAGTGTGTTTATGTATCCACTATATGCTCTATGCACAGCCTCAGTATATATATATATATATATATATATATATATATATATATCCACTATATGCTCTATGTAGGAGTTACGATGAGGACACGGCCTCAGTATATGTACCCAGTATATGTTCTTTGTTACTATGAGGACTCGGCCTCAGTATATATATGTATCCACTATATGCTCTATGTATACGTTACTATGAGGACACAGCCTGAGTATATGTACCCACTATATGCTCTATGTATGAGTTACAATGAGGACACTGCCTCAGTATATGTACCCACTATAGGCTCTATATATGAGTTACTGTGAGGACACTGTCTCAGTATATGTATCCACTAGATGCTCTGTGTATGAGTTACTATGAGGACACAACCTCAGTATATATATCCACTATATTGTCTATGTATGAGTTGATCGGGAGACTCTGCCTCAGTGTGTGTTCTTTATATGCTCTGAGTCGCTGTGAAAACACAGCCTCAGTATATGTCCTCTACATGCTCTATATGTAAGGTGACGTGGAGACATTGCTTCAGTATATATGTTCACTATATAATTGATGTATTAGTGGAAACACAATATAGGTGAATGATATAAGACACATCCTCTATGAGTCCACTCTAATACTGGTTCTATGTGTGGGTTGTGAGTCACATCCTCAGTATATGTGAGTGGTATAATATGTGCATGAAGTTTTGCTAAAACACAGCCTCAATTTATCTCACTTATATAATCTTAATATGTGTGCAGGCATAGTGTCACTGTATATAGCAGAGGTAGGCTATGTAAGATTACTATTTGAACAGACTAAGTATATGTAACTGATATATCTGGGCATAAGGTGCTGTTAGAAACATCCACAATGTATGTGATTCATATAATCTGTATGCAGGTTGGTAGTATTAGATAACCCCAATTTATACACAGCATTGGTAGATTTAATATATACAAATGATCTAAAGTCTGTTTTGCCCTAAAATGTATCACTGTCCAATTCTAACAAATACAAATGCACTGTTGTACTGGGTAAGTAACTATTGCAGACTGTGGATTTTCTATTTCACTTTTTTTTTAAATGAAGTAAATAAGGAAACATATTGCTTTTGGCTTTTAACACATTTTACCACTTCAGATAGATTGCAGGTGTTACTGAACCTGTCTGAGTGCCTCTCCCAGGAGAGAAGGAGACCTGTTTTTCCAAAATGGAGCATGGTAATGTTTAACAGAATCAATGCTTTTTTCGTGTTCACCCTATGTAATTATACATGAGACCATTCTACAAAAGTTTTTCTATTGCCAGGTATCCTCTCTGATCAAGATAGGGAATGTTTTTTCAATTTGGTGGCAGTGTGGAAAAAGAGAAGGGAGGAAACCGCGCCTTAGATATATACAAATGTATATATATATATATATATATATATATATATATGTACACAAAAGTAATAGTTATGGTCTCTTATGTAGTTTACCTCAAAGAAAACAAAACATAAAATGATAATAGTGCAGTATGTCAAGTATAGTGGGTGCGTGGATAGATAACAGGAATACTCCACACTCACATTGCCCAGAGCAAACTTAGAGCTCAGCTGTTTACACGCCTGGACGGAACAATCCCCGTCTAAGGATATGTAGATGTCTTGACAATCTCAGGTAGGCGATATGTAGAAAAATAAGAAAAATCCAGATGGTGCAGTATGTACTGATAAAATATATAAATAAATAAATAATAAAATATCGTACTCACATTTGCTAGAGCAGAACTTGCTCTAGTTTCATAGGTGGTATAGTCCCCACCAGGAGCAAAAAATAATAAAATCCAAGTATAGTACAATGGATAAAGACAATTTATTTAATACAAATATATTTAAATGATTAAAAGTCTATGTATAAAGTCGATAAAGTCTATAAAAGTCCACTTTACGCGTTTCACCTGTAAAGGCTTCCTCAGAAGTGTGGAAGATGTCCTGGTCCCATTCGTTTATATAAGAGTCCTAATAATGATGATTCCTTCCTGGTGTGTGTGATTGGAATTTCCTGTAACCAACGGTGAAACGCACGCGTCATATCGGAAGTGACGCGGCGTGTGGCGGTACCAGCCTTGCCACTGGGCATTGGAGAAGACTGATTGCCAGCCTCCTGCCATGTGACTATGGCCCCTGAGATGTATTGCCTGCTCTCCTGTACTGCTGAGGATTGCTACCCCTTAGGTGGATTTGGCTATGGAGCTTGTGTAGTGCCCTCTGTTGGTAGCAACAGTAATATGCACTACCTGAATAGCAAGACTGGTAATTTGCATATTCGGGTAGATTTGCATATCGCTAATTCTGCATGCAGGAGAGACATTTGTGTTAATTATGGTCTTCCCCACCTATTTATAAATATGTAATTATGTTAAAATAAGTCACTGAATGTTGCCTGCTATGATTTGACTGTTTGTAATTTTATTGAGTTTTCACAGCAATGTTAATGTAATGACCAAATGGGCTAGTCCCAAGTAAAATAAAGATTTTGTCAGTTCTACTTCACCCTCAATTTGGAGTCCTGTCTCTTATTGGGGGAATCTGCTACAAGGGATTGCTATGCTCTGCATATTCCCTTGCTATAATCACTCCTAAGCTCTTTTAAGAGCTCGTTCCTGCTTCGCTCTGGAAGGAAGAGAGGTTCGTCCTGCGGTGGTTGTGTTGTCGGCTAGAGTGCTTGGAATCCTCAAGAAGCGCTAGGAGCATCCATCAACGGAGGTACCCAGTCGGGGTACCAGGTGATCCGTTATATTGGTGGCAGCGGTGGGATGGCTTCCTAGCCTTGGGAAAACCAGCACTACTTCAGAGATGGAAGGCCGTGCAGTATCTCCCTTTGATGCCAGGCTCCAGCAGCGACTACAGGATGTGATGCGCAGTATGGAGTATCCTATCCCAGAGGAAAAAGAGACAGAGTGGAGGGTGGCGCTTCGTACCGATCTCTGGAAGGAGGACATCGACGAAATTCGACCCTTCCGGTACGAGGAAATCCTGACCACTAACCAGCGCCAAGCAGAACAACTAGAGCTGCGGATGCCATTATTGGGAAACCAGCCCTCAGAGGAATGGGTAAGCGAACTGGAGACGTTAGTTGAGACTGAGGTGTGGCTGGATGATTCCTATCGGGCCCTGCGGTGGCATGCTTACCACCTCTACCCATGGCTGATCGAGTACAAGTGTATTGAGGGGGAAGACTACGATGGCCCTGGTTTGTTGTGGGATACTATTGAAACTAGTCTCTGGTTCGGAGACACCGACATTGCTCGCTTCTGGTCCATCCGAGCTGAGCGGGCAGACAACTGGGACCTTACGGAGATCGATGCCATTCAGCCAGATCTATCTTTTCTTGCCAACCGGGAGTGGGAACTAGAACAGGATTATGTTTGCCTATTCCAATGTATAACGCCGCCTGTCTCTGACATGATGGGGCTTATTGACTGTATGCCACCGGAAGCATTGAGTTTAGTTCTTCCTCCCCAGCAACCAAGCCTGTTATCAGGGGACCTTGGTACTGTACCACATATGTCCCAACCAGCACCAGAGATGGAAGATCTTATTGACTTGTCCTGGGAAGACACCCAGCTGGCAGGTGGAGATGGGACCGAGGTCTCTCTACCGGCCCTACAGGGATGCTGGGCAGTCGGCCCAGATCCCCAGCGGCAGTATGTATCCCAGGGAGCTGAAGGTGCCGTCCTTCCTCCCCAGCGGCAGTGTGTGTCCTTAGGAGAGGAGACAGTTGGTCCCTCTTCCCAGCAGTCCAATGAGTCTCAGGGAGCCGAAGGTGCAGTCCTTCCTCCCAAGCGGCAGTGTGTGTCCTTAGGAGAGGAGACAGTTGGTCCCTCTCCCCAGCAGTCCAGTGAGTCTCAGGGAGCCGAAGGTGCAGTCCTTCCTCCCCAGCGGCAGTGTGTGTTACAGGGAGCTGAAGGTGTCGTCCTTCCTCCCCAGCAGCAGTGTGTGTCATTAGGAGAGGAGACAGTTAGTCTCTCTCCCCAGCGGCTGAAAGTATGTATGGGAGAGGAGCTTGTTACCCCCTCTCCCCAGCAGCTGAAAGTGTGTATGGGAGAGGAGCTTGTTACCCCCTCTCCCCAGCAGCAGCTTAACCCACCAAGGGGAGACAGTAAGCTCCACAACAGTGCAGATGGGACCGTGGTCTCTGCACATGCACCACTAGGGGTAGGGACAGTCGGTCCTGTCCACCAGCAGCAGGGCTGTTTAGCCAAAGGGGAGACAGTCGGTCTCCCCCTCCAGCAGCAGGACTATGTAACCAAAGGGGAGACAGTCGGTCTCCCCCTCCAGCAGCAGCCCCAGATCCCGAGAGAGGAGCCTACCAACTCTTCTTTTCAGCATGGCTCCAACCAGGCTACTCCCGTGGTAGCGCTGGCACTCAGCAACCCACCAAGGCAGCCTATCAGTACCCCACACAGCCTTGTTGAGGCACCTGGACATGGACGAGCTAATCTTTTACCCAGGTGTAGTAACCATGTATTGTGGGTAGGCTGTATTACTGTTTGTGCTTCGTGGGTGGGTTGCTGGACTAACCAGGGCACTGACCGGCAGGAGGTCAGATACCCTGTTAGTCTGTTTGGAAAAGGGGAGAAATGTGGCGGTACCAGCCTTGCCACTGGGCATTGGAGAAGACTGATTGCCAGCCTCCTGCCATGTGACTATGGCCCCTGAGATGTATTGCCTGCTCTCCTGTACTGCTGAGGATTGCTACCCCTTAGGTGGATTTGGCTATGGAGCTTGTGTAGTGCCCTCTGTTGGTAGCAACAGTAATATGCACTACCTGAATAGCAAGACTGGTAATTTGCATATTCGGGTAGATTTGCATATCGCTAATTCTGCATGCAGGAGAGACATTTGTGTTAATTATGGTCTTCCCCACCTATTTATAAATATGTAATTATGTTAAAATAAGTCACTGAATGTTGCCTGCTATGATTTGACTGTTTGTAATTTTATTGAGTTTTCACAGCAATGTTAATGTAATGACCAAATGGGCTAGTCCCAAGTAAAATAAAGATTTTGTCAGTTCTACTTCACCCTCAATTTGGAGTCCTGTCTCTTATTGGGGGAATCTGCTACAAGGGATTGCTATGCTCTGCATATTCCCTTGCTATAATCACTCCTAAGCTCTTTTAAGAGCTCGTTCCTGCTTCGCTCTGGAAGGAAGAGAGGTTCGTCCTGCGGTGGTTGTGTTGTCGGCTAGAGTGCTTGGAATCCTCAAGAAGCGCTAGGAGCATCCATCAACGGAGGTACCCAGTCGGGGTGCCAGGTGATCCGTTATATTGGTGGCAGCGGTGGGATGGCTTCCTAGCCTTGGGAAAACCAGCACTACTTCAGAGATGGAAGGCCGTGCAGTATCTCCCTTTGATGCCAGGCTCCAGCAGCGACTACAGGATGTGATGCGCAGTATGGAGTATCCTATCCCAGAGGAAAAAGAGACAGAGTGGAGGGTGGCGCTTCGTACCGATCTCTGGAAGGAGGACATCGACGAAATTCGACCCTTCCGGTACGAGGAAATCCTGACCACTAACCAGCGCCAAGCAGAACAACTAGAGCTGCGGATGCCATTATTGGGAAACCAGCCCTCAGAGGAATGGGTAAGCGAACTGGAGACGTTAGTTGAGACTGAGGTGTGGCTGGATGATTCCTATCGGGCCCTGCGGTGGCATGCTTACCACCTCTACCCATGGCTGATCGAGTACAAGTGTATTGAGGGGGAAGACTACGATGGCCCTGGTTTGTTGTGGGATACTATTGAAACTAGTCTCTGGTTCGGAGACACCGACATTGCTCGCTTCTGGTCCATCCGAGCTGAGCGGGCAGACAACTGGGACCTTACGGAGATCGATGCCATTCAGCCAGATCTATCTTTTCTTGCCAACCGGGAGTGGGAACTAGAACAGGATTATGTTTGCCTATTCCAATGTATAACGCCGCCTGTCTCTGACATGATGGGGCTTATTGACTGTATGCCACCGGAAGCATTGAGTTTAGTTCTTCCTCCCCAGCAACCAAGCCTGTTATCAGGGGACCTTGGTACTGTACCACATATGTCCCAACCAGCACCAGAGATGGAAGATCTTATTGACTTGTCCTGGGAAGACACCCAGCTGGCAGGTGGAGATGGGACCGAGGTCTCTCTACCGGCCCTACAGGGATGCTGGGCAGTCGGCCCAGATCCCCAGCGGCAGTATGTATCCCAGGGAGCTGAAGGTGCCGTCCTTCCTCCCCAGCGGCAGTGTGTGTCCTTAGGAGAGGAGACAGTTGGTCCCTCTTCCCAGCAGTCCAATGAGTCTCAGGGAGCCGAAGGTGCAGTCCTTCCTCCCAAGCGGCAGTGTGTGTCCTTAGGAGAGGAGACAGTTGGTCCCTCTCCCCAGCAGTCCAGTGAGTCTCAGGGAGCCGAAGGTGCAGTCCTTCCTCCCCAGCGGCAGTGTGTGTTACAGGGAGCTGAAGGTGTCGTCCTTCCTCCCCAGCAGCAGTGTGTGTCATTAGGAGAGGAGACAGTTAGTCTCTCTCCCCAGCGGCTGAAAGTATGTATGGGAGAGGAGCTTGTTACCCCCTCTCCCCAGCAGCTGAAAGTGTGTATGGGAGAGGAGCTTGTTACCCCCTCTCCCCAGCAGCAGCTTAACCCACCAAGGGGAGACAGTAAGCTCCACAACAGTGCAGATGGGACCGTGGTCTCTGCACATGCACCACTAGGGGTAGGGACAGTCGGTCCTGTCCACCAGCAGCAGGGCTGTTTAGCCAAAGGGGAGACAGTCGGTCTCCCCCTCCAGCAGCAGGACTATGTAACCAAAGGGGAGACAGTCGGTCTCCCCCTCCAGCAGCAGCCCCAGATCCCGAGAGAGGAGCCTACCAACTCTTCTTTTCAGCATGGCTCCAACCAGGCTACTCCCGTGGTAGCGCTGGCACTCAGCAACCCACCAAGGCAGCCTATCAGTACCCCACACAGCCTTGTTGAGGCACCTGGACATGGACGAGCTAATCTTTTACCCAGGTGTAGTAACCATGTATTGTGGGTAGGCTGTATTACTGTTTGTGCTTCGTGGGTGGGTTGCTGGACTAACCAGGGCACTGACCGGCAGGAGGTCAGATACCCTGTTAGTCTGTTTGGAAAAGGGGAGAAATGTGGCGGTACCAGCCTTGCCACTGGGCATTGGAGAAGACTGATTGCCAGCCTCCTGCCATGTGACTATGGCCCCTGAGATGTATTGCCTGCTCTCCTGTACTGCTGAGGATTGCTACCCCTTAGGTGGATTTGGCTATGGAGCTTGTGTAGTGCCCTCTGTTGGTAGCAACAGTAATATGCACTACCTGAATAGCAAGACTGGTAATTTGCATATTCGGGTAGATTTGCATATCGCTAATTCTGCATGCAGGAGAGACATTTGTGTTAATTATGGTCTTCCCCACCTATTTATAAATATGTAATTATGTTAAAATAAGTCACTGAATGTTGCCTGCTATGATTTGACTGTTTGTAATTTTATTGAGTTTTCACAGCAATGTTAATGTAATGACCAAATGGGCTAGTCCCAAGTAAAATAAAGATTTTGTCAGTTCTACTTCACCCTCAATTTGGAGTCCTGTCTCTTATTGGGGGAATCTGCTACAAGGGATTGCTATGCTCTGCATATTCCCTTGCTATAATCACTCCTAAGCTCTTTTAAGAGCTCGTTCCTGCTTCGCTCTGGAAGGAAGAGAGGTTCGTCCTGCGGTGGTTGTGTTGTCGGCTAGAGTGCTTGGAATCCTCAAGAAGCGCTAGGAGCATCCATCAACGGAGGTACCCAGTCGGGGTGCCAGGTGATCCGTTATACGGCGTGATGGGTCCGTGGTTGAATTTGCGTTCCATATATGGAACGCATACAGAACTACTAAAGTAATGTTGCGTTCCATTGGAGTAATGTGAAAAATATATCTTAAAGGACCACTCTAGTGCCAGGAAAGCATACTCGTTTTCCTGGCACTAGAGTGCCCTGAGGGTGCCCCCACCCTCAGGGACCCCCTCCCGCCCGGATCTGGAAAGGGGAAAGGGGTTAAATCTTACCTTTTTCCAGCGCTCTCCTCCTGCTCTCCTCCTCCGATCCGCCTCTTCTCCTCCCCGTCGGCTGAATGCGCACGCGCGGCAAGAGCTGCGTGTGCATTCAGCCGGTCACATAGGAAAGCATTCATAATGCTTTCCTATGGACGCTTGCGTGCTCTCACTGTGATTTTCACAGTGAGAATCACGCAAGCGCCTCTAGTGGCTGTCAGCGAGACAGCCACTAGAGGAAAAAGGGGAAGGCTTAACTAATTGATAAACATAGCAGTTTCTCTGAAACTGCTATGTTTATAAAACAATTAGTTAACCCTAGCTGGACCTGGCACCCAGACCACTTCATTAAGCTGAAGTGGTCTGGGTGCCTAGAGTGGTCCTTTAACATAAATAATACTTATTGGGATGAGCCAGTTGCAAGTGCTTTCAGATTCGTCCTAGATGTTCGCTTATGTCGCCCCGGAAGTGACGCGGCATCAGGGGTCGTGAATATCGATGCGTTTCACGTGTGGAACGCAAATGCTGCCGAAAATGATTCCGGTGTGCATTCTTATTGAGGGAAAGCAGTCTTCAGTAAAATAATCTCGGAGAAAGAGATATATGGTTGTGGGTCATATAAAATATAGTATCTAACAAATAATATTAAGAATTAAAATAATGAGTGAAAAAGGTATAGATATAATAAACATGAAAATAAATAAAGAATCTGATATTAAAATCAGTTCTAAAAGGAACATTGGAAAATATGATTGTTGGTCATATAAAATCATATGAAATTTAGTATCTGACAAATAATATGTAAAAAGTATAGACATAATAAACATGGAAATAAAGAAATAAAGAATCTGATATTAAAACCAGGTCTGAAAAAAAACATTGGAAATACATTAAATTTATACACTACAGATAATGGGTATAATTAAAAATCTGATATAGACTTTAATTAAAAACAACCAAGTGAATGAGCAAATATACAATAACAACTAGTTTATAAGTAAAAATCTGAACTTATACATATCATATGAACAAGATACAAAGCAATGAATAAAAACATGCAGCACCTAATAGTATGAGTGGAGGGGTGGAGGGTCTGATCGAGGTACAATATAATATGGAGAGTGTATGAGAATAAAGAATGTATAATTATGAATAAAAACACCATGGGTGTCTTTAGTAGATCATACTGGTTGCAGGAGCACGAATTGTGCTATTAATTGATCTCATAAGTAGGTAACGCTGAAGCCATTACCTGATTTAAAAGCTGTTAATATGGGTTTTTTCTTTCACCTGGTCATAACTTTTTATTCTTTAAATCTGAGTTAATTTCCTTAAAGCATAACATTTATATTCAGTATTCTCTTTAACCCTTGGGGACCTGAAAGTTTGGCAATACCTTCAGTATATGTATGGGGTGGCATGCTTTTGGTTCTTAAGCAGGAACTTCTGACCGATTCCCCTGTTGTAAAGGGGAACATTATAATGTATTTTCTGCAATAAAGGTATTCTTTAAGGCTCATATGCTCCAGGTAACTTTGATACTGTGTATTGCAAGTATTTGAGGTCTTTCCAGTCCCCAGACCATTCTACCAAATTTACTATTTCAGGTAAAATTCACCTGCTACCAGAACAATAGAGGAAATCCCTGAACAGGTAGTTCCATTACAGACCTCTCTTCTGATATTCATGGGGATTCTTCTAGGTGTCTAGTGATGTCCCGAACGGTTCGCTGGCGAATAGTTCCTGGCGAACATAGCTTCGAACGGCGAACATAGCTTCGGACGGCAAACATATGCGATGTTCGGTCCGCCCCTATTCATCATCATTGAGTAAACTTTGACCCTGTACCTCACAGTCAGCAGACACATTCCAGCCAATCAGCAGCAGACCCTCCCTCCCAGACTCTTCCACCTCCTAGACAGCATACAATTTAGATTAATTCTGAAGCTGCATTCTTTTTTTTATTATTATTTATTTATTTATTTTTTAGACAGAAGTGTGTTATATTTGAGCATGCTAGGCTGAACGTGTGTATATCAGGGCTAGTTGCACTGAGGGTATGAGTATATAGCAGTACATTGTTGTGAAAGATGGCTGTCATGTGTAGGGTGTAGCTTGCACGTTATCAACTGTGTATTTATATCAGCAGCTCCACCACTAGTTATAAATCAAGTGTGAGTCGCCCCATGAGATGGGACTAGTGAATAACATAATACATGAACGGTTAAGGTAAAGGCATGTAAGGAACTACGACCATAAACTCTTTAGGAGGTGAAATAATGACATGTTTAAACGCTTGCTACTTTACGATTAGTTAATGTGCAGAGAGCAGTTTATGTGATCAAAGGCATGGTGTGGAGGATCGGCTATAGTGGGACAAGCTGCTGTTTACTGCTTGTGCTCATCCGATCCCTTCTGGGTGCCAGGTGCAGACCCTGGGAGTCCTTGATACCTGGAACAACAAAGGCAAGTCTCTGGCTGAGCGCCGGGTTCGTGGCTTGAGGTGGTGGAAGCTTGTTTTATCGTGTGGTCCGATCTGTCCCGGTGGTGCTTCACGTCCGGTGCGGGATTGGTGGCTTAAGGTGGAGGCGAGTACTTGACGTGGGGCAGGCGCATATGTACATTGTACATTTAAAAAAAAAATACAGGGGGCTTGTTGTCACCTTTCGGGGACCCTTGGTGTTGTACGTGGCTGGGTGGAGGAAGAGACCTTCAATGACATCAGTGAGGACAAGGAACGGGACATGGCTAGCTTGGTATCCAACCTTGTGCAAATGGGGAGTTTGCGGTTGTGCAAATGGACTGTTTGCGGTTGTTTGCGGTGCGTTAAACAGGGAGTTTAGTCTTTCACTGTGAAGTGGGCGTAACCCTTACACCTGATCGATACAACATCATACCTGATGTTTTAAAGCAGGTTATTCCAAACAATTTAGGAATGTTAGGTGATTTATGCCCTTTATGGATTAAAACCAGACTCTGCATCAACTATGTAATTTTCCATGGAAGTTTTGCCATGGATCCCCCACCGGCATACCACAGTCCAGGTGTTAGTCCCCTTGAAACAGCTTTTCCATCACTATTGTGGCCAGAAAGGGTCCCTGTGGGTTTTAAAATTTGTCTGCCTATTGAAGTCTATGGCGGTTCGCCCCCGGTTCGCCCGTTCGCGAACATTTGCGGAAGTTCGCGTTCGTCGTTCGCGAACGGAAAATTTTATGTTCGCGACATCACTATAGGTGTCCTTATATCTGGAATTGCAACTAATGTGTGGCTTTAAGTGGTTGATTCATCCTGCAGAATATAATTTTATGCAGCTTGTTGATGACAAACATTTAACTAATATGTTTTACATGGTCCCTGTACCTAGATCGGTATAAGTTATGGTCACTCCTAACATTGCATTGATTTAATACTTGTGGATTATATGCTTGGATTGGTGTTGATATATTGCAGATATAACAAGCTGCTAATTATCACCATAGGCTCTGCCATAAGTACTTCATCACTATCTGAAGATAAGGTAAGGGTAAGTATGCGGTTGTTTTTCTCATAAGGATAACTGAATATCTTCTTCTACTATCCCGCTTATTATGTGTCTGTTGTCACAATGTATAATGTGCCTCTGGTAACCACCTTCCCATCAGTATCTTGCCTATTACATATCTCTTACTTATGTTGCACAACAGTCTCTAATAAATTTGATTATATTGTTTGGCATAATCTGTACTATTTACAAATGTAGGTACTGACGTGGTTGGCCTCCTTATAATTTAATAGTTGCCACAAATTCTATGGTTCCTACCAATATTTATTTTTTTCCTCAACTAATCTGTGTATGATTCTTCTTGCCTTTGCCTAGTAATGTTATTGGTTTATTCCTCTCCTGTGACTGATCATTCCTGTATCAATTCATCCACGGTGTGAGGTATTGTTGTGAGTCTGATTTTTTGAAACATAGGGTCATTGTTGCAGTGTTTTATTAACAGACTCTTATTTCTCTACTAGGCTCTGCCTCTTTCTGACAGCAAGATATTGATTTGTTCCTGTATCTTCAGGTAAGTAGTTCACTAGGCAAGAAGAAGCAGTGTGGATCGTATTTGATAAATACATCCAGTAAGTAGTAAGATTCTCAGTGTAATTCTCCCCATGTTTAATAGCATGGTGTGTCCATTCTCATCCAACATTATCTGCTTGTTCCAGTATGATCTCTGGAAGTTATACCTTTGTCGAGGCACTGATTTGATGATGTCATCAATTTGGTTTTAAATTTTATATCAGAATGATATTATCCTTCTCTAGCTTATGCTATCTTGGCCTTAATTCCTATCTGACTCTATATCTATTCAGGATATTTCAGATATTGAATGCCAGGAGGTTGCTGATCTTGCAGCCTCTAGGGAAAATTAACTTGTCTGAGCAGATTTTATGACAATTTCCTATTGATTCTTGTTTGGCTTTGCAAAATCTTATACAGCTCAATAATGGTTTTATAGCTATTAACTGTTTTTGAACTCTGTCCCTCCCTCAATATATACTGCTTGGGTATTCCCCATGAGTAAATGCTGCCATGAATAATGGTCAGGACAAAGGAAAATTGTTTCATACTTACCGTAATTTTATTTTCCTGATAATTATTCATGGCAGCATTACATTTCCACCCATATATTATAAGAGTTGGTAAACTAGTTACAAAGACCGCCTGATAGGAAGGGAGAGGATCTATTTATACCAGTTTAAAAGTTCTATTTCCTGTCCTTTCTGCTGTGAGGGGAGGAGCTAACCCATGAGTAAATGCTGCCATGAATAATTATCAGGAAAAGAAAATTACGGTAAGTATGAAACAATTTTCCTTTATACAATCACATAAATAATAAGATTATATAAATATACACCTAGAATTTAAATGCATATATACGTCCAGAGAATTTAATTTGCAAGCCCTATATTTAACCCTGTAACCTTCCAAAACACCCGAATATCTGTACATGGGGGTACTGTTACACTCAGGAGACTTCACTGAACACAAATGAGTGTTTCAAAACAGGTAAATGTATCACAATGATTAACCCCTTAAGGACACATGACATGTGTGACATGTCATGATTCCATTTTATTCCAGAAGTTTGGTCCTTAAGGGGTTAAACCCATCAGTGAAAATACAGTTTTGTGTGAAAAATGCTAAAATCTAATATGAACGCTAACTTTGGCCAGCGTGTGTGACTAAGTGGCAATGATCGGTAATTATCATTCCTTGGCTGCCATACGGTCTCAAAGGCAACATAGTGGGACCTGCCAGGGATGGCGTACATTGATGTTGTGGTAGGCTTATGCGTGTATGATCATGTAATGTAGCTAATCCCCCATTATTTTTGCCTAGATTAGGTTTTTTTTAAAAAGAAAAAAGACTAATACAATCTGTCAACACTGAAGTTGTTGTTTAGTGGATAAGTGAGTGCGCTGGATCTTGTGAATTGTATAAATTGACCCCCAGCAGCACCCCATTTATACATGTTCAGGTAAGTGCAGCTCCCTGGTTTCATTATATATATATATATATATATATATATATATATATATATATATATATATATATTTGGGAGTCTAGCCAACTCCTTGGATTTGCACCCCTCCCTGTTACAGGTGCCTCATCCCAGGGCCCTATTTTGCCTTGTACTGCAGAGAGCCCCAGATGGAATTTTTTCCCCCCAAGTGGGTTAGTCTCATAAAAGCAGACATTGGGCTGTTGGAGTGGGACCTGCCAGGGATGGGGTACATTGACGTTGCATCAGGCTTATGCAGTGTATGATCATATAATGTAACTAAACCCCATTATTTTTGCTTAGATTAGGTGTTTAAAAAAAAAAACTAATACAATCTGTCAACTTCGAAGTTGTAGCAAGATACACCTAAAATGGCATTCTATATCTATCTATCTATCTATAAATAAAAATAATAGCAAATGTGTATATATGTAAATATATATAATTATATAAATATTAAGATTATATAAAAATACATGTTGAATTTAAATACATATATACGTATTTTTAACCCTGTAACTTTCCACAACACCCTAAAATCTGTATATGGGGGGTATTGTTACACTCAAGAGACTTCACTAAACACAAATATGAGTGTTTCAAAACAGTAAAATGTATCACAACGATAATACCATCAGTGAAAATACAGTTTTGTGTGAAAAATGCTAAAATCTAATATGAACGCTAACTTTGGCCAGGGTTTGTGACTAAGTGGCCATGCAGGGGTAATTATAATTCCTGCACTGCCATACGGTCTTAAAGGCAACATAGCCAATCTGTCAAATTTAAATGTGCAGAAACAGAAATGGGCAGTCTTACATTTGACCATGTAACTTTCCAAAACACCTTGAAATCTGTACATGGGGGTATTGTTGTACTCGTGAGCTATTACTGGGCACAAATCTGATTGTTTTAGAGCAGTAAAACATATAATGCTGATGATATCATTGGTGAAAAGGGAGTTTATTTGTGAAAAATGACAAAAACATATATGAATGCTAATTTTGGCCAGTGTTTGTGACTAAGTGGCTACTAAAAAAGCCTTGAAATTCCCCATTTTCAACACCCTCGGTGGTCTACTTTTGCATGCCATGGTGGGGGTAGTTTTCATTCCTGGGCTGCTGTACTGTCTCAAACGCAACATAACTAATCTGGCAAATTTTAATGTGTATAAATTGAAAAAGTCAACATGCTATATTTTCCAAAACCCTATAAAACTTGTTCATGGTGGGTACTTTTGTACTCATGAGACACCACTAAACACAAATATGTGTATGTTATTGTAATAAAAGCATTATGACACTCACAGTATTAACACAATTATGACATTCACAGTTAAAATGCCATGCCGAACTTACAAAATTAAAATTGTATTCAAATTACATTTTGTTTAATTTATAAATATTTGATATAAAATTAAAGCTGTCAGGGAAAAGACCTGAATATTATACTTCAAGGTTTCCAGATTAGATAATATAGAGCACTCGGGAAATCAGTCACGCAGACACAGGTTGTATGTGTAGGTTGATTTCTACATTTTAATGGGAGAGCAAAGGTTAGAGGACAGTGTCTACGTAATCTATGTAATAACAGGTGATCGAGACATAACGTAACAGCTAGCGTATTCTTCTTATCTATGAACTTTAGCATGGAGGAGTTGTGGTCAGAGTGTTCTAAGGACAAGACATTTGGTACATAACAATTCCATGAAAAGTATTTGTGTAAGCAATTCCACAAATATGTTAAAAGTACATTTCACGAATAATAAATTGCAGTGTAATTAAAAGTTCTAAAACTATATTCAGTGCTCATCAAACTATATGTTTCAGTAAGTACTCCTTCATAACTCCCCTATTTTTGTTCAAAGGCTGAGGAAAGTTATTCCGGGTATTTCCAGTCTCACTACTCGAGGCTATGCAACAATAGTTAGATCTTCACCATGGTTCCCCACCATGGTTGCCTTAGCCCATGAACATAAGGAACCCTTTTTGAAGGCAGGAAACAGGGAAAAGATATCTAGGTGGTTGTATGTGAAGAAAGATATCATGTATGTATCAGCGATATCAAACAGGTTTTCTAGTATTCTTAGTGATTTCAGAATCAAAGCATCTTAAACAAGAAACTACAACATATATAGTAATTAGAATTTAAAAAAAATCACAATAGCGCCACTCAATATTTTCTTTCCCAATAGACCCAACCAGTTACCCAGCCCAAAGGTCCAATCCTATTCCTCAAAGATCCTGAGTCTTGGGTTTTGTCAGACGCAATCTTTCTTAAGTCAGCAATGTGTCGATGTATGGGTCTAGCATGGTCGGACAAGTTTAAAAAGCACTTACCTTTGAATGCCTCATAACCATGCTTGTGTTTTAGAAAGAGATAGGCTATGGCAGCCCGATTTTGTAATATGGCTCGTCTGTTGCTCTGTACATCAAATAGCAGCTCCTTAGTATTAGTATTAACACTTTTGCCAAGCCACAAGCAACTGAATTTCTGTTTCTCCTGAACAAAATTATATATAATAAGTTTGGGTGCACTTAATATTAAAGAGGCGAATTACAGTTGAACAGACATATAGCGCAAATTCCAGGTTTTGTTTAGGTTTTGTTTTGATCAGAACGTGTACAATTGAGTCTGTCCTTAAGGGGTTAAGATACTTTTCCCTTTTTCTGACCTCAAACTGAAAATAAAAAGGTTTTTAGCACAATTCACTTTTTTTTTTATCATTTTTAAAAAAACAAACTATTCCAAGTAAAGACAAGGAAAAGAAAGAGTGATCAAAATAATCAATCTAGCCATTAAACAATCTATACTGAGAATATAAAGAAGATATCATTATTAAGACATGAAAACATATTTAAAGAAAAAGTACAAAGGAGGAGGTAGATATAATTATCTTCCTATAAGATAGCTCCTAAGAAAGAAATACTCAAATTCCGGACAAAAACAAATCCATTGGATTCTTCTGCTCTCCTATAGTGCATGAAACTAAAACAATTCAGAGAAAAATCACTTGAGCTAAGCAAAGATCATACAGAACATAGTGATGGTAAATCACATGAGGCGGAACATGGTACCAACCCTCCCTTTTCACAAGACCCCTTTAATGTAATGATGGATAACCTATATAAAAAAAATCTAAAAGGATTTAAACTCAAATACATTAGAGCTAGAAAATGAAGTATCTAACATAAGTCGAATATTGTCACAACAGGTGGGCTCATTAACTAAATTTCAGAGCGATTTCATTGAAGTGAAAGCTTAGAATCTCCAACTTAAATCTAAAATCTTCGGAAATTAAAATGTCTGATTTAGAAGATAGATCAAGGAGGAACAATCTGAAAATAAGAGGAGTTCCTTTAAGTGTCACAAATCGCCAGTTGGAAACCTATTTGACAGATCTATTTTCTTCTATACCAGATATATTTTCATATGGGGTATATCCTTTTGAGAGGTTTCATAGGCTGGGGATACCCAAGCAAATTAATAATATATCATGACAGCAACATACATTACTTTATGGATCCACTATAAGCAAAAGACCAACTAATTAAATGGAATCTCTTCATATAATTCACCCTAGAAAAAGTTCATACAAAATCAGTTTTGTTTTGTTTTTTCGTAATAGTCATGGACTGGGGAAATTGACACAATTAGAGAACTATTCTTTAAAATATTGAAACTAGTGAACTATATTGTAAATTTGAAATCTTATCTTTTTTATTTTTGTGTATTTTGTAATAATCAAATATTGAAGTCAACATTTTTTTTTATAAGAATAAGACCTCTGACATCTGATATATGATTTTAAATCATATATATTTATCTATAAAATGAATGATAGAAATCATTATATACTCCATCCCAAATAAGATAAAGAGAATATCTTCTCTTTTTTTCTCATCTCTTGGATTCTCAATGTATTATAGAATCCAATTTATACTCATGCTCTATAGGATATTTGATATATTAAAACCTAAAAAGGCATTGATGAGTATACAGAGGATTCAAATATTTGAATTGTAGTACTGTATTTGGAGTGTTATAAATAATTATATTTTTGATAATTAGAAATATAAAGTAACTAGTTTATACAATTGTATTAGTATAATTTATAATTAGAGATGTCCCGAACAGTTCGCCGGGAACTGTTTGCCGGCGAATATAGCTTGTTCGCGGTCGCCACAGTGGGCGAACATATGCAATGTTCGGTCCACCCCCTATTTGTCATGGAGGTGGGAGGTTCTGGGAGGGAGGGTCTGCTGCTGATTGGCTGGAATGTGTCTGCTGACTGTGAGGTACAGACTGTGAGGTAAAGTTTACTCAATGATGACGAATAGGGGGCGGACCGAACATCGCATATGTTCGCCCGCCGCGGCAACCGCGAACAAGCTATGTTCGCCGGCGAATAGTTCCCGGCGAACTGTTCGGGACATCTCTATTTATAATCTTTCCAGAAAAAGTAGAATCCTAAAAGAAAAATAAATTAGACTATTATTGAAGAAATTGTAGAGGAGGGAATAAGACCTAAAACATATCTAATTTATATATCCAACTGTTTTAAATTAAAATTAAAGGAACAGGAGGGAAAGGGAAGGGTATATGAAAGAGAAAAAATATTTTTTTATATTCGGATCTGATTGATGATCTCACAAATTAAACACTATATATTTAAGAATTTCTAATATTCAATTTTTTTCACAATCTTTAATGATATCACAAACAAATAATTTAAAACACTTTACTGATACTACACAGCAGTTAAGAGTGGGATGAAATGGTCTAGATATAAGAAAACATTTATGTAAATGGAAGTAAGATTGAAATGTATTTAATTTATCTACACTTAAAATAATATTTCACAAATAAGTGTTAAAGAATTGAGGACACTGTGATGGGGTAAAAGAGGTAAGAGGATCCTAATATGAATAAGTTAGTACAAAATACTGATGATATTAAGTCTTAAACATCTCTAAAGTAAGAGAGTAGAAAAAGGAATATAAAATATGTTATTCCAAGCTTGTGTTCCCCTGATTTTGATCACTTTTTTCTTTTTCTTTTTTGAAGAAAAAAGTAGAAAACAGAGTAATAATGGAGGAGTGGGAAGGTGGAGAAGATATGCAGAACAAGAAAACATTAGTAGAAATGGAAGCAATCTTAAGAAAACATAATGTTCTGGAAAGCCAAAGCACCTTGGAGATAGGTCAGATCAGAAATTAGATTTCTGATTACATAGGTACTTTTTCAAAGTATGAATGTGGCATGGAAGTAAAGTATGTCATGAGTTTTATTTTTTTTTTTTAAAAATTAAATTTTTTCATTTTCATTTTTGGGGAGAATTGACATTGAGACGAGTAGCTTTGGATGACGATCGTGATGTTTAAAGCAAACAGAAAAAGTATGAAAGACACTTAATTTTATGCCAATCAATGCTCAGGGTATGACTACTCCTTATAAAAGAGGTCAATTGTATCATACTCTGTGTCAAAACTGTATTAATATAGCATATGTTCAGGAGACTCATTGGAATTATCTAACTAAGAAATTATGGAAATTTTCCTGTATTTTTATGACCTGCTTGGAGACCCAATGTTGGTTGTTTGGAGTAATGGGAGTAGTGAGTCCAGGTAAATATTCTCCTGAGAGAGACCGCTAGCACAGCATCTCTATATCAGTTCCAACTTGCAGCTTTGTTATATCCTCCTGTTTTTCCCGCCAGGTGTGCACTGTGCCATTACAGGATAACGTTGTGCAGAAGCTCCAAGGTGTCAGAAAGCAATAAGAGAGATTGTAATTGTTTGCTCCTACGTGTTTCGTGAGAGTTTATAACTTCTTTATGGAGCATGAGTGATTGCCGATTTACAGCTGGGAATTTATATGTGCAATAGGGTAATAGAGTGAAAGTCTGGTTCCAGTGGTGAAAGGGGACGTAGCTGCGACTGGGTCCATCACTCCCTGCCGTCCTGTGGACCCATGCGACCAGGGTACCTGCTGGCCATGTGTTGCGGCCCCGGCCCATGAGGTAGAATTGCTGGGGTCGTGCATTCAGGGGCCCGTTGGGTTGCCCATGCTGTTAAGACCACCCAATGGCAAAGTATTTCCAGGGGGCCCGATCAGCGCTGCGGTGCTTAAACAGCGCGACCAGGCTGTGTGTCAGTGTGTGTCTGTGTATCAGCATGTGTGTCCATGCATGTATCTAGATGTGTTATACGGTGTGTATCTGCATGTATGTCAGTGTGTGTTTGTTAATTATGTCCGGCGAATAAATGAATGGCTAAAATAGTGAAATTGGATACACAGTGCTTAAATTTCAAAGATTGAACAATATATACCCATGTTAGGTCTAATATATATATATATATATATATATATATATATATATATATATATATATATATAATATATATTGTGATATGTAGTTACGCATCTGTAGATCAGTAATCGCTCAGCTTATTCTCCCTGATAAGGAAGAACCTCTCATGAAACACGTAGGAGCGAATGATTACTGATCTCTCTTTGTTGCTTTCTAACATCTTAGAACTCCCATCCTCTTTCATCCCATTACAACACATCACACACCTGGTGGAAAAAACAAGAGGATATACCAAAGCCACTAGCTGGAACTGATAGAGACATGTGGTACCAGTGGTCTTACTCAGGAGAGTATTCACAAACTGACTACTCCCATTACTCCAAACCACCAGCCCGATACACACACACACACACACACACACACACATATACATATACATATACATATACATAATCCAAAGAGGTAGCAGCACTCACGGTCCAGATAAAAAATCCAAATTTTATTAAAGCATATTTAAAATGATCGACGTTTCAGTCCACTACACAGGACTTTCCTCAAGATCAACAGTTGATCTTGAGGAAAGTCCCGTGTAGTGGACTGAAACGTCGATCATTTTAAATATGCTTTAATAAAATTTGGATTTTTTATCTGGACCGTGAGTGCTGCTACCTCTTTGGATTTCTTGGATATTTAAAGCCTTGGCTTAGCACCCGGCACACAAGGGACATTTAAAGCGTGAGTGCAAGAGCATTTTTTCTTTTATATATATATATATATGTATATATATACACACTGCTCAAAAAATAAAGCAACACTAAAGCAACACAATATAACTTCAAGTCAATCACACTTCTGTGAAATCAAACTGTCCACTTAGGAAGCAACAATGAGTGACAATCAATTTCACATGCTGTTGTGCAAATGGGATAGACAAGAGCAGTTGGCCCGGGATTCCTTTGACTTGTTTTAAGGACATTACATCAAAGTTGGATCAGCCTGTAGTGTGTTTTTCTACTTTAATTTTGAGTGTGACTCCAAATCCAGACCTCCACGGGTTGAAAAATTTGATTTCCATATTTTTATTTTTGTGTGATTTTGTTGTCAGCACATTCAACTATGTAAAAAACAAAGTATTTCAGAAGAATATTTAATTCATTCAGATCTAGGATGTGTTATTTTTGTGTTCCCTTTATTTTTTTGAGCAGTGTGTATATGTCTGTGTGTGTATACATACATATATATATATATATATATATATATATATATATATATATATATATATATATATATATATATATACACACACTTATACTCTCTTCCTTGTATTTTTTATTTTAAATGAATTTAACAACTTGCATTATATACTGTATATTCTCTTGCATATTGTCTCTGTGACATTTTTGTATGTACTCTACTGTTGCGCTTTTTAGATACATTGTATACACAGTACCTCCCATGAAAGTTAAAGGACTTTTCCTATAGTACAGCTGCAATAGATAGCTTGTTCACAAGAATCAACCTTTATTGTTTACCACAGTTATCTATTTTATGTTTCACTTTTTAGTCCAACCTCCTTTTTTTTTGGTGTCACTGTCTAGGTAAGCAGCATGGCTTTCAATCTTTTCTGGCAAAAAATATATTTATATGATATCTGGTGAGTATTACACTCACATGATTGGGACTATACCTTATTTTCAAAGATACCTTTCATACTCAAGAATTGCTTTATTCGGGGCGTGGCTAGCTGAGCTACTGAGCGGTCACATACTTGCAGAGCTCCCGCTTCAGAGACCTAAAATCTGACTTTAAATACCGCAACAGAGCTCAAATATTTACCTACTAGACACCTGGAACACCCATCCGAGAGAGATGGGCAGAAAGCTTTGAAAAACGGCCCAAGCGGAGGGTCAGAAACACAGAGACATCAGGCTGTCCTTCTGCAGGCCACCACAGCAAGCACAAACAGACATGGCACCTGCGGAGCCACGCAGCTTGAGTGACTCAGAGCTTTCATGGGAGGATGAGACAGCTCAAACTCATCGGACCCCCAGCGGAGTGCACCAGAGAGCAGAATCTGACTCCAATCAGTCCCCATCCACTAAGGGAGACATAAAAAACCTCCTGCGGGACCTGAGAGAGGTGTGGAAGGCGGACCTCGCTGGGGTCCAGGAGGAAATAGGAGGCCTGAATCGCCACATGGGAGCTATTGAGACCCGAGAAGAGGAGAGGGGGAAAAAGATTGCTGACACCGACTCCAGGGTCACTGCCCTCACCCACCAAGTGCAACACCTTACGCGCACGGTGACCTCCCTAGAAACACGCCACTGACGGAAAAATGTCAGAATCCGAGGGGCCCCAGAAACAATAGGCCAAGAAGCCTTGCTCGAGTTTGCCACTGAAGTCCTACAGGCACTGGGAGTCCAGACAGAAGGTGAACGGCCACCACTAGTGTCAGCCTTCAGGGTCAGGAAGGCCCCACAGCACCCGCGGACGCACCCCGCGACATCATAGTTGTCTCAAGAGACATTACAGTGAAAACCGCTGTCATGGCGCGATCTAGACAAAACCCAAATCTGGTGATCGCAAACAATAGTATCTCGATATATGATGATATACCTTTCACAGTCCTTCTCGAACAGCGCAAGTTCGCGCCCATCACCCGGACCCTCCGAGATCAAGGTGTCAAATACCGCTGGGGGCTGTCAGGAACACTGGTGGTATCGCAGGGGGATGCAATACACACCCTGTCGGCCACTGAAGACCATACAGAGTTTCTAAAAAGACTCAATATACCAGCATCGACCCCCTCGGAGCAGCTCACACTGGGGGACCAGAACACAGTGAACCCTAATGCAAAACAGAAACGAGGAAACAGACCTACAGGAGACGCACACCCAACGGGGCGGGTGGACCCCCCATAAAGAGACTCTCTTGTCCACACAACCTACGTTATCATCGAGGCTCCAGAGTTCCACAAGACCACAATAGGTTATTGAGGACTAATTGGGACAACACAAACTCTCCAGTTAACCCAACCCCCTTGTTTTTCTTTTTTGTTCTGTTAAGCTTTAACCCACAAGAGACTCTAACAAGCCCTATCAATGGGCCGATAATGACTCCACCTGTATCAATAACGCATAGCACCAAAGTGTTTATTTTAACCCCTCAGGGGTCACCAACAGTTATTGTCACTACGTCTCATTTAACAAACTCACCCACACACTTCGCCAATAGGCTCATGCTCATCCCACTAGAGAGGCCAACCTGTGCTGTCAGGGTGCTTGCCTTACCCCATGTGAGTTGTAGTGGAGCTCTACCACAGTATGCATCATGACTCCATAAGAGTTACTAGCGGGCCCCACCAAGGCATATACCTTAGTGGTACACAAGCCGCTCAAAAGCCCCACCAATAGGGATCGCCCTAGGCCCCACGGAAGATGACTTACCATGACACTCACTAAATTCCCAGATTATAACTGCTTAACCATTTAACATCTTTTATACTCACCTATTACATTTTTGGATGAGCTGGTGGCAATGTAATATGAGTTATAATCAGATACGACTGCTTACAACGTTTACATTTTGTATTACCACAACAACCCAGAGTGGCTGTACATACCAGAGTCAAATACCACGGGCATTCCGAATGACTCACTTTTCTTATCTCTGAATAGCTATGATTTTGCTTTAGATAGTAAAACAGATTGTGTAGAAGAAGCTCATCATTATGTCAACTAACCGCACGACTCCACAAGGTTACCTTGCCCAGCCTGGCTATTGTCCAGCTTGACTTAAGTTTACGATTGTGCAATTAATGTAAACACCATGTCAAGGTTATATCTAGCAAGCACGTATCTCATTCTATGTTTTAACCTTATCCGATACACAATACATGATAACTCCCATTATCCCTGTTCCCCTCACGCAGCCTACCACCGAATATAACAAAGCTATGCCTCTGTACACATAATATGTTCTTTCTTACGTGGAGTTGCCTAATGTTCCTCTAGGCTTAGACGGTTTGACCTAAAGACACCCTACTTTACAGGCAGTCTAAAACATGTAGATTTTATATAATACTAACTAACTTGCATATTAAGACTTATCTTGCATGTTCATCTCATTATCTACAACCACGTATATTCAAAAAAGGTCTGTATAGCATACTATAAAAATGTGCATTGTGTTGCCATGCCATGCCTTAGTAAACCGATGTTGATTGCTAAAGCGCGAGTACATGCTCTTGGGGCATGACAAACGCAGTTGTAACTGCTTTTTATATATGCACTTAAAAGTACTACATGTTTACCCCAATGCTAATGCTCAACTTGTATCATACTAAAAACATTGCAAATTTAAAAATAGAGCAATGCTCGCACATCCCCAAAAACCACTACGAAACACACATCACTTGTCCCAACATTACGATGTTACTCTTTTTCTTTATATATATATATATATATATATATATATATATATATGTTATACATGTTTATAAAAACAGAAAAATAGACAGTTACCAAATGACTCCCCTTTACCACTAGGCTTCTGCGTAAGCCATGAATCGAACCATTACTGCACTGTAACTGTCTTTGCTAAAATAAAGAATTTAAAAAAAGAATTGCTTTGTTCATTACTAGATTGTAATCATTGGATAGATTTATTTTCTCAAAGATTTGATCAATAACATTGTCAGACCATGCACTAATTTTTTATAAAGGTTAAAATAAAAGAGAATACTCTCATCAGACAACATGGAGATTGAATGAATGAATTGTTATGTTCACCTTGTCTTTACACAGAAAAGCTTATAAAAAAACAGCTGAAGAGTTTGTTGAAATAAACGACAACATGGAGACTTCTTTTGTTTTATATGAGGGTCTTTCAAATGTTATATGTGAGGATTATTTATAAAACTCCCATACGAAAAAGAAATGCGGAAAATCCTTATCAAATCGTTATATTTCTCTAGCTGGACAAGAGAAAAAAATAAAATTACCAAATACCAAACAAAATTGGTATTTGAACACTATTAGAGTCGAGATACTCCTCTCCAACAAATAAAGAAAAAAAAATAAAGAAGAATAATTGAGTTTGTAAAAGATAGGTAATAAAACTCTTCTATCCCCTAAACAAACTGGAGAGGCATTCAGATCATATGTTGACTTCCTCTTTAAGATAAATAAATAAAATAATAACTACAGCATTATTATTATCATTTAAAAAGAACTTTCAGAAATGAGTGGTTGGGAATCTCTTGGCTTGGCCATATAAATACTGCTTTGACTTAGGTGATGCCAAAATAAATGTATTTATTCCTTGTCTTACCTACATTTTTTGCGGTTTGTGTTCAAACACAATTTGCATCTCTGTCATTTATTGCACCAAAACATATTAAATAACATTTTTGGAGGGCAAACAGGGCTTTCGTTTTTTTGTCACATATACATAGATAAATTCTCATTAATTATAAAGTAAATGCCAAAAAATGGGAAAAAAAAACTAAATAAAATACTTTTTTTTCCACAGATTTGTCAATAGTATGTCCAGCATAGAAAAAGTAATTCAAAATAAATGAATTTATGTGTCTTGATTCATAGCATACATCATATGTATAGGATTTCAGCTTATTTTGAAAGTTACAGGTCACAAAATACAAAAATTGTAATTGAAGTTGGTATGTTTGTCTTTTAGGTTTAGTAGCCATCACAGAAAACAAAATTGAAACACAAAAGTATATATTTGTATAAAGTAGACATCAGAGGCTACTTATATAAGGTTAGTTTGACACTTTTTGCCTAGCCATTTTATCGCCAAGCTCTGCTAAATATTGGAGTAAAATTTTATTTTTTTTCTTTATTTCAGCATATACACATATAACAAGGCTTTTTTTAAATTTGTATTTTGTAAAGCTGGTGTGTGCTATTCCTGCATATTGTGTTCAGCTACATCTGCTGAGTATAACAATACCCCCGTTGTATGCCTTTGGCACTATTCTGTGAAGTTACAATGCCATATATGAGAAAAGGCTATAGTTAGAATTTTCGTAGATGGATTTGACAGGCCTATGTCTCATTTTAGGGTTTTATAGCAGTTTGACTGTTCAAATAACCCCACAAAGAGCTTTCATTTGATAAAGCAGACACCCCAGGGTATCTTATATGGTGTATATTGTGCCTTAACCTGTCACCATTTTCTCACCAATTTATGTCAATGTTTGTGGTGAGGGGAAAAAAAATGAATGTTTACATATATGAGTATTTCTTACACTTGATATGTACCACTGTCATAAACCCCCCAAATGATTCTCAGTTACATCTTCTGAGTAAAACAATATGACCAATGTATGACCTAGACACTATTTTGTGAAGTTACAGTGCCTTAAAAGAGATGTGACAAGTTCAGATTTTTAAGTGTGAATTTTCACGGAGGGTTTTGATGTGTCCATGACCCACTTTGGAGCACTTGAGCAGACTACATATTCCAACTACACCATAAAGGCATACCATTTCTTAAAGAAGACATCCCAGTGTATTTAAAAAGGCATATTTTGAACCTTGGTGTGGGGTAATTTTTCTGCTAGCTTGTACGAAGTGTAGTGGTAATAAGCATTTTTTCAGCCTTTTTGACACACAAAGTGAGTTTGCACAGTATATTTTGCCAACCTAATGTACAGTGAGACACAACCATTCCATTTTTTTTTTCAAACTTTGAATTTTTACGCTGTGTCCATGTTCCATTTTGGAGTAGTTTAGCTGGTTGGCTATTTAAACTTCCCCACAAATACTATTTATTAAAGAATACACCCCGGGGTAATAAAAAAGGCATATTTTTTTAAAATAACAGACTTTCTCACCTGACTAAACCTACCCAAACTACACACTGCAGACATAACAGAATAATCAGCAACGATTACTAAGGATGAAATCAATGCAGCCATCTCCTCCCTCAAAAGCAATGAAGCCAGCTATTACAAAACCTCTAGAGAAGCACTAATTCCACATTTAGAATCCCTTTTCCAGGACCTGATGACGGGAACTCCACCAGACAGGGACATGACACAGGCCAACATTAAACTACTCCCAAAACCAAAGACCACACTCAACCAGAAGCATACCTACCTATCTCCCTCATAAACCATGACAGTAAAATCTTTGCCAAAATCCTAGCAGGAAGACTAAACCCTAACTCATTTAGTTCACGCCGACCAGGTAGGTTTCATACCCGGACGACAGTTATTTGAAAATACAAGACAAAACATTGACATAATCTGGATGCTAGCAAACGCGAAAACACCCTCTCTAGCGCTTTCACTTGACGCAGAAAAAGTGTTTGATCACATAAAATGGCCCTACATGTTCGCACTCTTAGAACATTTGAACATGCCCCCCCCCCCCCCACAGCGGTACGCGCATTATACACAAATGTTTCAGCACAAATAAAGATAACCGGGATGACCTGCCCGGGCACCCGACAACGATGCCCCTTATCCCCGCTACTCTTTGTGCTGACTCTCGAACCACTCCAAGCCATTAGGGAACATCCCCAAATTAAAGGACCAAGAATTCCTAGTATCTGGATACGCAGACGATATCATGCTGACCTTAACCGAACCTATTCCCACGATGCGGGCACTGCTTCCACTCCTGAAAACATACGGTGAGATCTCAGGATACAAAGTAAACGTGGAAAAATCCAGTGCACTCCCCATAAACCTCTCAGAGACGGACATAGCCAAAATCACCTCAGACCACCACATACACGTTACACCAACGTTCCTTACATACATTGGTATCAAATTGGCAGCAGACCCTACCACACTCCACAGACTAAACTACACACCCATAATAGACAAACTCTTCTCGGACACGGAGACCTGGGCGGACAAACCCATATCTTGGATAGGGAGAATACACTCAATTAAGAGGAACGTCTTACCCCGAATTTTATTTCTATTCCAGGCCATACCCATCCCCATCACAAAACACAATCTCGTCCCACTACAACGGGCAATTGATAGATTTATATGGCAGAATAAGAGACACAGAGTAGCCCGTAACATACTATATCGCCCCAAAACGAGAGGTGGCCTAGGTCTACCCCATCTACACTTCTATTACATAGCTGCCCAGATGGCACAAATAGCCCAATAGAATAGAGACTAGAAGGTGGGTGGATCTGGAATCGTTGCTTATGAGATCCGATCTCCCACAATTCTACATCTGGACCCCAAAAGAGCACAGGGCGCTCCCGAGAACAGCATGCCCAGCCATTACCAATTCAATTCAATTATGGGCAAATATGCCCTTAAATACGAATTAACTTCTACGACCTCCGCTCTTACCCCGATATAACGTACCGTATATACTCGAGTATAAGCCGAGTTTTTCAGCCCATTTTTTGGGCTGAAAAACCCCAACTCGGCTTATACTCGAGTCAGAGTCTGTATTATGGCAATTTGCCATAATACAGACAGGGGGCTGTGGGGGCTGGCAGAGCTGTAACTTACCTGTCCTGCAGCTCCTGTCAGCTCTTTCCTCCTCCGCGCCGTCCGTTCAGCACCTCGGTCAGCTCCCAGTGTAAGTCTCGCGAGAGCCGCGGCTCTCGCGAGACTTACACTGGGAGCTGATAGAAGGAGCTGCACGGACGGCGCGGAGGAGGAGAGAGCTGACAGGAGCTGCAGGACAGGTAAGTTACAGCTCTGCCAGCCCCCCTCTCCCCCCCACTGAACTGCCACTGGACCACCAGGGAAGGAGAGCCCCCCTCCCTGCCATGTATCAAGCAGGGAGGGGGGACAAAAAATAAATAAAAATATAAATAAAATAAGAAATAATAATAAAAATAATAATTAATAATAATAATAAAAAGGGGGTATAAGGACCACTGTGGGGGGGGGGATAAGGACCACTATGGGAGGGAGGGGGGTATAAGGACCGCTATGGGAGGGAGGGGGGGGATAAGGACCACTATGGGAGGGAGGGGGGTGGGATAAGGACCACTAGGGGAGGGAGGGGGGGTATAAGGACCGCTATGGGAGGGAGGGGGGGATAAGGACCACTATGGGAGGGAGGGGGGATAAGGACCACTATCGGAGGGAGGGGAGTGGGATAAGGACCACTAGGGGAGGGAGGGGGGGTATAAGGACCGCTATGGGAGGGAGGGGGGATAAGGACCACTATGGGAGGGAGGGGGGGATAAGGACCACTATCGGAGGGAGGGGGGTGGGATAAGGACCACTAGGGGAGGGAGGGGGGGAGAAAAGGAACACTATGGGAGGGAGGGGGGATAAGGACCACTATGGGAGGGAGGGAGGGGGGGGATAAGGACCACTATGGGAGGGAGGGGGATAAGGACCACTATGGGAGGGAGGGAGGGGGGGGACAAGGACCACTATGGGAGGGAGGGAGGGGGGGATAAGGACCACTATGGGAGGGAGGGGGATAAGGACCACTATGGGAGGGAGGGGGGGATAAGGACCACTAGGGGAGGGAGGGGGGATAAGGACCACTAGGGGAGGGGAGGGGGAAGTAAGGACCACTAGGGGAGGGGAGGGGGAAGTAAGGACCACTAGGGGAGGGGAGGGTAAGGACCACTAGGGGAGGGGTGAGTCAGGACCACTGGGGGAGGGGGTGAAGGAACACGGGGGTGGGGAGGTAAGGACCACTGAGGGAGGAGGAGGGGAGGTCAGGACATATGGGGGGGGGGCAAATATCCTTGCACCGGCCCTGCACACACTGCATTCATACACTGCATTCATACACACACTGCATTCATACACTGCATTCATACACACACTGCATTCATACACACACTGCACTCATACACACACTGCACTCATACACACACACACTGCACTCATACACACACACACTGCACTCATACACACACACTGCACTCACACACACTGCATTCATACACACACACACTGCACTCATACACACACACTGCACTCATACACACGCTGCACTCATACACACGCTGCACTCATACACACGCTGCACTCATACACACGCTGCACTCATACACACACACACTGCATTCATTATACACACACACTGTAAATAAATATTCAATTAATATATTTTTTTTAGGATCTAATTTTATTTAGAAATTTACCAGTAGCTGCTGCATTTCCCACCCTAGTCTTATACTCGAGTCAATAAGTTTTCCCAGTTTTTTGGGGAAAAATTAGGGGCCTCGGCTTATATTCGGGTCCGCTTATACTCGAGTATATACGGTAATAAGGCTTTCACACCAGGCATGAGACCCTGGGACTTCAAAGGCCTAGAGCAAGCCGGCCTACAGAGGGTATACCAGCTATATACGGGTGACACGATAATCACCTTCCCAGACCTACAATCCAGAACAACCTTGACACCAGCCAACTTCTTTAGATATTTACAACTCAAAAGCTATGCGGCCCAAGCTACAGTGAAAACCGCCACCAAAACTGACTTTCTTTGAGCAAATCTGCCTAGCGGAACAATATCAAAGAGGCATGATCACCCAACCATACTCCCACCTTTGTTCCACCACACGGGAGTGAGGAGAACTGCAATACACCGACAAATGGGAAACCGACTTGGGGGAATCTTTAGAGGGTATTGACTGTTAGGATATATGGGAAGCCAACACCAAAACCTCCATCTGCGTCACGATGCAGGAACAGGCATATAAAACAATGCTCAGATGGTACATTACCCCGGTCCAATTGTGTCACGTATTCATCCGCTTATAGAAATGTGGTTAATGACATTTACTGTCCACACAGGAAAAGTTGTGCCGAGCAGCAACCTAATCCACAGAAGGGTTAATGCTGAGTAGCAATTATACAAATGAAACCTGGTGTCACATATTCATCCGCTTATAGAAATATGGTTAGTGACATTTACTGTCCACCCAGGAAAAGTTGTGCCGAGCAGCAACCTAATCCACAGAAGGGTTAATGCTGAGCAGCAATTATGCAAATGAAACCTGGTAACTGACTTTGGGGTCAAAGGCCGGTTACAGCCTATCAGAACTAAAGGAGTGGTATTTAGGCCCTGTCGTGGTTTCCCTTGTGGTTGTCCGAGAGCACGTTCCTGTTATTAGTTTTCTACCTGTTTTTTTACTTTGGCTTTGTTTATTTGACTTCTCTATATTCTGGTATCCTGACTCCTGGCTTTCCTCATCGCTGCGTCCCTTTCTGTGTTCCCTGACCTTGGCTAGTATTTTTAACTATTCTATGTACGTTAAATCCTGCCATTCTAAGGACCTGTAATACGTTACTTATTTGTCATCCGTGCTATACAGTTCTACGTGCTGGATCAAACAGCAATCCTGACAAATTGTACCACATCAAAAAAAACACCTACTGATCTCTGCTGGCGTAACTGCGGAGAAAAAGGGACATACACCCACATGTGGTGGTCCTGCCCCACAATTAAACTCTTCTGGAAAGGCATCCAAACACTAATATCACAAATACTACATAGACCGGTAGACCTAAACCCATGGACATTCCTACTGGCCAAACCCTTCGACAATTGGTCCAGACCAGAACAACAATTACTGAACAAAATAGCATTGGCAGCTAGAAAAGCCCTATCCCAAACATGGTTATGACCCCCACCCCCACCTACAATGTCTACAGTGCTCAACAAAATTAAAGAGTGTCACTTCATGGATAAATTGATGGCCCAAATAAGAGGCTCAATGAAAACATTCACTAAGACATGGGAACCATGGGAAAATGACATCGACAAACAATAAATCACAAAAGACGACCAAGACACCCCCCCATATACCATCCCCTCCTTCCCACCCCCCACTTTCTATCATTATGCCGAGTCAGCCTATAAGTTTAACACACCAAAGCCACCAAATAAGATGGCAACTTAAACATACTGTTATGATATATTATTCTTGTTTAACGTTACTGCTTGTTGTTCTTTTCATTCACATTACTTATAAAACCAATGACAGACAGATCTTAAGTACAGATGATGCATACAAAATGCCATGAAAACCTCATGAACCACCTAACGGCAATACATGCTTCTTGAATTCACAATGAGGCTTCTGCGCAAGCCATATGACTGCATTATGTAATTTTCTCTGTCATTGCAAAAATAAAGAATTATAAAAATAAATTAAAAAAGGCATATTTTGAACCTTAGCGTGGGATCTTTTATTTTATAGTTTGTTCCAGGTGTAGTGGTAATGAACATTTTTTAATGTTTTTTTTTTCTTTTTAAAACTTTTTGGTACTTATTAAATTTTTAAACTGTTTAAAACTTTCTTAACTTTTTTACACTTTTTAAAAAAAAATTGATAAACTTTTTTTTACAGTTAACCACTAACTAGCAGTAAGCAGCATTAACCGTAAATTCCCCAATCTCATTTAACCCCCATCCACCTCAGCTAGCAAAATATAATTTTAAAATATTTAAATGAATTAAATAAATTGAACCCCTTAGGGATAAAAAATAAATCTGTATTTTGATCACTATAGGCAGTGATCATATGGCAGGGAAGGAGTTAATTTTTATTCGGACTCAATAAACATTATTCAAACTTTTTTTTAAACTTTTTAAACTTTTTAAAGCTTTTTTTAAAAACGTTTTTTAACGTTAACCCCTAGCTAGCCTAACACCAAATTCCCCAATTCCCCACTAACTTCCACCTACACCAGCTAGCTAAATATATAATTTTAAAATATTTAAATTAATTAATAAAATAAATGTAACCTCTGAGGGTTAAAAAAAATTAACCCTCAGGGGTTAAAAAATAATCAGATGACAGAAAAAAATTATCAATTGGCAGGGAAAACGGGGTAAAGGGGGGAGGTGGGATTTAATTGTAACTTTTTTTTTTTTTTTTACAGGGGAAGCAGATCAGCACTGATCCGTCTCCCTGCACTTCACACTGAACGCAGTACCCTGTCAGAGTGATCACAGTTGCAGGGACAACGTGATCGGGTGCTCCCGGTCTGCCTCAAATACCGAGGCAGACTAGAGGAGCGTTAACCCCTTGATCTAAGGTTAACCTTAGTAAATGATGGAAATTTTCCATCAAGGGTCCTTAAAGCAAGGACAAGCTTGACGGAAAATGTCCATCTTTGGTTGGGAAGGTGTTAAAAGAGCTGATAAATGCTGAATACATTTCCCCGATAAAGCAGAATACACGATTGTACTATGTTTACCCATTTTTTTAAAATGGAATAATTTAATCAATGCTGATCCAAGCTGAAAATTAATGGAAGAAAAATAATGCTCTCTATTTAAACTGGCCTGGATTGTCTCGGAATTCTATAAAACTTACTTTCTTAAATACATTCTCAAACACTATTATATATAAATAATATAATGATGAATTTAAAAATATTTAAGAAGAAATTGTGAATCTAAAATTACTTATTTCCACACCAATCGAGGTTCTCCAATTCTATACTTGTGATATCAATCTAAGTGGGAAGAATGTTTTTTTTTCAATATCTGATTTTTATTGAGATTTTTCATAATAAAATGAAAGTCAATTGGGGATACAGAAAAGAAAGAGGGGCGGGGGAAATTAAATTACATTTACGCAGCTTTGCAAGGTACATACAGGACAAAATTGATATTGCAACCAATATATTCAGTACATGAGGTACACAAATTTACATGTGGTTGTCGCTGACAGTACACCTTCTTAGTATATGGTCATGTGTCCAGAGATCTTGGCATGCATACATTCTTGAATTGGGACAGGGTACATTACACACAGTATATACCATTGCTGTTTCCTGCATGTTCATGTGATCTCCGTCATCATCAACCGCTTCACTTGTATCTGACAACTCAGCAAAGGAAGCAGCAGCGGGTACAACATCATCATCATCATCACACCGTACGTCCATGTGTGTAATGCTGCCTGACTGAGACATATCCCTTCTATCTACATCCTCTGGCAATAATGGTTGCGCATAACTCATTTCTTCAAACTGATGTGTAAATAACTCCTCTGACAGATCAAGTGAAGCGGCTGTGTTGCTAGTGTTGGTGGTGGCGGCAGGCGGGTGAGTGGTAACTTAAGAGGTGCCCGAAGCTAAGCTGGAGGAGGATAGTGCGTCAAGGTTCCGAGCGGAAGCTGTAGAAGATTGGGTGTCCTGTGTTAGCCAGTCAACTATGTCCTCAGAACTTTTCAAGTTCAGGGTACGTGGCCTCTGAACACTGGGCATTATTCTAGGGCCAAAGGGAATCACAGCACCACGACCACGACGGCCCCTGCGGGGTGGCCTGCCTCTGCCGGTCATTTTTTTTCCGATTAGTGGTACTATGCGTGCAAGCTACTGTGACAACAGATATGAGTGGCACTGTGCAGTAGCAGAAGTTGGCAGAGTAGACGCTGTAGGCCTGACACACACGCTTGCAGACAACTAACTGCTATTCAATCTATTACAGTCAAAAATTATTTTTTTTGTAATGTACACTACTGTTACACCAGATATGAGTTGCACTGGTGTGACACTGTGCCCTGGCAGACCCTGAAACGCACACTCGTGAAAGAAACTGACTGCTATTATATTACAGTCCAAAAAGTTTTGTTTTTGTTAAATGCAAGCTATTGTGACACCGGATATGAGTGGTGGCACTGGGCAAGTGGGCACAGCCTGACACACATGCTGGCAGACAACTAACTGCTATTCAATCTAGTACAGTCAAAATTGTATTTTTTTTTTAAATGTAAAAAAAAAAAGCAGACTGATGTTCTAGCCCTAATAATGGCTTTTTGGGGATCAGATGAGTCCTTCAGGACTGTAGTGGACACTGAATACACTAGCCTAGCTATCAATTTCCCTATCAAATCAGCAGCAGCTACACTGTCCCTCCTCGCACTAAGAATGCAGCTTCACAATGAATGTAAAATGGATGCTGTCCAGGAGGTGGGAGGGTCTGGGAGGGAGGGTCTGCTGCTGATTGACTGGAATGTGTCTGCTGTCTGTGAGGTACAGGGTCAAAGTTTACTCAATGATGATGAATAGGGGGCGGACCAAACAGCGCATATGTTCGCCATCCGTGGTGAACGCGAACAAGCGATGTTCGCCAGGAACTATTCGCCAGCGAACAGTTCGGGACATCACTAGCCAGATCTAAAATCTTGCATGCTACAAATTATTAATTAATTAAACAACATGTATGTATATACATTAATTTCTGTGTGAAGGTGATAATCGTTTATTATACATCTATTGATTATATCAAAAACTTTGGTGAAATCAAATTTTATCGATATACTAATTATACCTTCTATACTATCCATTCCCACTTTCTTACGTCACTCTGTATGAGGGACGTTTTATATACATACAGGGACGATTTTGCCCATAAACAATATGGCGATCATGGACTCACCCATATATGGGCGAGAGAAATGCGACCGCAACATATGATGACGTAAGCGGAAGTGACGTAGGCGGAACACAGCCACGGCCAATTCGAAATTGAGAAGATCTCCAATCAAACCCTTTTTGACAGTATAAAAGAGAAGCAGGAACACACAGGACCACACCGATTGATAAAGCCGACCGGCGAAATGCGTCTCGGACATCCTACAGGACTGAGGATTTATTCTGCATTATTGTTTTTACACAGTGATTTTATTTCTTCAAGTGTTTTTTATACTTAATACATTTATTTAACCTCCTCCTGCTGATGAAAACATCTTGTGTTCCTGCAATCCACCTATAGGCCAGGGTCTAGGCTCTGAACCAGATGAGCAGTTTTGTGTACGTTATCACCCACATTGCAATATATCAACATACTGCACGATATTTGGTCTTTTGTCTATTTAAGGAACAGCGTGACCGTCTTCCAGTGTATGGTTTTGTGTTACCCCAAACACGCCCGCCCAAGCGATCTGATCCTATCCTGCTAAGGGTCAGAACCATGTGAGTGGTTCTATATCTTTTACCACCACTATTATTAATCAGAACATATTACACAATATTGCTGTTTACTCTGTCCCCACCTCTAGGTTATCCAAACAGCCAAAGAGGGTGGTGAGTTCTCACTTTGAGCGCTCCACCTCTTGACTGGTGTTGGTACACTAACCACTCAGTCTATCACCATATTTGATGTATTTGTGCTAAGTTGTGAGAGGATTGCACATTGGTGGTAGCAGCACAATTTTTCTCCACTATTATCTACTTTAAGCGCCTGAATACACAATATTCCCTTTTTTGATAAGTTGAGGTAGTGTTGCGCCCTCTAGAACAGAGTGTATGTCGCCTATGTATGGGTGTGGGGTTAGCTTGTCCTCTTTTAGGTTGTATAGGTTGTGATGGTACTGTGCTAGTTCCTTGACGATATCTGCTGGGTTGTACAGTTTGCCCTTGGAGGATGATTCAATAAAGAGGATTTTAGATTGGAGCTGTTTGGCCTAAACTTTCTTGGCTAGAAGCTTGCCTGCCTTATTACCTTGAGTGTAATATGTCAATTTCAGGGACCACATTCACCGTTCAGTTGTAATAAGGGAGAGAATTTCTCCTATTCGTTTTGTTAGTGTTTTAGATGGTTTGGATTTATTCTGTGTTTCTAATTTAGTTAGAAAGTGGGAAGACTGTTAATGCTAATATTTAAAAATCAACACAAATCGTTCCTCTGCGTAAACTAAAATAATTCATAGAAATACAAACTCAATTTGGACTGCCCGACTAAGAGTTTTGTTTAATTATGCCAGAATAAGACATTTAATTACCACCCAAGGGACTTTCCAAAATTTTATTTTTTTTATTATTAAACACTAGGAAAAATAAACTGATCACTAAGGCTATACATCTAATTAAGAATCTAAATGTTGCAGAAAAAAACAATCTATAATTAAGTGAGATATATATATATATATATATATAGATATATATAAAAAAAAAAATATATATATATATATATATATATCTATATATCTATATATATATATATATAATATATATGTACAGTGAAAATATATGTGTGTGTGTATATATATATATATTTGTAGTCGGGGCAATATAGCCGTATACAGAAATATAGCATATAATAACCATAACATCAATGAGTCGGTTGTGGTGTGCCGGAACCGACAAAGCAGTAGGCCTGTAATAAAAGTGGCCCTACCTTAGAGGGTGTTTGTTATTAGAGGGAGTGGTGGGTGGGGTGATTCGCCAGACCAGTAACGGTAAGGTGGGAGTGGATTGGCAGCCCTTTTAAAGGGAATCGAAGCCCCTCCCACAACTACAGGCCAAGCCTTCAAATTTGTAGTCGGGGCAATATAGCCGTATACAGAAATCTAGCATATAATAACCATAAAATCAATGAGTTGGAACCAGTCGGTTGTGGTGTGCCGGAACCGACAAAGCAGTAGGCCTGTAATAAAAGTGGGCAAAAATAAAAAAACGTCTTCTTTATTTAGATAAGTCACAGAAGGCTTGTCTTAATTCTTTAACGGGATTAGGTATGTAGAGTGTGTAAGCGGATTTCCAGCATCCCATTGTCTTGATAATGTGCGGGGTTATGTGATTAGCACATAATGCTGTAGATGCTGCCCCGATTCGGAAAGAATGACCTGAGAAATGACTGGGGTTTAAGCCGAGCCTAGTCAATAGTATACGTACATAAAGATTAAACTTTGTTGTAGTCAGAATGTTACCATGCAGTTCGAGCAAAGGTTGTAAAGGTTGTTTGCGGAGTGAAAGAAGATAAGCGTCACAAACTTGTACAGGGCACCATTTATTATGAGTAGGAAACAAGGGGATTGTAATAGTATGACCTACGGTGCTGGTTTTTGATTGTTTTAAAATTAGTAGGTAATGGTCGTTATGTTTTTGCAAGTCCATAGTTCTTAGGTAGTCGGGGGTTGTAATGGTCTTAGTCGTGAATTCGTTGGGTCGAAGGAACCCATAAAAGGCTAAATATATAGCTGTCTTTATTACGGTATTAGTCCTGGGCTCGAAAGGAGAAGAATCTAATAAATTGATTAGTGAATGGAATATGTTGTTGTCTATGGGTAGTCTCTGTGAGGGGACATGTGCATCAAATTTTTTAATGCCTTTAAGTACTGTCTTAATTTGATATGAGGACAGGAAACCTGTCCTCAACCTGTCCTCGCGTTGGGTTGTTGGATAAGCATGTTATGTTGAATGCCAGTAAGGTACAGTTTTATCATGTTAAATGATAGTTTAAGGTTAATGTGGCAAAAGGAAGTGAAACCCAATATTGATTCTAATGTGAACATGTCATGGATGTGGAATTCAGTAATGAATTTCTTGAATATGTGGAACGCCCTATTGTATGTGTTTCTAGTGTTTACTGAAAGTGCGAGGTGAGAAATGTGACGAACGTGATCTAACAAAGCTTTTAATCCATTATCATGTCTTGGAAAAGTGGGGCTGGAGTTGCCAGTCTGGAGGCGATGGGTAGTGTTGTGAAGAAATCCTGAAAACGAAATCGAGACAAGTGATCAGCACCGGTGTTTGTGCACCCTAGAACGTGAATACATGTAATAAAGAATTGACAGGTGTCCGCTACCCATGTGAGCCGTCTTAAGAGTCTCATAATTACCAAGGATGCTGACTGGCCTTTATTGACAATATGGCATGTAGCCATATTATCCGAATAGCACCTAACCGTGTGACCAGACCAATGTGGTCCCCAGGCAATGGCCGCCACCACGATGGGGTACAGTTCAAATAAAGCTGAGGTCTCTGTGAATTTAGGTAGTGATTTGACCTCGGTTGGCCATGGTCACCAAAGCCATAGATCTCCCCAGATGTCTGCAAAACCTGTGTTTGCTGCAGCATCTGTCCACAGTGTAGGTGAAGTGTCAGAGTGGGGTGGTATAATCATGGCTCGCCCGTTCCAAGAGGTGAGAAAAACTCCCCACATCCGTAAATCAGAGGTTGCGTGGTCGTCTAATGTAATACTTGAAGTGTCTGAGGTGAATTTTGGAAATAGGGATAGTAGGTGTGAAATAAAAGATCTGCCCTGGGGGATGATTCTCATCACAAAATTGAGCGAGCCCAGCAATGATTGCAGTTCTTTCCTGGTGCAACAACCTTGCTGTAGGTAGTGTTCAATGCTTGCCAGGATACGCTCAATTTTGTCATGAGGGAGGCTAGCTTGCATATGTACAGTGTCTCAGAGGCGGCTCTCTAATTAGGCGGTTTAGGCGGCCGCCTAAGGCCTCGCGCTGGCGGGGGCCTCGCGGCCGCCTAAACCGCCTGTTGGCAGAGTGTGTCAGGTCCTCGGTCAGTGACCGAGGACCTGACACCAGGAGGGGGCCCGGCGGCTTGCCCGGTATGCCGCCGGGTGCGAGGCCCCTCCTGGCTGCCCGGTCAGCCACCGCTGACACTGGTCTGCAGCTCCGCAGTGTGCAGAGCTGCAGACCATGTGATTCGCGAGAATTGGCCAATCAGAGCGTTGCCGCGGGTTACCACGGCAACGCTCTGAAATCTCGCGAGATTACACAGTCTGCAGCTCTGAGGAGCTGCAGACCGTGAGCAGTGGCCACCGGACCACCAGGGAGCCCACTGGACCACCAGGGAAAGGTAGGCTCTCCCTCCCCATCACCCCCCACCCCCCTCAGGCTCACCCCCACCCCCCTCAGCCTCACCCCCACTACCACCATCACCCCCCACCACCATCACCCCCACCACCCCTCCCCACCCTCACCATCACCCCCACCACCCTCAGCTTCACCCAGCACCATCACCCCCACCACCCTCAGCTTCACCCCCCCACCACCATCACCCCCACCACCCTCAGCCTCACCCCCACCACCCCTCCCCACCCACCCTCACCATCACCCCCACCACCCTCAGCCTCACCCCCACCACCACCATCACCCCCACCACCCTCAGCTTCACCCACCATCACCCCCACCACCCTCAGCCTCACCCCCCACCACCACCATCACCCCACCACCCTCAGCCTCACCCCCACCACCCCCAACCACCCTCAACCTCACCACCCACCACCACCATCACCACCCTCAGCCTCACTCCCCACCACCATCACCCCCACCACCCTAAGCATCACCCCCCACCACCATCACCCCCACCACCATCACCCCCCACCACCCTCAGCTTCACCCCCACCACCATCACCCCCCACCATCCTCAGCCTCACCACCCACCACCACCATCACCCCCCACCACCCCAGCCTCACTCCCCACCACCATCACCCTCAGATTCACCCCCCACCCCCATCACCCCCACCACCCTCAGCATCACCCCCACCACCCTCAGCATCACCCCCACCACCCTCAGCATCACCCCCCACCACCATCACCCCCACCACCCTCAGCCTCACCCCCACCATCACCCCCCACCACCCTCAGCTTCACCCCCCACCACCATCACCCCCCACCATCCTCAGCCTCACCACCACCATCACCCCCCACCACCCTCAGATTCACCCCCCACCCCATCACCCCCACCACCCTCAGCCTCACCCCCACCACCATCACCCCTCCTCAGCCTCACCCCCACCCCCATCACCCCCACCACCCTCAGCCTCACCCCCACCACCATCACCCCCACCACCCTCAGCATCACCCCCCACCACCATCACCCCCACCACCCTCAGCCTCACCCCCACCACCACCATCACCCCCACCACCCTCAGCTTCACCCCCCACCACCATCACCCCCCACCATCCTCAGCCTCAGCCTCACCACCACCATCACCCCCCACCACCCTCAGCCTCACTCCCCACCACCATCACCCTCAGATTCACCCCCCACCCCCATCACCCCCACCACCCTCAGCCTCACCCCCACCACCATCACCCCTCCTCAGCCTCACCCCCACCACCATCACCCCTCCCCACCCTCACCATCACCCCCCACCACCCTCACCATCACCCCCCACCACCATCACCCACCATCACCACCCTCAGCTTCACCCCCACCACCATCACCCCTCCCCACCCTCAGCCTCACCATTACCCCTTCACCCTCACCACCCTCAGCCTCACCATCCCCCATAAACCCCCGCCACCCTCAGCCTCACCATCCCCCATAAACCCACGCCACCCTCAGCCTCACCTCCCACCACCCTCAGCATCACCCCTCACCACCCTCAGCATCACCACCCTCAGCATCGCCCCTCACCACCCTCAGCATCGCCCCTCACCACCCTCAGAATCGCCCCTCACCACCCTCAGCATTACCCCCCACCACCCTCATCATCACCACCCTCAGCATAACCCTCCGTCACCACCCTCAGCCTCCCCCACTCACATTATCCCCCACTCTCACATTGCCCCCCCACTCTCACATTACCCCCCCCACTCTCACATTAGCCTCCCCACTCTCACATTAGCCCCCCCACTCTCACATTAGCCCCCCCACTCTCACATTAGCCCCCCCTCTCACATTAGCCCCCCACTCTCACATTAGCCCCCCCACTCTCACATTAGCCCCCCCCACTCTCACATTAGCCCCCCCACTCTCGCATTACCCCCTCTCACTCTCGCATTACCCCCTCTCACTCTCGCATTACCCCCTCTCACTCTCGCATTACCCCCTCTCACTCTCGCATTACCCCCTCTCACTCTCGCATTACCCCCTCTCACATTACCATCACCCCCCGCTCCCTCTCACATTACCATCACCCCCCTGCTCCCTTTCACCATCACCCCCCGCTCCCTCTCACCATCACACCCCCCGCTCCCTCTCACCATCACACTCCCCGCTCCCTCTCACCATCACACCCCCCGCTCCCTCTCACCATCAGCTACCCCATACACATAGGGTCATAGGGTCTCAGACAAAAACGCAAACATGCTCACAGAGACATACATTCGCACACACAAGGATACTCTCTGTCAGACACACTCTCAGGCACATACACAGGTAGACAGTGCATCAATGTGTATATGTGACACTTTTTTGTTAGTGGGGCCTCATGTTTGTGTTTCGCCTTAAGCCTCATAAAGTCTAGAGCCGCCTCTGCAGTGTCTAGTTGTATCCCCAAAAATTGCATGTGGGTGTCGGGCCCCAATGTCTTGTGTGGGGAGACTGGGATAGTAAGGGGTTCAAACAAATCCAACATGTGTTTCAAACTACTCGGTGGAAGTGTGTTGTTCTCAATCATGAGGAAATCATCTAGATAGTGAATAACTGAAGGACATTTACACACATTAAGTAATAACCAACACAAAGCCTCTGCAAATGTGTCAAAAATACGTGGGCTGCTTTTGGAGCCAAAAGTGAGACGGGTGAATAAATAATATAATCCTTGCCATTTAATGCCGTGAAGGTGCCAAAGTGAAGGGTGCATGGGAAGTAACTTGAAGGCATTTACTACATCCGTTTTACTTAACCATGCCCCGTGCCTGCTTTAATGATAGCACCTATGGCATGGTCAATAGTGGTGTGATGTAGTGAAAATTCTTCAGAAGGTATGAGTGAATTTAGGCTAGGGACCGTGGAGGAATGTGGTGCAGATAAATCAATAATCAGTCTAGGTTTAAGTGAGTTTTTTCCCATGACAATCCCAATGGGATTGGTTCTCCAAGAAGTGAAGGGTGGTGAAAGAAAAGGACCCAGCAAGAACCCTTGGTTCACCTCGGTCATGATGAGTTTGTGTACCAGCTGTGGGTCATCTAGTGTGGATAGTAGGTTGTCACATTCCAGTGTGCCTGTAGGTAAATGTATCAGCCCTGTGTGAAATCCCTCAGTCAGTCCTGTTATGAGATAGTCACTGAAATGTCGTGACGGGTGTAGATGTAGCAAAGTGGTGAATAAGCTGAGGTTCACGCACGTGAGATATGGTTTAGGGAAAGCTTTATTTTGGGCACATTGTCTTGGAATGGGCCCTAAAACAGTGTGAACATACATGCATCAATCTGCAAGAGCTAAAACCACAATTGCCTGCATTAAAGTTATTACACACTTGGGATTTGCCTAAAAAGACAATATCCCTGCCCAGTTTGTCTTTTAAACCTCTAGTAGGTCTTTGGAGGTTGGCAGCTGGTTGGCTTTGTTCGACTTCAGCCGAATTCGGGCAGAAATTAGTGCAATGTGTTGCTGATGCGCACACTGCACAAGTTGGGGGTCTGAGGCCTGCAAAATAGCTCCCGTGTCCAATTTATTCCAATTTATGCTTAAATTTAACTGAGCCAGAGCCGCAGCCACCTTTGCAGAGAAGGAACAGTGGTAATCGTAAAAAGCAGTACCACCGTATTTGTGCCCCAGATCCACCATCTTGTGCATGTATGCATCCAACTCTGCTCTTTTCCCGGGGTAAACAGAGCAGTATACATCTCTATAAATCCCAAACCCCAGTACGAATTCAGGGATGGTCAATTTTTTGTTCAGCCGGGGGTCTCTAGCCCTTAGTACTACCAAAATATCCCCATATGCAAAGTTCCTGTTCTCTAGGATATCCTGGGAGGCAATGAGCAATGACACCAGATTAACGTCCTTGCTCTCCATAATGTCCTTTTTAAGGTGAGATGGGACCATATGCGAGGGATCAATAGCATCTATAATTGCGGTAGATTCCAAGGTATTAGTGAGAGGATGACTGGTGACCGTCGTATTGGTAGTGGACTGACTAGCACCACCGGCCTCCAATTTATCCAGCCTGTCACTTATTGTGCCAATGGATGCCATTAGGGAAGTCCTCATGGCATGAAAAGCTGGTAATTGAGTAATTGAGTCCCACTAGGGCATTCCCCTGCCTCGGAGTTGTCGGTGGTAGTGTCCAATAGTCTGAACAACTCCGCCTTCCTAGCCATAGCTGGGAAAGGGATGCAGCGTCTTCTGAGTTCTGCTGTGAGACGTGGTATTGTCCATGATCTAAGGGATGCAGGGCTATTCACATCTGTAGCAGGCCTAGCGGGTGTGCTAGGTAGTGAGAGTTCCTCAGGGATATCAGGAGTTAGTGACATAACTGAAATTATAAAATGGTATATTCAGTCGTATGTAATGAGTTTTTTTGGGTGGGTACTGGTGGGCTAGCTAAATACCAAGCGGCGAAACAATTATGCTTTTGGGCGTGACAGATGAGTCCCTGCTAGTTGCCAAGTGGCTTGAGAGGCACTATCTATGCGTGGGCCCGAGGGGAAGTTTTGAGGCCACCGAATGTTGTGGCAGGGTGTTGGCCTCTTGGTGTCAATTAAAGCATAAGAAAGAATGGGAGTGACAGGTGAGGCCCTCTCTTTGCATTGTTGCGAGGCGGCTAGCTATGATTTGGCCCGAGGGGCGTAGTACCTCCGAGTATGAGGATGGGGATGTTGGCCTCGCGGGACCACTAGTCTATGGATTAAGACCAGAAGAATTTACCTAATTGGGCAACATAACCTAGGACCAGTACCCCTTAAAGCATAGAAAGTAATGGGTTCTGGCGTAGTACCTGATATGTGAGTCAGGCCGAGCTGTCAATGAAGAGGTAAACAGGGACTGTGATAGTATCGAGTAGTTGACCTGTGGGTATAAGATGATATATAAATTTCAAAATATATGGTAGTGGTTTGGCCAGAAAGTGAGCCCTAAAACCAGAACCTACCCGACACTCTGCAGAGGGGATTTAACTGAGAGACAGTGACGGCTTCCTTGCTTGTAAAAGCTACCGTCCAATGAATGATAACCTAGAAGAGTAAATGAAACACTTAACTAATTTCATAGGTATTGTTGGCCTTTACATGAATCATAATTAAATTCCAACCAACCTAGAAAGTAAATATAATTGATACAGATGTCAGAATTCACAAATCCTAGTACGAATCCCTGGTAAGAAAAACCTGTGGGAAAAGGCCAGGGAAATCAGGACACCAATCTAGGTTTGAACATTATATACATTTATAGTAGAATTTATGAATGACTGTAATATCGTTTGTGACCAGTAGGGGCGAAATTCCCCTGGAGTACTGGTTGAAATTCGTGCTTATTTCGTGAGTAGTTGCATGAACTAGATGGAGTTTAGATACATACGAATAGATACATTTAATTGTAATTTGAAATGAAAATAAATTGTTATGTGTATAACCGAATGCTAGCATTCGTTAGTTTAAGTGATATGAACATTTGCGAGGGGCTAAGGGATTTTAGCCGAGCGGCGTGCTGTATTTAAACGAAAAAATACCGAACGCGGGTTGAAACGAACGGGGCTCTGCCGTGTAAAGCCGGGAAGTTTGCAGCGGTTGCTTTACGGCGGGCCTAACTTACGATTTTTGCGGCGGCAAGTAACGAACGAGCTTTGCAGACGCCGGCGGCGGGAAGGAGAGCCAGGGGAGCACCGGACCACCCAGGAGAGCACTGGACCAGGAGACCACGAGGAAACAGGTAAGAAAAAATCCAAGATGCCGGTCTGAATCGGAAGTAAACGTTTCAGACTCGCCAGACCAGTAACGGTAAGGTGGGAGTGGATTGGCAGCCCTCTTAAAGGGAATCCAAGCCCCTCCCACAACTGCAGGCCAAGCCTTCAAATATATATATATATATATCGCTTGATTATAGATTTAGTTTTTTCTACATATATAAATCTTTCCCATTGGATATAAAGAGAGACAAATCTTTAGGAAAATAACACATAGTCCCAGTTTACATGAGACCTTTTTAAAATTATCCACATATGGTATCTCACTCCACATAGAATTGATAAGTTTAAATTGATATTTAGGTATATGCTGGAGATGTTGAAAGGATGTAGGTACACTGTACTACATGTGGTGGGAATGTGATGGTTTAACAGAAAGAAATTAAGATTTATAAAATATTCTTAGCACTTGGTATACGTCAGGCAACTCTGTTAATGCAAACATGTTGATTGCTCCAAACTGCAACCTTGAACAAAAAAATTCTGCTTATACATATTTACTACCAAATGTACAATAGCCAATACTACCAAACGTACAAAGCAGGCCTTCTTTAAATAAGAATGTGTGGGATAAATTGATTAATATCTCTTAAATTAATCATAGATATCCACCATGAGCAGGAAAATAGTATAAGGAGCATTAATGAGAACCGGACATAATTGGAGTACTAGTTTACCACCATAGCTTGGAGGAAAGACGAGACAGGGGGATATGATAGAAACATTTAAATGCATAAAGAAAATAAGCACAGTAAAGATTGAGACTATATTTAAAAGAAGAAAAACTACCACAACAAGAGGACAGTCTTAAATTAGAGGGGCAAAGGTTTAAAAATAATTTCAGGAAGTATTACTTTATAGAGAGGGTGGTGGACGCATGGAATAGACTTCCAGCTGAATTGGTAGAGGTTAACATAGTGAGGGAGTTTAAGCATGCGTGGAATAGGCATAAGGCTATCCTAAGAAAAGAAAATGTTACTTGCGCTTTCTCCTTAATCCCTATGTATATTTAGACAAATGGAGGTCATTTAGTTGCTCCAATGGCCATTGGAGGGAATGCCCGCCTGCCAACGTCAAGGCAGACCCCCCTAAGCGGGTCCTAACACTGACCCTTCAGCCTGTTTCCTTGAGCTTCTGGCAAAGATATCTCTAATGAGACAGAAAGGGGTATTTTTTAAATACACCCCTGTAACGGACCGTTTCAGCATATGAGGGGTTAAATCGGTTTAGGCGATAATCCCCTTTTTCCCAAACAAGGCACAGCTACTGTAAAAGCACCAAAACTCACGAACTGGATATAGATGAATAAGGTAGCACTCCAGCTGGAACCTCACGAATAGCTGCTAGCAGATGAATAGGAAAAGCAGACATCAGCTTACACTCCTTAGCAATCAATCTCCAACAGCATACAGTGAATCCCCCCAAGAACGAGACAAGGCTCCGTGTTGAGGGTCAAGCAGTGGTCTGAGGTGCTGGGGCACCCAGCCTGGTTTTTATTACATGAGTACACATACAGGCCCCTCCCAGGGGGAGGCATAAAATAACCAATCACATACATGGTTCAGCCCACACATCCCCTCCCCTCAGATAACATTAAACCCAATTATCCGGTACACTTTTCCAGCCAAGTTCTGGATGTACCCCAAAAACAGGGGGTGCACCTTTAAATCCAGCATCGCTGGATAGCCCTTATTCAGGGGGGAAACATATCCAAAATTCAAGTCATTCGGATGAACAGTTCGGCAGATATGGGTTTCCAAAGATTTGACCGACCGCATGGGTAAAGTATCCGAAAACAGTTCCATGCATTTTGGCCCTGCGGTCGGTCACAAACAAGGGAATGAAAACAGACGAATTGCCTGTGTTATAGAGCCTGGAGAGGGTTTGAATGAATTCCCTTGTTTGTGGGGTTCTTTCTACCGAACGGCGGGTCATTCGGTAGTTTCCATACGAATTTCTGGAAGTATGGAGGTCTCAGCGGTGTTTGCCTAGTCAAGTGTCCGATTTTAGTTCCAGACACTCGACGGCAAAACACCGCTGTTCGGTAGTTTAAGATGGCCGCCGCCACGTGTTTGTTTCCCGAATGGCGGCCACCCAGAGGACAAAGAATATATTACACTGATTGCCAATTACCTGTTTGCAACATTGTTGCAAACTGTAATTGGAGGCACACTTATTCCTGGGTGGTCTGGTTGTTCGGTAGTTTCACTCAATATAATGAATGGAGTGATTCTACCGAACAATCAGTTGAATGCTGCATACATATCACCCAGGTTAAACTTAACACATGAATACATATACAATATTACAGGCAGTACACTAGAATATGCTTCACAGTCTTAAAGGGACAGTAGTCCCAAAAGTCCCAATCTGTTCATAGATGACTTTAAAGGGCCAGTAGCAGCCATATACATTATTACATGCCCAAATATAGTTTTTATAGAGCAATATGTCCAGGGGCCGTAGTCGCAGGGCAGGAGGCGGGCAACCAGGCTCCTCCAAAACAATGTGGCGAGATTGGTTTTGTCACATCTCTCCCCCTTTCCAAAAAGACTAACAGAGTACCTGACCTCCTGCCGGTCAGTGCCCTTGTTAGTCCAGCAACCCACCCACAAAGCAAAAAAAACAGTACAGCCCACCCACAATAGATAGTTACTACACCTGGGTAGAGGAGAAGTTTGTCCATGTCCAGGTGCCTCACCACGGCTGAGTAGGGGACTGGTAGGCTGCCTTGGTGTGTTGCTGAGTGGGCAGAGACCAGCGGTACTCTGTCCTGGTGCCAGCACTACCACCGGAGTAGTCTGGTTGGAGCCTGGTTGCTGGAGACGGACTGTCTCCCCCTTAGTTGCATAGCTCTGCTGCTGAGTGGGGGGACCGGTTGTCTCCCCCTTGGATACACAGCTCTGTCGTGGGGGGGTAGGACCGACCATCCCTACCCCCTGTGTGGTAAGTGCAGAGACCACGGTCCCATCTGCACTGGTGGGGGGTTTACAGTCTCCCCCTGGTACATTAAGCTGCCGCTGGGGAGAGGGGGTAACAAGCTCCTCTCCCGATAGAACACTCTGCCCATTAATGATCCGTCGCTGGGGAGAGGTGGTAACAAGCTCCTCTCCCATACATATTTCTAGTCTTTGCGGAGGGAGACCGACTGTCTCTCCTCCCAATACAGAGTCCTGCCGCTGGGGAAAGGAGACAGGGCTCTCTATTCCCTGCTGGATACTCTGCCGCTGGAGAATGGAGACTGGGCTCCCAATTCCCGAAAAATCACGCTGCCGCTGGGGAGGGAGGATGCTGCTCTCCTCTCCCTGTATTCCACATTGCCCTCCTGGCATATCACTCTGCTGCTGGGGGGCAGGAACAACTACCTCTGCCCCCTGTAACTCAGCCTGCCGCTGGGGAGGGAGGATACTGCTCTCCTCTCCCTGCACTTCACATTGCCCTCCTGGCATATCACTCTGCTGCTGGGGGGCAGGAACAACTACCTCTGCCCCCTGTAACTCAGCCTGCCGCTGGGGAGGGAGGACACTGCTCTCCTCTCCCTGCACTTCACATTGCCCTCCTGGCATATCACTGTGCTGCTGGGGGGCAGGAACAACTACCTCTGCCCCCTGTAACTCAGCCTGCCGCTGGGGAGGGAGGATACTGCTCTCCTCTCCCTGCACTTTACACTGCCGCTGGGGAATGGAGACTGGGCTCCCAATTCCCTGCAGGCTCGGTGGAGAGACCTCGGTCCCATCTCCACTGGCCACCTGGGGTTCTTCCCAGTAAAATTGTACCATCTCGTCCTCTCTGAATGGGTCTGGCTCTGGGTATGTCCTGCTGCTGTCCTGCTGAGCTTTCTCATAATATTGGAACAGCTGTTGGTAGTCCTGTTCTAGTTCCATCTCCCGGGTTACCAGGTGGACCAGGTCTTGCTCAATTTCATGAGTGTCGTCCCAGTCATACCTGCTCTCCCTCCACTCAAAGAGATCACTGAACCGGGCTTGTGTGGGGCTCCCAAATTCAGGCTCTGAGAAAGACTCCCATAACAAGCCAGGACCATCAAACTCCTCTCCCTCTGGCTTGTCATGCTCGGCTGTCCAGGGCAGGTGCTGTGCAACATACCACCAAAGCGCCTGGTAGGCATCCTCCAGCCACATCTCCTGCCATACCCGGAGCTCCAATTCTTTTACCCATTCCTCCCTGGGCTGCCCTCCCAGGAAGGGCATCCGCAGGGCTAGTCGCTCCTGCAAACGCTGATCTTCCTTGGGAAGTCTCTCACCTCGTTGGTATTCCACAATGCCCAGTGCCTGGTACCAGATGCCTTTCCTTAATGCCTCCCGGTCATCCATGTCACCCTCATCGTACTCCACTGCTGGTTCCATGCTGTTGCTTTTAGGGTCGCTGTACTGGGACATGCGTTGCCCTCAAATTGTAAAATCCAGAGTAATGGTGTCTCCTGTAGCTGTACTCTGGCTGTAGGAACGATCCCGCCGCTTGCCACCAATTGTAACGGACCGTTTCAGCATATGAGGGGTTAAATCGGTTTAGGCGATAATCCCCTTTTTCCCAAACAAGGCACAGCTACTGTAAAAGCACCAAAACTCACGAACTGGATATAGATGAATAAGGTAGCACTCCAGCTGGAACCTCACGAATAGCTGCTAGCAGATGAATAGGAAAAGCAGACATCAGCTTACACTCCTTAGCAATCAATCTCCAACAGCATACAGTGAATCCCCCCAAGAACGAGACAAGGCTCCGTGTTGAGGGTCAAGCAGTGGTCTGAGGTGCTGGGGCACCCAGCCTGGTTTTTATTACATGAGTACACATACAGGCCCCTCCCAGGGGGAGGCATAAAATAACCAATCACATACATGGTTCAGCCCACACATCCCCTCCCCTCAGATAACATTAAACCCAATTATCCGGTACACTTTTCCAGCCAAGTTCTGGATGTACCCCAAAAACAGGGGGTACACCTTTAAATCCAGCATCGCTGGATAGCCCTTATTCAGGGGGGAAACATATCCAAAATTCAAGTCATTCGGATGAACAGTTCGGCAGATATGGGTTTCCAAAGATTTGACCGACCGCATGGGTAAAGTATCCGAAAACAGTTCCATGCATTTTGGCCCTGCGGTCGGTCACAAACAAGGGAATGAAAACAGACGAATTGCCTGTGTTATAGAGCCTGGAGAGGGTTTGAATGAATTCCCTTGTTTGTGGGGTTCTTTCTACCGAACGGCGGGTCATTCGGTAGTTTCCATACGAATTTCTGGAAGTATGGAGGTCTCAGCGGTGTTTGCCTAGTCAAGTGTCCGATTTTAGTTCCAGACACTCGACGGCAAAACACCGCTGTTCGGTAGTTTAAGATGGCCGCCGCCACGTGTTTGTTTCCCGAATGGCGGCCACCCAGAGGACAAAGAATATATTACACTGATTGCCAATTACCCGTTTGCAACATTGTTGCAAACTGTAATTGGAGGCACACTTATTCCTGGGTGGTTTGGTTGTTCGGTAGTTTCACTCAATATAATGAATGGAGTGATTCTACCGAACAATCAGTTGAATGCTGCATACATATCACCCAGGTTAAACTTAACACATGAATACATATACAATATTACAGGCAGTACACTAGAATATGCTTCACAGTCTTAAAGGGACAGTAGTCCCAAAAGTCCCAATCTGTTCATAGATGACTTTAAAGGGCCAGTAGCAGCCATATACATTATTACATGCCCAAATATAGTTTTTATAGAGCAATATGTCCAGGGGCCGTAGTCGCAGGGCAGGAGGCGGGCAACCAGGCTCCTCCAAAACAATGTGGCGAGATTGGTTTCGTCACAACCCCTTTACTTATTAACCCTTAATAGGGAACACATGGGATGGGTAGCAGCATTGTAACCAGGCTATGTGATACAAAGTAAATACAAATACAAAAAGAGAAGTCCTGCGCTTAAGCAGCAAGGACTACAACACACATCAGCCCCAATATATAGTAAAAACCAAAGAAAATAAAATGTTACTTGTGCTTTCTCCTTAATCCCTATGTATATTTAGACAAATGGAGGTCATTTAGTTGCTCCAATGGCCATTGGAGGGAATGCCCGCCTGCCAACGTCAAGGCAGACCCCCCTAAGCGGGTCCTAACACTGACCCTTCAGCCTGTTTCCTTGAGCTTCTGGCAAAGATATCTCTAATGAGACAGAAAGGGGTATTTTTTATATACACCCCTTTACTTATTAACCCTTAATAGGGAACACATGGGATGGGTAGCAGCATTGTAACCAGGCTGTGTGATACAAAGTAAATACAAATACAAAAAGAGAAGTCCTGCGCTTAAGCAGCAAGGACTACAACACACATCAGCCCCAATATATAGTAAAAACCAAAGAAAAGAAAATGTTACTTGCACTTTCTCCTTAATCCCTATGTATATTTAGACAAATGGAGGTCATTTAGTTGCTCCAATGTCCTTTTCTTTGGTTTTTACTATATATTGATTGCTGATGTGTGTTGTAGTCCTTGCTGCTTAAGCGCAGGACTTCTCTTTTTTTTATAAAAAACTGCAATAATTACACTTACAGGGTTAAGGGTAGTGGGAGTTTGCACCCAGACCACTCCAATGGGCAGAAGTGGTCTGGGTGCCTGGAGTGTCCCTTTAAAAGTGTTTGCATGTCCCTTTAAATGTAATAATACCAAATTTAGGTACCAAATTAGGAAGCTAATAATTAAACAGCACCCTAATTTTAGTATCCTTAAAAATGGAAATCACACATAAGAGTACCAAATAAGGGAGCAATTTACTAAACAGCTGAAAGTGCAAACTTAAGGAAAAATCCCCTTTTCTTAATTTTCTGTTTCAGTTGTTTAGTACATTAGTCATAAGAATAAATGGATCTGAAATCATGAGTTTTGATTTGTTAATTTGTCATTTGTTTTTGGTATGTTTCTGTTTGTAATAAATTCTGAAGTTCAGACACTTATGAACTAACACTTTTATATGAAATTTGATTCAGAAATAAAAAATTGCACCTAAAAATACATTACAAACAAATTGCAAAGAAAAATGAATACCTTATTCTAACAAAGACACTAGAGAGCATTAATGAGGAAAGTGATATTCCAGTGCAATTCCCAGTTGACTCTCAAATGAATTACAAAGTTTGTAGGTGTGTTTAGATATTACATGCACTATTGGTTCATTCCATGTATTGTAGGGGGGTATAGAGATCAGTTTTAAGAGGAGCAATCAATGGATTCCATCTTTGACTGAAAACATACATTGACCATACATTTTTTGTGTAGTATGTCATCCTTCTCTCAACAATTACCTGGTATTGTACCTGTAATAAAGGTATCAGGCCATAACAGGATTGTAAATTCTTTCAACCCATTCCTGACCTCGGACGTACTAGGTACGTCCGACAAAAACGGTCCTTAAGGACCTCGGCCGTACCTAGTATGTCTGCGGTATTCTTAGTGCTTACCTGATCGCCACTGTTCCCCCACCTGCGATTGGTGTTACTCTCCATATGGGGGACTGTCTGACAGCTCAGATAGTTCACCCTTGGCAAATTAGGACCCTGCGGGCCATGTGATCGCTCTGAAAGAGTGGTCACATGGCCGCAATAGGCATCCATAGTGCTGGCTGAACTGAGAGGCAGTCTCCCTGCTAGTGCAAAAATACAATAAAAAATGTTTAGTAAAGGAAAAACTATTATATCTATATAATATGTATATATATATATATATATATATATATATATATATAATGTATATATATATATATATATATATATATATATATATATATATATATAACGTCATACTAAGTGTATTTTTTATTAATCCACTGAACAAAATTATAAATTCAACACTTTTGATTTTGCCCCATTTATCATGAGCTGAACTCAAAGTTCTAAGAATTTTCTATGTACACAAAAGGTCTATTTCTCTAAAATATTGTTCACAAATCTGTCTAAATCTGTGTTAGTGAGCAATTCTCATTTTCCAAGATAATTCATCCTCCTCACAGGTGTGGCATATCAAGATGCTAATTAGACAGCGTGTCTTTTATTGTGTCTAGCCTAAGGCACACCTTTGCAATAATCATGCTGTCTAATCAGCATCTTGATATGCCACACCTGTGATATGGATGGATTATCTTGACAAAGGAGAAGTGCTCACTAACACAGATTTGTGAACAATATTTGAGAGAAATAGGTAATTTGTGTACATAGAAAAAGTCTTAGTTCTTTGAGTTCAGCTTATAAAAAATGAGGGCAAAAACAAAAGTGTTGCGTTTATAATTTTGCTCAGTGTATATTCATATATTAATATAAAAATACACAGAGTAAAATTACACATGTATATATATATATATATATATATATATATATAATAATATAATATATATAATATAATAATAAATAAATAATAATTAAAACTAGCACAGGGTTTTTTGGCGGTTGTAGATGCGTAACAGATTTTGGGGGTCAAAGTTAGAAAAAGTGTGTGTTTAAAAAAAAAAATCATCATATTTTATAATTTATTTTATTGTAAATTATATGTATGATTTAAATAATGGAATCATTAGAAAGACAATGTAATGGCGAGAAAAACAGTATATAATATGTGTGGGTACAGTACATGAGTAAGAGAAATATTACAGCTCAACGCAAATGTAAAAAACAGTTCTGGTCCTTAATGGTAAGAAAATTGAAAAATGGTCTGGTCACTAAGGTGTTAAGCATTAGGTTATGTTTATACAGTAAAACAAACAAGATGTCTATGGTTGCAATAATTTGAAGATAAATTGTCCAAGCAGCAGATTAAATTACTTTACATTATTATTCTTGACACACACTGAGACACTTACTCAATTGAGTTAACTTGATAACACTAGTAGACCTAGCCACAAGATCTACAGCAATGCAATATGTAAGAAGGTCACTGAGGGGCAGACCAAGCAACCTTGAGAATCCAAGTTTGCCCAGTAGAGGTAACAGAGAGACAATGGCAGGTTTTGCTGAGTGAATGGATACAAGGCAAATAAGTGGTTTAATGTGGAGGGGCAACTGAGAGTCTTTTGGATTGTGTGGAATGGAGATTACATTGAGTGACTTAAAAGTAATGTCTGCAATAATATTATAATGGCTTAATGGACGATCTTGGAGTGTGGTCTTCAATAGTACACTTGGGTATGAAATTGGAGTTTAAACAAGGCACAGGAATAATTGTAGAATATAGATAGGTAGAGTAGGATGATACGTGCATCTATGAGGGCAGTAGGCATGGAGGGAGAATCCAAGAGCGAAGTCATGAACAAGAGTCAGGGTCAGGAGTGAACATTGGAAAGAAGGGCAATCCAAGAGGGTAGTCAGGAACAAACATGTATGTTTTCTAGCAAACAATATCTAGTAAATAGTAATACCCCCTCTCATTTTTGGAGTGTACCTATTAGGATATTGCACTTATCAGTATCAGTTATGTTTTCATTTGTTTTATAAAATCAGGAAATATTATTGTCAAAATTGGATTTGCCTCTTAACTAAAGTAGATTTTCATACTATTTTATTGGTTTTATTATAGTGGAGTCATCTACCAAATTACCATAATCACCCTAGCCTAAAAAATAAAAAAAATAAAAAAACTATTACATGCACCTCCCTCTAAAGGAAGTTCGTCATTCTATATTTTTTAAATTGAGATCGCCTTTGACCACAAATTAGTTTTTTTTATGAATACAGTATATCAAGTCAAACTTTTTATTTTTCCAAAGTTTCTCCATACAATGTTTATATAATGTATATTTCTAAACTTCTAGGATTATGTTTTTGCTAAAATAGTAAGTGTTGTAAAAACAATAAAAGGAAAATGCAGTATTTTGACGAGTTACTCTTCATGAAGAGCATAAAATATCTAAAAACAAAAAAAAATACAACACAGCTTGCAGAAATTTCCACAAACCCCCAGGCAAAAGTGTTTTTTTTATTATCTCAATTGAAACTATTACTTTCATATTGTAATAAACAAAGAGCATTTAGTTTAAGAAACTACACATAACTCTATAAAGCAAACAATCAAATTATATATTTGCTTGTTTAACATTATCAACTTATACACAAGAGAATACTGCAACTTGAAGATAAGAAGAACTATGAATAGGCAAACTGCGTATATCTCACAGCAGAAAATTATGGCTTTTTTTTCTATTTCAACACATTTGATCAAATTACTTGCATGAGAAATCATCAGACCCTCACGTATGCTGCTTATAGTCATATTGTTGCCTGTTGATGTCTTCTAGAGGTGATTAGGTTCTTATAAAATGAAGAAACCATGTTAAATGTTTCTGATTGCTTTTAAATTAAACCACAGAGATGCCATGAATAAAAAGAGGCCTCCTAAAGAGATTCCTAATAATGAGCAGAACGCCTGCTTATAAGACTACTTGACTTGCTTTTCCACTTTAGATTAGAAATACACTGCAATTTAAATATTGATAACAGCTTTTGACCCGTTGATATGACATATCTTAACATGCATGAAATATTGTAATCTAAAAGCCTACTGAACTCTGATTCCAACCTGAAGAGTTTGAATTTGATATGCAACTTTAATTATGATCCTTCTTCTAGAATGCTGCATGATTTCCCCTATTCTTTGCAAATATTTGCTTTTTTTTGTGCCACTTGAGACAAAGCTGAACTGAAGTATTCTTATTTTAGAAAGGGTATGTCTTTATCAATGAGAATGTTACATAGTTACATAGCTGAAAAGAGACTTGCATCCATCAAGTTCAGCCTTCCTCACATATGTTTTTGCTGTTGATACAAAAGAAGGCAAAAAACCTAGTCTGAAGCGCTTCCAATTTTGCAACAAACTAGGAAAAAAATACTTCTTGACCCCAAAATAGCAGTCAGGTGTCTCCTTGGATCAAGCAGCTATTACCCCACTAAATAGAAATGATATCCCTGTATGTTATGTTTTTGCAAGTATTTATCCAATTGCAGTTTAAACATCTGTATGGACTCTGATAAAATCACCTCTTCAGGCAGAGAATTCCATATCTTTATTGCTCTTACTGTAAAAAAAAAAACTTTTCTTTGCCTTAGATGAAATCTCCTTTCTTTCAGCCTAAATGCGTGACCTTGTCTCCTATATATAGCCCTGTTTATGAATAGATTTCCAGACAATGGTTTGTATTGGCCTCAAATATATTTGTATAATTTTATCATATCCCCCTGAGATGCCATTTTTCAAAACTAACAAGATTGAAATTTTTAAACCTTTCTTCGTAACTAAAATGCTCCATTCCTTTTATCAATTTTGTAGCTCGTCACTGCACATTTTCTAGTGCCTCTCCCTCCTTATAACAGGTGCACAAAATTGCACAGCATATTCAAGGTGTGGTCTTACCAGCAATTTATAAAGAGGCAAAATTATATTTTCATCCTGAGAATGTATGCCCCTATTTTCACATGACAAAACCTTACTGGCCTTAGCAACTGCAGATTGACATTGTATATTGCTGCCTAATCTTTTGTCTATAACAATTCCCAAATCCTTCTTGTGTGTGGTTATCCCTAATACACACTACCTTTTAGGGTGTAAGTTGCTTGTGCATTCTTGACCCTGAAGTGCATAACTTTGCATTTCTCTCCATTAAATTTCTTCTGTATTTTAGTGCCCAGTCCCCCATTCTATCCAAATCCCTCTGCAGCAAAGCAATATCCTGCTCACATTTTATTACTTTACAAAGTTTTGTGTCATCTGCAAACACTGAAATATGGCTTGCAATGCCTAGTTCCATATCAATTATAAATATGTTAAATAGAAGCAGTCCCAAAACAGAACCCTGAGGGACACCACTTACCACTTTTGTCCAGCCTGAAAATTTACCATTAATGACAACTTATTGTACTCTATCCTTAAGCCAATGATCTACCCAAGAACTGTCATGGGTAAACCCAGCATAAAGAAAACCAGACACAGAATAGAAAACCAGAAAAATAAAGAACAACTAAACAAGAATTGTAAAAAGAGTACTTGATACCATAACCCCTCGCCAGAAATGATCTGCAGCATGAACAGGAAATGACAGTACTCCCCTCCTAAGGAGCGACCTCCGGACGCTCCCAGCAGCTCCCAGGCAGAGCCTAGAAAAGGAACAAGGATCATGCAACAAAGTCCTCTTGCTTTCCTGAAGGCAAAGAACCCCCACCAGAGAGGTCTCCTGCAATGGAAGCACCAGCCAAGAATGAAGAACAGGAGCACTGCCACCAAACAGGAACTGGAATCAGGAAACGGAACCAGGAAACAAACATAGCAAGAGGGCACCTGTAGAGACCACTGAACTGCTTAAAGATCGACCTCCTCCAAAACAGGAATCAGACTAACTGAACAGGAATGAGGAAGTCATCTCCAGCAGACTGGTGCAGCTACAGGATCTCTTGCAACCAGAATACCTCAGGCAGGGCTGGAAAGATGAAAAGTCCACCCCACAAACTCAATGTTTTGACTACGGCCATATGTCATGGGTGACGGTATGGAGATCGGACCCCTGTGTGCTGTGATGATGATAGGAGTCAACCTTGTGAAAATGAACAATCAGGGCCTGGTGCTGGGTAACCACATACCCCCTGGTGTTGAGCACCAGGGTTTGTGCGGCCACATACCAGGGCCCTGATGCAGCTTCTGTGGATCCCAGGAGCTAGGTGAAAATATGCAGACCTCCCAGGATCTGGATAGGGAGGTTCTGCAGAAGATATGTATCCAGTACTAGAAACAAGGCAAGACCAGAACAGGCACCAAACAAGATAAGACAAGACTAGAAGAACCCAGAACTGGAGAAGGACAGAAAGCAGAGTCCAGAACACGTACACAAGACATGAGGGAAATCAGAACAAGGCATGGACGGGACAGAACTGCACATGAACTGGGAAGACAAGACAAGAGATGCAAGGCAAAACAAGAGGATACATAACTAAGTACTAATATGTGTAATAAACACTGGAAATTTAGACATACATAAATGGCCAAGATGTATGCAGCCCACCACTGCGCCAAAGTACTCCAATTATGGTAAGTCCTAACTGACTAGATATGCATGACTAAATAAACAATAATAAAACACACACAGCACTTACCTGCAAAGGAATGAGCAGAGGAAATTAAACCACTGCCTGCAGGACCAGACTGAAATAAAAATGATTAATGGCAAAGGAACAGGTGGGGCAACAAAAAACAAACATTTAAAGGAATCCAAGAGACTGGGAATTCCAGGAATGGAACAAAGGAATGCACCCAGAAAACCCAGCATAAAGAAAACCAGACATAGAATAGAAAACCAGAAAAACCAAAGAATTGTAAAAAGACTTGAATGTTGGTCAAAAGATCAACATTGTTTGTTATAACGAGATCCATAAAAGCATCCTTTCTAGTTGGTGCTTATACCAGTTGTGACATGAAGGTGTCATTTAACACATTCAAAAACCTGATTCCCCTTGCTGAAGTACTAGTCACTCTATCCCAATTTATGTCCGGGTAACTAAAATCTCCAATAATTAATGTTACCCCGATTTGCAGCTTTCCCAATTTGCTCTAACAGATGTTCTTCCTCATTAATATTTACATTAGGGGATTTATAACATATCCCAACCAATAATTGATTTCCCTTTGTTGCCCCAAGCAGATATCTACCCATAAAGCTTTCACATTTTCCTCGTCATACTCCACATGCCTAAGATTTGACTTTAACTCATGGTTGACATACAAACATATCCCACCACCCTTCTTGTTTTTCCTATCCTTCCTAAATAATGTGTACCCATTTAAGTTAACTGCCCAGTCATGTGTCTCATTCCACCATGTTTCTGTTATGCCTATTATATCATATTGTTTATTGCCTCTTGTTCCCCCATTTTGTTATATAGGCTACTTGCATTAGTAAGCATACATTTAATATTATCATCAGTCATTTATACTCTTTAATTTTCAACAATATTACATGCCTCCTCTGTTCTGAGCTTTCCCCTCCCCCATCTACACCCCCTTATACTGAGCTAAAGCCCATCTCCTTTCTATTCTATCTCCATTTTCTAGATTGCTTTGACTCTCCCCCCCTACTACTAGTTTAAAGTCTCCTTCAACTTTCTAGCTAGACTATCCTCCAGCACAACAGACCCTCTTCCGTTTAGGTGCAATCCATCACAATTATACAGGTTGTACCCAAGCACAAAATCAGCCCAGTGCTCTAAAAACTGAAAACCCTCTTTCCTGCACCAAGACTTCAGCCATGCACTGACCTCTCTAATCTCCTGCTGCCTTTCTGCTGTAGCACGCCGGACAGGTAATATTTCTGAAAATATTACCTTGGAGGTCCATTTCTTTAGCTTACTTCCTAGTTCCCTGAACTCATTCTTTAGGACCTTCCATTTTCCTCTGACTTTGTCATTGGTACCAATATGGACCATGACAGCTGGGACATCCCCAGCCTCTCCCAATAATCCCTCTACTCTGTCGGCAACATTCCGGACCCGAGCACCTGGGAGACAGCAAACTGTCTGGTTGAGACTATCAGAGTGGCAGAGTTCCCTATCTACACTTTTAATAATAGCGTCCCCTACCACCACAACCTGTCTAGCCTTCCTTACCCTCTTAACCCCACCCGTACGCGAGGGGCTGTTCCAACGGCTGTTAGAAGAAACAGCTTCCTGCAGTACAGCTACTCCTGAGCTGATGCTCCCAATATCTTCACTCAAACGGGCAAATCTCCTGCACAAGATCAGGACTAGCTAAACCTTTCCTCTTCCCTCCCTCCCTGCTTCCTCGCCCCACTGGTACCCAGCTATGTGCCTGCTCACCAACGGTCTCATCTCCTCCGACTCCACTACCTGCACCAACTAAACTCTGCTCAGTGAGCAGCAGACTCCTCTCAAGATTGTCAATCTCCATCAGTGTTGCTATTTGCCTCTCCAGATCTGAGTTTCCAGAAAAGCCACTTGCTTACACCCACCACAGAGGTATGTACCCTGGACAGATCCATCCAGGCATGCATACATGCAGCAGGATGTGCACTGAGTAAAACTCGCAATCTTGCTAGCACTCGCCCCCAGTTACCAAATAATACTACTTTAACCCCTTAAGGACCAAACTTCTGGAATAAAAGGGAGTCATGACATGTCACACATGTCATGTGTCCTTAAGGGGTTAAATAGCCTACTTTCAAGCAAACTTAAATAGCCTACTTTCAAGTAAGCTCTGTGAGTCAGTAGTGGGTTTATATTGGCAATAAAAATTCCACACAGGTGGAAATTAAGTGACGCGCCCCCCCCCCCCCCCCCCCCCCCCCCTAATTAGCTCAGCAGCAGCACCCACAAGGAGGGGAATATAAACAGCAAGAGAAAAAAAAGAGAGAAAATGTTTAAAATAAAAACAGCAAGGAGAAAAAAAATAATTAAAAAAGGGACAAAGTTTTGAATGGAAAATGGAAACAAGTTTTAAACAAAAAATTAAACCTGCTTTTTCACTTGGTACTAACTAATACCATCACAGTCCACCAGTTCTCCAAGAAACTCCTGTTGTTTCAACTCCTACTTTAAATAGCCTAGTTTCAAGCAAACTTCAGTGTTACTCCCTTTTCATTCTCTCGGTAAAGATATTGATCACTTTTTCTGGCAGGCACTGAGTTCTGCTATTGAGAGATTATGAAGTCTAGTCTTTCATTCAGTGTCTTCATGCAGTGTCTCAATAGATGCTATTGTTACATAGTAATCTACATTATTAATAGACTCAAGCCTATCAAGTTCAATCTAAAACACATATTTTTATGTTGTTGCTCCAAAAGAACTTAAAGAAAACCAATTTGAAGCAATGGCTAGTTATGCCACATATATGGAAAAACTCTGAAACTGCTATGTTTTCAGCTGCAGGGTTAAAACTAGGGGGACCTTGAACTCAGACCACTTCATTGAGCTGAAGTGGTCTGGGTGCTCATAGTGTGGTCTTTAATCGAGTTCAAAATTAATCATAAGTGAATTTAAAAGGTCAAAGTATCTGACTTGGAAGCGTAGCTGACTTGGAAGTGATTTGGAGTTTGTCTACTATGTCCTTTTATATAAAATTAACTTTGAATTCCTGACAATTCTCACATCAGTTAATAACTCAGACAGTGTTATCAACGTTTTCAAAACGCCTGATAAGATTTGGCCTTCTTGGAAGATATAACTAGGAGATTCACAAACCACAGGTACACAGAGATAATAATTTTACAGATACAAAGGATTACACACTTGCCACCTTAGCCCTATGCATCACCACTATATGACCACTACCACTGTCGGGTTAATTATTGCCCTTTTTTATGTTTATTTCTCACTTTTGTGTCTTCAACCCCTTAAGGACACATAACATGTGTGACATGTCATGATTCGCTTTTATTCCAGACGTTTGGTCCTTAAGGGGTTAAAGGTTAATTTCCTGACCATTCATGGCAGCATCACTTATGGGTTAGCTCTGCCCCCAACAGGAACAGGACAGGAAACAATTAATTAATTATAACCAGACTGTAGGCATAAAATGTCCCTCCTCTCTCTAACCCACAGTCTTTTTTTTCTGTCCTTAAACAGGACAAACAGGAATTATATCCTATTAAAAAAAAAATGTGAGGCCACCTTCCCATGTGTACCATGGGTTCTTGCCAGATAAAGTTCAGCCTCTCTTTATCTGAAGAACTCAGTAATCAGCCTGGAGAAGCAGGACTAACTGAGCAGGACTAACTGAGTTAGGTACATATAAGTATATGTACCACAGCATTGGTTAAATGGGCTGCTTTCAAACCTTTAATGATGTGGGGTCGGTGATATCCTTTAAAAACCCCCTTACATGCATCAAAGAACCCCCTCAGATATTGGGGCAGAAATTTGAGAGAAGTCTGGGTAAGCTTTTTTTGTTCATCTCTTACCCTCTAATGTTCCTGTATATTCTTTCCATCCCCTATATTTTCTTTAGGGGTTTATTATATACTACAAGTTCTCACATATGCCTCTGCTGCTAGATGAGGCTTTGTGTTTATTATACAGACTTATGTTGATTCATATACAGACACTTTATGTGATATCCAGCTTTGTGGACTTAGTTCTAATTTTGAGAGGGATCTACAAACTTCTCATTTTTTTTTTGTTTATGTTTTGTTAATTGATTTCCTTGGTAACCATAAGTAACAGCTGTTTATGGTTGGGAGGATCTCAATCTTGATGGGTGGCCTCCTATTCCTTCAGGTATTTTCCGTTTTATTTTTTGTCTAGAGGTATATAAGGGTGGTGTTCACTCCTTCAGTATAGGCTCCCTTGATAAAGGCATTCTGCTGAAACGTTGGGGGTGTCTTGTCCTTCTTCTCACTAGGTCTGGTATGTTGTCTTTATTTTTGTGTAATTTATTATTTTTGGGGGCGTTATTGAATTTGGCATCTCATATAGCTGTCTTGTATACTCATATATAATTTTGTATGCATTATGCAGTTTGCTTGTATGCAACTTTAGAACTTATAGATATTGCATTGTATTCTTTATTGGACATTTATTGTCTTTTTTATGCATTGATACTGTTTATGAGAGCCTATTATTTTGACCCATGTAATAAACATCTTTTTCTATATACTTTTGTGCTTGTGCTCCTTGTTCAATCAATACATGTATTCTTTCCATCCTGCCAGATCTGTGAGGGACTACAAGAGGCTTCAAGGGGCTTCCCAGGAGCTTGTATGTGGGTATTTTCGCTGGCTCTCCGGTCGATTCTGTGCTCGGTAGGTGGAGTATGTGCAGGAACATCGGCGTCTTGAAGTTTTGTTTGCGCATGCGCGAACCTCCGGTTCCTTAAAGAAATAGTGCGCCAAAATGTAAAAAAACGGGAATCCTAAACAAAACTCCTCTGATTCGGTTTACAGTGTCCTTGCTGAGTATAGACCCAATATGTAAGCAAAAAATGTGCACTTAGTGCAAAAAATACCATTGTGGCTATAAGAGGGAAAAAAAATAATCAAATATAAATTACCCCATTTGGTAGGAAGTGCGAAGACTCCTCAGTGTCTTCTTAAACGTAAATATAAAACAATAAAAAAAATGCACAACCTAAAAATATAAAGCAAAGAGAGACCGCAATGTTTTGCTTTTGTGCTTTGTCCTAAGCCTCCACTCTGGAACAGGAGAAGAAAAGAAGCACTTGAAAAGATTGATATACCCCACCTATTTTATCCTTATGTTTGTCAGTGTATTTTAGTCTTTTCTATATTTTATCATTTGTTTTTATCTACACTATTGCGGTCTCTCTTTGCTTTATATTTTTAGGTTGTGCATTTTTTATATTGAGTATAGAACCAGTATATGTTGCTGGAAGGCTGCCCTAGAGAGGAACATTATCCATTAAGATAAAAAAAAAAGATTGCAAAACTTGGAACTCGGTCGCTAAGATTGACGAAGCAGTTATCCATATGGCGAAAAAGACCACTCTACTCATTGACTCCATGGCTTATCTGAGGGAGCATATGAAAAAAAGGTTAGATGCCAATCTTATAAAATCATACCTAGCATTAGGATCTGCTCTACATCCAGCAGTAGCTTTAATCACTTTGTCAAGAGCCTTTAAAGTGTGGTTAGACAATTTAGAGGAAGACATTGCTTAAGGGGTTCGGAGAGATCACCTTTTAGAAGAACTACAAAAATAAAAGTTGGCTACTGAATTTTGTTCCAAAGCATCATTGGATGTCACTAGAATGGTGGCTAAAAGCATGGGCCTGTCAATTGCAGCAAGAAGAGCGTTATGTTGCACTTCTGGGGAGCAGACTATGCTTCTAAAGCTTTCCTGTGTGTTCTTCCGCTCCAAGGAGATCTTCTGTTCGGGAAAGTCCTGGATGAAGCTATTCATAAGGCAGCTTATGGGGAAAAAAGCTTTTCTTCCACAAGGCAGAAAATATGGTTCTACCACATGGAAAGATAAGAGGTACAGGGACCGTTCCTTTCGTGAAAGCAGAACATATAAGCCAAGGAAGGAATATTCCAGACCTAACTGGAGAAACTATCAGACAGTCAAAATCTTCTAGAGGAAGAGGATCACAGATTCCAAGTAAAAACTTCTGAACCTTTGCTGGCCCAGCCAGGAATTACAGGAGGAAGACTTCTTCTCTTTTATCCTGTCTGGGTCAGAAGTCAGAAGACTCCTGGGTCTTATCAATTAAGGCAGAAGCATACAGGATAGTATTCGAAGCCTTTACAACAAAAGATAAATTCATCCAATCTCATGTAGCAAAAGGAGAAAAAGAGAAAGCTATGAGGGACTGCATATCGAAACTTCTGGAAGACCAGGTTATAGAAGATGTTCCAAAAGGAGAACAACTGAAGGGCCACTATTCCACGGTTTTCCTGGGCCCCAAAACCACAAGTGGAGATTTATCTTGGATCTGAAAAATCTAAATTCCAGAATAAAAAGAAGGACATTCAAGATGGAATCCATTTCCACTATCACACCAAACATAAGAATGGGGGACGGGATGACTTCAATTGACTTAAAGGATGCATATCAACAGATACCAATCAACAAATTTCACCGCAAGTTCCTTCGGTTTTGTGTGTTTGGAAGACACTATCAGTTCAAGGGACTTCCGTTTGGATTAAGCCTGGCACCGAGAACGTTCTCAAAGATCCTCATCGCTTTGGTTTCAGTTATCCGAAAGAAGGGGATAGAGATCTATCATTATCTGGATGACTTTTTGATTATAGGTCTATCCAGCCAGATTGTAGCCCTTCACACTCAGGTGACAGTAGAACATCTCATCAAATCTCATCAAATATGGAAAAGAGTATGATGATTCCTAGTCAGAACATGATATTCCTGGGTGCAGCCATAGACACTATCAAAGGGCAAGTGAATCTATCAACAGAAAGAATGGAGAGGATTCAGGTGAAGATCTGGAATCTTTGCTACAAAGTATGCATTATGGCAAGGGAGTTTATGAGCCTTATTGGCTCTCTTACATCAACCATAGGATTAGTAAAATGGGCTCAGTGGAACAGTCCAATCCAAAGGAAGTTCTTAAAAGACTTCAAGAAACAAGAGTGCAACTGGGATCAGAATATTTGTCTCACTCTGAAAACATTAGACGACCTTTCTTGGTGGATGGAAATCAAGAACCTATCTCTGGGCTTTCCTCTGGAAGACCCACCATGGAAGACAGTTACCACAGATGCAAGTCTCCAAGGATGGGGTGCACATTTTAAGGAGAAATGGATACAAGGTACATGGGCGTCAGAAGAGGGAATGTTGCATTCAAACCTGAGAGAACTGAGGGCCATATTCTATGCCCTTTTGGGATTTCAGCAATACCTAAAGAACTCTTGGGTGAGAATTCAGACGGACAACAGAGCGGTTGTGTCCTATATAGAAAGATACAAAGAAGGCGTGGCTATAAGGCGCTTAACGCTTATTTGGTGCAAACTTATTTAGTATAGCTGCTATATGCACTTGTAGTGGATACTCCAAAACCACTATAATATTGAAACCAAAAAAACAGAATACCAAGCAGTGAGTTTAGAGTGTGAGAAACATTAAACCAACACTTGATATAGGTGCAGCGCTTAAAAAGTATAATATAAATAATCCTTATGCACTTACCCCTTACAATAGGCACGGGGTGTACATGAAAAATAAAAAGAGGAAATATATAGGGTAGTACTGTCAGATAACTTGGTATTAGAGTAAGAAATATAAAAGGGGAAACTCACATTGTAAAGAGCCTTTTATGAGGGTATAGGCTCTAAACACATCAACCAGTGTGCCTTTCAAGGTAGGCAGCAACACCTAGGAATAGAGGATGCTCCTTTCTTCCTTCTGTCTGTGGATTATATCTCCAAAACAAAGCACAAAAGAAGACTCCTAGTGCAGATTTATTTTCAATTAAGTAGTGTAAAACACAAATATAGATTTGGTGCTCACCTTTTATAGAGCCTTTTGGGGACTGGCTCTAAGTGCTGTAGGCATCAGTGTCAATTTAGAGGTGACACTTCCCTCAGGTGGATACCAGATATATGGAGGAGATGGAGTAAGGGTATTTAAAAGTTTACATTTATTGAGTATCACAAAAAAATATAAAATGCATACGAAGTAGCATGTATAAATATATTACTACTAAAAAGTCCAATCTCCTCTTCTCCCAGAAACGCGTTTCGCCGTCCTTATCGGCTTCCTCAGTCTGTGCTTGTAAGTCTGCTGGTATCCAGTTTATAAATCCTCCACTCGCGCCCTTTTCCTCGCCGTCCTGCAGCTGAATTTCATTTCCTGGTTAGATGCCGTCGCGTCACTTCCGGTTCGGCTTGTATTGCCGATACATCATTTCCGGGCTCCAGTTGTTCCTACAACTCCCGGCATGCTTCAGTTTGTACCTCCGATTTTTTGGAACCTGTATGTAGGGAATGAGCTGTGCAAGAAAAAGGGTCCTCTACCATTGCTCAAGGAATGATATGTAATTAGTGTATTGCATAAATCTCTCTTCAGGACAATAAATTTAGTAACAGCCATATATCAAATATCTAGATGTATTATAGCATACATACTTTTTCATATTTAAACAGGGATAGCAAATAATTTTCAGTGTGAGGTAGACAGAAATATACGAATGCTAATTAATTTTTAAACATACAATGGTCATTATTTGTTAAAATTTCCATAAAAGTTACGTTTACATAAAAAATAAGTAATAAATAGACAATAAATATTATAAAAATTATATGGTCAAGAAATATACTATAAAAAATGACATAACTCAAAATCAACGTTAAGACCAAAAGGGACAAGGGTATTAAGGTTAAAAATCCATTTCATTTCTGTTTGGCCAAGTTTTTTGATTACATCTTCCCCTCTCCAATTTGTCTCCACCTTCTCAATAGCAAAAATTTTTAAAAGACTTGGGTCACTATTGTGTGATGTTTTAAAATGAAGGGATACATTATGTTTTTCATAACCTTTTTTGATATTTCTTACATGTTCACTGATACGTATATGTAGGGGACGTTTTGTTCTCCCCACATAATACAGATCACATGGGCACTGCAGGATATAAATAACCTTTTTAGAGAAACATGTAGTCATAGTTCTCAATCTGTATTCCTTTTTGTTATGGGGGTCTTCAAAAAATGTAAGGTGTCTCTTGCTACTGCTAGTGCCCCTGCAGGCCAGACACTGTCCACACCCAAAGAAACCTAACTTATGAAAAAAAGGAGTCGACTTTTTTTCTTTGATGTGGTTTTTAGTTAGAAAACATTTTAGATTGGGAGCACCTCTGTATACAATTTTCGGCTGGTCTGGTAGTATACTACACAGCATAGGGTAATTTCTTAATAAGGGCCAGTATTTTTTCATAGTTTTCCTGATTTGATTGCTGTTCTGAGAGAACAGAGCGGTTGTGTCCTATATAAACTGACAAGGGAGAACCAGAAGCAAAGCTCTCTTAATAGAAATAGTTCCACTTATGGAATTTGCTCAACACAAGATACAGGGTCAGAAAGCGGTCTACCTTCCTGGAACAGAAAATGTTCTGGCAGACTATCTGAGCAGAACTACAATTCTATTGGGAGAATGGCAATTGCATCCAGAAGTGTTTCAAATTATATCATTAAGGTGGGGCACACCTCAGATCGACTTGATGGCTTCATATCGGAATGCTCAAGTCCCGAAGTATTTCTCCCTACAGGCGGACTATCGATCAGCAGGACAAGATGCCTTTTCCCATCCCTGGGACTTCGATCTGGGGTATGCATTTCCTCCCCTATGTATGATTCACCGATTTGTTGAGGAAAGTTTGGAAGGAAGGGAAGTTGGTTGTCGCAATAATTCCGATTTGGCCGAGGAGGCTCCTGAACAGATTGTGACTGGGTCCTCCATGGCCTCTTGCTCAGAGACCAGATTTGTTGATCCAAGGTCCAGCAATTCATCCCAATCCAAACCAATTGAATCTGGGGTGTTGGCTCTTGGAAAGCAGAGACTCTTAGAGCAAGGATTGCCAGACTCTGTGGCTGAAACGCTTTTAAAATCCAGGAAAAGTTCCACTTCCGCATGCTATCACAGAATATGGGATGTTTTTAGGTTATGGTCAGTACAAAACTCCAAAAATTTTCTCCATCTTTCTAATATTGATGTTCTAGCATTTCTACATGAAGGACTGGAGAAAGGCTTAAGCTTAAGCACTTTAAAAGTACAGTCATCAGCCTTATTTGCTCTGTGCAACACCTTTTGGGCATCGGATCCAATGATAGCGAGGTTCTTTAAGGCAGCGATACGCATAAGACCTCCTTCCAGAAATTCTGCTCCTCCTTGGGATCTTCCCTTGGTACTGGATATTCTGTCAGACACCACCTTTGCTCCTTTGGATAAGTTGGGTATTAATAATCTGATTTACAAGACTTTGTTCTTAGTGGCAGTCACTACGGCTAAAAGAATGTCCAAGATAATAGAATTATCTTAAGACCTAGAATGGAATTCCTACCTAAGGTTCCTTCACGATTCCACATGGCACAGGAAGTTGTTCTGCCCTCCTTTTACCCAAACCCTTCATCCTCAGAAGAAATTAAGCTCCATCAATTGGATGTGAAGGAATGTGTGATTAAGTAAAGGGGGGTCACTAATCAATTTAGGAAGTCACAACATCTATTCCTTATTCCTTCTGGCTACAGAAAAGGTGAAGCGGCTTCTACCGCTACTTTGAGGCGTTGGATCTCAAACACCACAAAAAGGCCTATCATGTCAATAATCTCCTTTGGAAAATATAAATACCCATTTAACTAGAGCATTAGCTTCCTCCTAGGTTACTTGGGCAGAGGTTTCGTCTGATGACAAATGCAGGGCAGCCACCTGGTCATCTCCTATGACATTCATCAGACATTACAAGCTGGATGTAGCTTCTTCATCCGCGTCCTTTGGGAGAGGTGTTTTGCCCTCTGTTAATTCTGATGAATAAATTAATTTTGCAGCAGACTGATAGTATCTGTTCTTTTCGTCCTCCAATTGTTCTGAGCTTGGGTATTACTCATAAGTGATGCTGCCATAAATGGCCAGAAATATAAAAAGTTGTCTCCATACTTACCATAAATTTCTTTTCCTGGCTATAATTCATGACAGCATCAGCAACGCTCCCATGTTTTTTTGTTTTATAGCTTTATACTATACTGTGGGTTAAAGGGAGGAGGGATATTTTATGCCTACATTCTGGTTATAATTAATTAATTGTTTCCTGTCCTATTCCTGTTGGGGCAGAGCTAATCCACAAGTGATGTTGCCATGAATTATAGCCAGGAAAAGAAAATTACGGTAAGTATGGTGAAAATTTTCTATATTTTTTATTCTGTTTCATGTCTTAAATATATAAAATTGGAAGCTAAATTAAAATGGTTAGAATTATATTATTCAAAATCATATTCATTACCAATATTTTTTTAATTATTTGATATTGTACTTTCATTTTCTCACGGTTGTATTTTACATTAGTTCTCCCATAGCCTTTAACTTGTGTTTCATGGTTCTTTGCATGTAATTTAACCATAAATTATGCTAAGTCAAGGCTATTTAACTCAGTCCTCAAGGGCCATTATTAACATGCCAAAGTTTTAAGATTTCTCTAATTAAAGTGTGAATGAACAATTAACTTTGTGAATGACTAAACAATACATTTAGTCAGTAGAATCAACCACCTGGGGCTGAATTTAGTCATTGTGAAATAAAAAAAAAAATGCCTATGAATTTAATGGGATCTAATAGTCCATCTCATCTGTTAAAGATCCAAATATGCAATGAAATCTTGAGTTAGAGCTAAAAATACCCTTCAGAACATTTATGAAATTAAATCATGTTTAATACGTCAGCTAACATTTGTTTTGCATTGTAAACTAATTCAAAGCAAAATGTAGCCCATAAAGCTCAACATTCCTTCTAATTTGTCTTTTCATTGGGCTTCACTATCAATAGAAACAAACTATTACCAGCCTTACTGTAAATAGTACCTAACCCTGTTGTTGTAGGTCAAACTAAATTGCTGCATTCTAACACCTAGGAAGTGAGGGAAAAAAAAAGAAAGCCTTTGAGCACACTAAGCACATAAAATGACATGTTTAGGCTGTAATAATAGTCTGTAATCACCTGTATAATTACTTGGTGTAACTGTATTTAATATATGATAGGCATAATGCCCACACACAGATAATATTTTTATATTCTGGTGGAAGTTTTAGGAAGGTCTGTTCTCAAAATCATCAGGTTTCTTAAAAATAACCATACAGGTGTATCTGACTATTTCTATGTATCTAGTTCTGCACCCACTCTATGTGATAAAAATTACATAAATGTATAAATGGCAATATTTCAGTCTGTATCTTAAAATAAATATTACACTAGACCCAACATAGTTACTTAGATTCTTACTAGGATACAGTTAATTATATAATATTTAGGTTTTTTTTTTTAAATTATTGCACTTTTTCCAGTAATTTCCCAATTAAAGAATTCCTGTCTGTGACTATTCCTTGAGAAAAACACCAGTGTGTGTCAAAATGTTGTGGGTTCCTTTGACACGTGTTCCACTCTGGTAGTGAGAATTGAAATGTGTGCATTGCCGTTATTATTTAGCCTTTTTCAATTAATGTTTGTTATTTGTTATTGGTATATTTGTATTTAATAAAAGGAAATTGGATATTATCTTCTGTTGATTGGTGTACATTTTTGTGTATTGTAAATATATTGTAATGGAGACCCAACAGTCTACCTGAAAACAAGTGTTTGTGAGCTGTGAGTGTTGCTATTGTGTCTTGTATTTCTTGTTCCATTATAGTGAGCAACAGTTGATCTCACTATGATTGAGATACTGAATGTAATTAACCTGAAGCTAAAGAGTGTTTAGTTGTCTGTTTGGAATATAGGCATGTAGATCTCCAGGGGACTATAATATTTGGCAAATCTTTGTATTCATTTCTATGGATTCATGCTTTTCGATTGACTATGATCAAGAAGTTCTCTTTTTTTCTGCTGGTTGGCTAATGTAGCACCAGCATGATTGCCTTGCATATAAAACTGTTTTTGGAGGGCATTGTCTGTTAGATGGGAATACATGGCATCTAGTTGTCCATGAGCATGTTTAATTGCCTTAGGCAAGTTATAGAGTAGGTGTTCTTATACTTGTCTTTATATTATTTTGATGAAGTCTTAAAGTTTATGTGACTCTATATCTCCACCCTTCTAAAATGTGGAAACTAAAAAAACAAAACAAAAAAACGGTGACTACCAAGTTTTATTTTATATTTAATAATATACAAGATTCAGCATACCCACTCATCCATAAACAGCAACTTCAAGGCTCACATATTTTATTATTATTATTTTTATTTATTTTTTAAACACCTAATCTAGGCAAAAAAATTATGGGGGTTTTGTTACATTTTATTATCATACATTGCATAAGCCTGCCACAACGTCAATGTACCCCATCTTTGGCAGGTCCTACTCTAACAACCTATAGTAATATCTACTCTTATGAGATTAACCCACTTACCTGGGGAACAAAATTCTATCTGGGTCTCTCTGAACATTTTGGCAGGCTTATGCAATGTATGATCATATACTGGAACTAAACCCCCTCTATATTTGCCTAGATTAGGTGTTTGTATTCTTTTAAAAAAAATAAATAAATCTGCCAACACTGAAGTTGCTGTTTAGTGGATAAGTGAGTAGACTGGATCTTGTGTAGTGTATAAATTGGCCCCAAGCAGCACCACATTATACATGTTCAGGTGAGTGCAGTCTCCCTGATTTCATCTTATGTATATCTAGCAATTTAAAAATATTACTTATAAAATTACATTTTTTTGCTATTTTAGATGTAAATTTTGAATACAATATATATATATATATATATATTTTCATTTGCTTTTGTAATGGACTAGATTTTAATCCCCAACTAGCATTGAGATTCACTGTTTCTGTTTAAATTGATATCTTGAATATTTTCATTATATATTCAACCATATTTGCATATAACATTTCAGCACAATCTGAACTATTGTCTCTAGCTTACAGGCTCTCTATTTTCTCTGATAATTTTTACAGGATGAAAAATGATGTGATATTGTATAGATGAATCTGGCACAGATGCATTTCAGATAAAGAAAATTGCTTTGGGTGGTAGAAAGACATATTTGATTATTTCCATTATGATGTGATGGATCATTAACCCCTTTATTGTTGACATCCTATGGAGATTCAGTAAGCAATCTTAATTATTTTAAAATACACTTCTTTGTTATTTAGTTGGTGATTAAAAATGTATTACAAGATGGCAAAGGAAGAATATTTCCATTAATTAGCTGATCTAAGAACCTAATCATCATGTAGAGCTAACGTTAATATAAATCTTAAAACAATAAGCACAGTACAGTAGAAACAATGTATGTTGACTCTGTCAGTAATGAACATAATCACAATAAAAGTAAAACAGATAATGATTAGCGTCTGTGAATTTGTGAACAGACTGTTACAGTAATTCAGCTGACAGTGATATAAATGTTTCTAGGAAAATTTGTGATGTATCCTTTTCAACAGTAGCGGCTCTAGACTTCGTGAGGCCTTAAGCGAAACTCAAACATGAGGCCCCCACTAACACCCAAAGTATATAAGTATCTGTAGTTGTATTGATGGATGAGTTTGCAGAGGATTGTAGTATCGCGGCTCCCTGTGCCGCTGCGTTGGGAACTCACAGGCTATAGTTATGGCATAATTTGCAAACTAAATTAAGAAAGGTCCTGATTCGGGGAGGGGATGACGACGTGACGTCACGCAGGGAGTGTAGCGTGCACGCCGCCGTGTCGAGCTGAGCTGGAGCCCCACGCGGGTATGAGGGAGACACCATCTGTATGAAAGCGTGGCTGTTTACCTCGACGAGTACGAAGGATCTCGCTGCTGACTGCCCGATGGGTATGCTGCCCTGACCCGTAATACCGGAGAGACAGCTCATGATGCTTATTGGCGCCAGGCTCCTACTCCCAGTCTCCTAAGCCTACCACTACCTATCTCTCTCCGCTTTTACCTTTAAGATAACTCAGGTGAAAACCCTTCGGGGTATCTGACATTGGGGAGGCAAGAATTTAATAACTAAAAAAAAAAAAAATATCCAGAAAGGGGGTTGGTGGAAACGCTCTGGCAGTTGGAGGTGGGAGCAACTTGATTAATGGCTTATTAATTACTCTTTGACGAATTGATGTGAAGTGGAGGTTAGGTCGAAAGGACCTTTTCCCTTTTTTTCCCCTGTTTCTCTCTCCCCTTGGGGGAAGATGAGAAGCTAGGCTGAGAGCAAGGCTAATTTAAAAACACCGCTTAAGAAAGCATTTAGTATCTGAGAAGAGTAACATCAAGTGGAGAATTTAGGCGGTGTAAATAACAGAAGTGTGAACGGACTTGAACTAAGTATAACCTCTCAGGGTATTCCTTAAATGGTGCACGGAAGGAAGCTACTGCTAAATTAAGTTAGCCTAAATATTAAGAACCAGGCATTGTTTTGAATGAAAGCCTATATTTGGGAAGTGACTATTCTATGAGACTGGTAAAGAAAGTGGATAGTCTGGAATTTAAATCCGGAACAGGGGGAGCTTCGGTGCAGTTGGATTGAAATCAATTTTTTTTTTTTTTTTGCTTTTTTTTGGTTTTTGGTTTTGGTTTTTTTTTTTGTTTTTTTTGGGTTGGGAAGGTATTATAATATCTGCCCAGTATCCTCCCTGAAGGGAAATAAGACTGAGAAGGGGAGTTGCAGCACCTGTAAGGGGGAAGGAAGGAAATCCCTATAAGAATAAAGAAGGAAAAAGAAGAGAAAAGTGCCCTAGCTAATTGAGGCAAAAAAAAAAAAAGGAATTCAGGCAGAAGAAAGATTAGAGAAATGACGACAAGGAAAACAGCAGATCAAAGACAAGACCCAAAGCTTCCCCCAAAAAAAGACCGTGGAAAGAAGGAAAAGCAAGAAAAGAGACTTTCAAACTTTTTCAATGCAACAGGAGACAAAAGCTCAACAGAAAACTCCTCGGTATCAACGCCAAATAAAACGATACTAAGTAAGCCCATGGGAGACCCTAATGAGAAAGACCCAGAGGAATGCTTAGAAGAACAAATGATAACCCCAGCGTATTTAAAAGAGTGTTTAGACCTACAGTTGGAACAAATAAAAATAGAAATGCAGGGGAGTTTTGCAAACTTAAAGCAAGACATAGCATCAATGGGTCAAAAGGTCACAGTCAACGAACAAAAAATAGAAAACCTGGAATTTTTCCTTCAGAAGCAAAAAGAGACCATTGAGAAACAACAAGCGATGTTAAATGAGCTGCAGGAGAGATCTACTAACATGGAGGATAGAGGAAGAAGAAACAATCTAAGAATAAGAAATATCCCGGAATCTATTTCACAAGAAAATTTGGGAAATTATCTTATGGAGTCTTTTAAAGCTCTTAAAATTCATATTGATGACAAAATGGATTTTCTTGAAAGACTACATCGCCTATATAAACCAAGAACACTTCCGGATGATCTCCCAAGAGATATAATTATCGCCTGTCATTCTTACTCCTTTAGAGAAAAAATTCTGAAAGCAGCAAGACAAACAGAAAGAGACCAAGGAAAATTCAAGGACATAAAGGTTTTCCCAGATCTCTCTTTCCAGACAAGGAAAGCGAGGAAACTCTTTTTTCCAGCCACTTTACGTTTAAGAGAAAAAAATGTAAAATATAGATGGGGATTTCCCACCAAACTTATAGTCTCTAAAGACGGGATCACGCACACATTTGACTCACTTGAAAATGTAACTAATTGGTTGGCGAATATAGTTTAACTAGGGAGATAATTGATATTAGTTGGATGATATTGTCAAATCAGGATGGAGTCTGAATTTGTTTTGTGAATCACAACGGGAAAGAGTGCATAGGGTATGGGGGGAAAGTACACAATAGGGAAAAAAAATTAAGTGGAAATTAAGTTAAAAGATTCATTGATAATGACACTCATCCTTCACTGGGAATATTTCAAAGTATTTAGGATTGGCTATTCTCGCAAGATGGAATTGCACTTTAATAAAAAATGGGAAATAAGGTAGGAGGATAGTAGGGAAGGGGGGGAAGGGAAAGAAAGGAAAGGGAAAGGGAGAAAAAACAAGAGGGAGTAATAAGGGAAAGGTAGAGTAATAGATAAAATCACATTCACATAAGTGGATTAATCTTTGATGTTAGAATAAGGGGGGTATAATTAATAAGAATTAAATGGAAGGGATACTCACGTAACACTGGGTTATTTGAAAGAAGAAGAGGTTATCTTCATGAATTTATTATTGAATAATATTTAGAACATAAACAAATACAAGGGGTGCACAAGAAGACAAATTAGAATCATAAGTATAAGTAGATAGAAGTAATATCACTTTTGGTTTAAGGTGGGTAGGGAACACTAAAGTGGGCCGAGATTAAAGAGCTTGAGAGACCAATTTACAGATGGGGAATTTCTATTGGGAAGAACTAAAAAAGCCGGGTAAATATTGCCTATCAGAGGGAGGTTTGGGTCACTGTTGAAGCCTTTTAGAAGGTGGGAAAATGAGGAAGTATACGGGGATGATTACAGCTCAGCTTATCCGGATAAGGACTAGATTCCATTCAGGTTTTTTTTCCTTTTTGGATCTAAACCCAGAGGTTATTACTCAGGGTTATCCGTATGAATGTCCCTCATATATGAGGGGAAGCTGTATGATTGGTGTTGTATGTGTGGTAGGGGCACGGGTTCGTTTTCAGACAAGGAAGATTTTTAAATTCAGGTCCAACAAGAATATAAATAATGGACTTTGGGCCTGGAAGAAAGTTTATAAGAGGAACAAAAGAGAGAATGGTTAAATTTTTATCGTTAAATTCTCAGGGTTTAAATTCTCCCAGTAAGAGAGCGATCTTGTTCGAGTACAGAGTACAGAATATTTGATAGAGTCCTAACCTCAACATCTGAGGAAAGGGATTTAGGGGTGATTATTTCTGATGACTTAAAGGTAGGCAGACAATGTAATAGAGCAGCAGGAAATGCTAGCAGAATGCTTGGTTGTATAGGGAGAGGTATTAGCAGTAGAAAGAGGGAAGTGCTCATGCCATTGTACAGAACACTGGTGAGACCTCACTTGGAGTACTGTACACAGTACTGGAGACCCTATCTTCAGAAGGATATTGATACCTTAGAGAGAGTTCAAAGAAGGGCTACTAAACTGGTTCATGGATTGCAGGATAAAACTTACCAGGAAAGGTTAAAGGATCTTAACATGTATAGCATGGAGGAAAGACGAGACAGGGGGGATATGATAGAAACATTCAAATACATAAAGGGAATCAACACAGTAAAGGAGGAGACTATATTTAAAAGAAGAAAAACTACCACAACAAGAGGACATAGTCTTAAATTAGAGGGACAAAGGTTTAAAAATAATATCAGGAAGTATTACTTTACTGAGAGGGTAGTGGATGCATGGAATAGCCTTCCAGCTGAAGTGGTAGAGGTTAACACAGTAAAGGAGTTTAAGCATGCGTGGGATAGGCATAAGGCTATCCTAACTATAAGATAAGGCCAGGGACTAATGAAAGTATTTAGAAAACTGGGCAGACTAGATGGGCCGAATGGTTCTTATCTGCCGTCACATTCTATGTTTCTATGTTTCTATGTTTCTATATTAAGAAAGAAAAAGCTCAAATAGTTTTCTTACAGGAGACGCATTGGAGAAGAGATGATTGGTTAAGATTTATCCCCCAGGGGTTTCCAATAGTGGCATGTGCCTCATTAGACAAGCAGAGGAAAAGAGGGGTAGCCATTATGATAACTGAGGATATTGATGCTAAAATTATTTATCAAGAAACAGATGAGGAAGCCAGATTTATTATAATGATAATTAAAATTCAAACAGAAATGTATACGCTAGTTAATGTATATGCGCCTAATAATCCCTCAAATAAGTACTTTTATGATCTTTTGGACAAAGTAGAAAAAATAAAACAGGGAAAATTACTTCTATCGGGGGATTTTAACCGTATATTAGATGTAAATTTGGACAGGAAATCATTAAATCCCGCTGGGCAAAACAAAGCTGCAATAGCTCAGGCAGCACAATTCCAAAAGATAATTAAAAAATATGGCCTACTGGATATTTGGCGGGTGTTCCATCCACTGGAGAGGGATTATACATGCTTCTCCAGATCATATCTCTCATATTCGAGAATTGATCTATTTCTGGGTAATGACGCTCTGGCCAATAGCACTAATAAAGTCCTTATAGACGAAGTTACATGGTCAGACCATAATGCTATGATTTTGGAGGTGGATATAGTGAATAACAGGGTAAGAAGAACAAACTGGAGATTAAATGATAACATCCTTTCTAGTAAAGAAAATAGAAAATATATTGAGGAGATGTCAGATAAGTTTTTTCTCGAAAATGAGACCGGAGAAGTGTCGACCCCAGTGATATGGAACACATATAAATGTGTTATAAGAGGGTACTTAATTAAACTAGGCACAATTGATAAAAAGAAAAAGGGGAAACCTCTGAGGGACCTTTATGTGGATTATTATAAATTATCCAGTGAAAACAAAATCTCACCAACACAGGAGATTAGCGTAAAAATGCTGTCAGTGCAAAACCGTATAAATGAACTATTATGGGAGGAGAAAACGAAAACTTTACATTCCTTAAAGATTGACTGGTACTACAAGAGCAATAGGGCAGACAGGTTGCTTACAAATAAATTAAAAAATAAAAAAATAATGAGGAGGATTCATAAAATTGAGACGGGTAAAAAAACGTTATTATGCCCCAAAAAGATAGGGTCAGCTTTTAATAATTATTATAGTCGATTATATAATTTAGACTCGGTGGGACAACAACTCCCTCCATCAGAATACTTTATAAATAGGAAAATGCCAAAAGTAACTAGAGAACAACTGAATAAGATAAATAAACCAATAACCTCAGAGGACATTATAGTAGCAATAAATAAGTTACAGATGAATAAAGCCCCTGGCCCTGATGGCTATTCTAATAAATTTTATAAGATATTTAGGGACACTCTATCGGTACGCCTCACTGGGGTATTTAATTCGATAGTGGAAAATCGGGCTTTTCCTAGTGAGATGCTTCAAGCCAACATAGTTCCAATTCTGAAGCCAGACAAAGACCCAGCCAAATTAGAGAACTATCGACCAATATCTCTTCTGAACGGGGATGTAAAAATCTATGCCTCAATTATAGCAGACCGTTTAAAAATCTGTATTCCTGCCTTGATACATCAGGATCAGGCTGGATTTATCCCTGGCAGAGCAGCTTCAGGCGGACTTAGAAGAATTTTGGATGTGCATGAAGTAGCGACCAAGAAGAAAGTCTCCCTTCTGACCCTGTCATTGGATGCTGAAAAAGCGTTTGACAGGGTCAGATGGGATTTTCTGGGAGACACACTGAAGTCGTTTGGTATAATTGGATCAGTCTATGACGCCATAATGGCGTTATATACAGCTCCCTCTGCCAGGACAATAGGTCCAGGAATAGAAGCAGACTGGTTTATCATCAACATCAAGAATGGTACTAGGCAGGGTTGCCCTCTGTCCCCGTTACTTTATGTTTTAACCATCGAGCCTCTGGCAGAAGATATAAGGCAGAACGCGCAGATTAAGGGTTTCTGGTTTAATAATTCAGAACATAAGATTAATCTATATGCGGATGATGTTCTGCTTATGTTGCAGAACCCTAGAACATCAGTCCCGGAATTGATAAAAACATTAGACCAATATAGTGAATACTCAAACTATAAAATTAACACTAATAAGACTACAATAATGGCAACAAACCTAGTAAGAGAGGACAAGGAATATATAAAAACATCTTATGATTTCGTTTGGACAAAGAGATATATATCGTTTCTTGGCATTAAAATACCAAGAAACATAAATAAAGTTATAGAGGTCAATTTTCTTCCTCTTATAAAAAATACTAATAAGATTCTAAAAGAATGGGTGAGTAAAGAGATTTCCTGGATCGGGCGTATAAACACCATTCGTTCATATATTTTGCCCAAGTGGAATTATCTATTTAGAATGGTACCAATACAGGTTCCAAACCCTTGGTTAAAAATGATACAGGCAGCTTTTTCAAAATTTATTTGGAAGGGAAAAAAACCGAGAATAAGCTTCCAGCTACTATCTAAGAAAAGAAAAGATGGGGGACTAGCCGCCCCAAATATAATAGATTATCATAACGCCTGTATGTTGGCACATACGGTTAATACCCTAAGTACAGACCAAAAGGATCAAGCATGGTATCAAATTGAGCAATCACTAGTAGAGACAAGTAGCCTGTCTGCTCTGTTTTGGTCAACAAGGAAAAAGGGGGAAAAAAAAATTAGTTCGTCCAGAAAACTCAAAGATTATTGATAGCATTTGGAGTTTCTGGAATAAAATTAAGAAAAACTGCAAAATAGAATATAGATTATTCCCATTTTTACCTATAGAGGTGATTAAAAGTAACATTGAAGATATTAATATCAATGGATGGACACAAAAGGGAATTAAGTATATACAAGAGCTTATTGATACAAAGGAAATAAAGCCATTTAACCAGTTACAATCAGAGTTTGGGATAGACAATAAGGAGATATTTACATATCTAAGAATTAAGTATTATCTAGCGAAATTTTTGGATTTCCAGCTCAGCAGAAATATTAGTATCCTTAAAAAGATTATGGAAAATTATAGAACTAAAGGTCACATTTCCAGATGCTATGAATTTTTAAAGGACTCCCAGAAATTCTCGGACTGGAAAGCTAGGATTAAGTGGGAAAAAGATCTGCATATTGGGATTCCTGAGCAAGATATGATAAATGCAATAGTTAAAGTTAACAAATCGGTACATTGCCTAAATATAGTAGAAAACTTCTATAAACTCCTAAACAGATGGTATATGGTCCCAGTAAAATTGGCTAAAATGTATAAAGATCAGAAATCGGTGTGTTGGCGATGTGAGGAAGGCTTGGGAGATTATCTCCATATCTGGTGGTACTGCAAATCTCTAAGTAACATATGGAAGTGTGTATACCATCAGATTCAAAGTATGTGTCAGGAAGATATACCCTTTACACCACAAAGTTTTTTGTTACATTTGGGTTGGCCTTCTATGCCAAAAGAGATAAGTAAGCTGATAACACATATTTTACTGGCAGTTAAGATAACAATAGCCAGATATTGGAAAAGTAATAAGGTATTAGAGTGGAGAGAAATCAAAATACAAGCTATATATCAATGTAAAATGGAAACGGGGATAATCCAAGGTAATTCTGTAGGTCTGAAGGAACCCAGTGAATGGGAAAATTTAGTTGAGAAGTTTACTGCTAGTAAGGATAAGGTATAACGCAGAGTCTTCTAACCGCCCCGAAGTGTGTGTATGTTCCCGGAGGAATACCAGCTTTACTGTACTTAATAAAAAGGGTTGAGAACAATCGAAAGGTACATGCTCGATTCCTCCGGTGGTGCGGATGAGTATGGTATGAGTTTTTATTAACTTCAATCTTTATATTGGAGCTAAATAGGGATATGGTTTCCCAAAATTGGTTAACATTGGTAAAACTGCTAGTTTTTGTTTGTTTTATCCTACTATTACGGGTTTTTAGTAAATTGTTTATAGGGAAACATATCCACTGACATAAAGAATAGATATTGAGGTTATTGTATGTCTTGATAATTGTAATATAAATTTTTTTTTGAAGAAATAAAAATATATATAAAAAAAAAAAATAAGAAAGGTCCTGATTCTCCGGCCACGCCTGAATGAAATCCAAAACCCGGTGCACATCCCAGAGTGATGTATACTTAGGAGGCGGTGGACATGACAGTCTGATTCCTCTCAATAGTCTACAAACCAATGGATCTTGACCAATGAGCGTCCCGTGAAGGGGAACATGAGCCGCGGAAATGGCCGGTCTGGCAACATTAACAGAGCGATATGACCTCCCCTGGTCGAAGAGGTGAGAAAGGAAATTCAGTACACTGGATACAGGTGCTGTAAAGGGATCCATACTCCGTTCCATGCACCAACGACACCATATGTTCCAGGCGGACAGATAACATATCCTTGTTCCCGGGGCCCAGGAGTCCCAGAGGAGGCTTCTAGCCGATCCCGATAGCTCATCGACATTCCATGTACCCCGGAAAGAGTCCAAGCCACCAAGTAAAGATGGCCTTCCAGTACGAGTGGGTGATGGTTGCCTTGAGAATCCGACAGGAGCAGATGCGGAGATGGGAGAAGAAGCGGGTCCTGATATGACAGCTCTAGCAATTCTGGGAACCAAGCCTGGCCTTGCCAAAGAGTTGTCAGTAATACCAACGATATCTGTTGACGTCGTACTTGGAGAAGGATACTGGAGATCATAGTAAATGGTGGAAAGGCATAAGCTCCCTGTGCCGGCCAGTCCTGAAGGAAAGCATTCACTGTTGCGCACATCGGATCCGGGAGCCAGTTGAAGTAATTTGAGATCTGGAAGTTCGTCCTGGAAGCAAACAGATCCACTGTGAATGGGCCCCTCCATTGCGCCACTTCGAGGAAGAATGGTCAATGTAGACGCCAATCGCTGGCATCCCTCCAGTGTCTGGAAAACCAGTCTGCCGTCAGGTTCAACACACCTGGAAGATACTCTGCCTGGAGAGTGATATTGCGCTGAAGGAAGAAGTTGTAAATCTCCTTCATCACCTCCGTCGGTGCCCGTGAGCGTGCTCCTCCCAGGCGGTTGATATACTGCACTGCTGACACGTTGTCCATTCTCAGCAGGATGCAGCAATCCGACAGATGACCCGCACGGCTCCGTATAGCGAATGAGCCTGCAATCATTTCCAGGCAGTTGATATGATACCCTGTTTCCGTGCTCGAGCAGGGACCTCCCGTGGAGGAGTTCGCGCAGGTCGCTCCCCAGCCCCATAGGCTCGCATCCGATTCCAGAACAAAGTCCGGAGTCAGACCGAAAATCGCCTTGCCATTCCAGGCTGATATATGTAACAGCCACCAACGAAGTTCGGTCTTGACTTCCTGCGTGATGGAAATCAATTGGTCATATGAGGGCTTCCTACACAGGAAGAGTGCCTTCAGGCGTTGCATGGCCCTGTAGTGAAGGGGACCTGGGTAGATGGCTTGGATCGATGCGTACAAGAGGCCTATCACTCATGCCAGGATCCTGAGTGGGATCGTCTCTTGATGCAGGATCCGTCGGATCTCTTTTCGAATGGCCGTGATCTTGGCCTGAGGGAGGCGTAGGATGCACTGAGTCGCATCTATTTCGAACCCCAAAAATTTAACTACCTGCGTCAGTGTGAGGGCCGACTTCTCTCGGTTGACAAAAACCCCAGAGATTCAAACATGGAGACCGTGTAGAGCGTCTGAGATTTCAGCCTGGAGGCGTCCTCGCAGAAGAGAAGCAAATCATCCAGGTATATCAGGCACCGCATGCCCCTGGAGTGCAGGCATGTTGTTATTGGTTTCAACAGTTCCTGCACGCTGAATTAGCTTGAGACCAACTACAAGACCTATAGTGCTTGTGTATAAATTCAGGAGGCTCTGTGACTGTCTAGGCAGTCTAGTGAGTTAATTTGACAGGTGCCCTTGAAGGCACAGATTAACCATTATTATTATTTTCTCACTTTATACTAGTCTCTCTGTTCTTTGCTAGGAAGTTAGACTTGCACTGATAGGTGCCCTTGAAGGCACAGTGTTTATTATTATTATTATCAGTCCTTCCTAGCTGTCATTATTTTATTTTATTGACACCTCTATTCAGTATTTTGTTTCTTTCTATTACCATCTATTTAGTGAGCACTATCAGATTTACATTTTGATTTCTTGTATATTGCTGCAGCAATTATAAGGACCCTATGTACACAATCCTTTTGCTTGTATCTTAAACAGCAGTTTAGGCGAGATTCCCTCCCCTTTTTTCCTCAGATAAATATAATTTTTTGGGTGTGTCCTATTTTTGCCTCATCTTTGGATACTGACTCTATCTTGCTCTTCATTTGTTACAACTATTTAGACATTTATTGCAACACTATCCTCCTTGAGGTAACATAGCCTGGGATCTCTCAAGAGTTGATAAGACTATACTCATTACTTCATATATAGGTTTTTATATGTGATTAGTGACTTTATTATTATTTTTTCCACATTCCCTCACATTATTCTTTTGTTCACATGTTTTAGTTTATGTGTGTATCTATTAGTATTATAATTTATTGTATTTATTGTTATTAAAAGTTATGTATTATGATCTCTCTTTAGTTTAGGACTGCGGTTTTTCGTTTTTGTTTACAATTCTAAATCAGGGTTAATCCCTTCACTGCCCTAATATTTCCTTGGTCATAATTAGCTTCCTACTCTTTAAATTTTAGTTTTTTAGTTATACATAAAAAAAAGACAAAACATGGCAGAGCTGCTTTAACTGTAGATCGTGGAATGTTAATTACAATATTATCAACATTTTGAAATATTTTGTTTACCCTGAAATTGTCAATCCAGTCACGCATAAATGTTGCAATGTATATTTTAGGTTAGTTAGTTAATATTTTGGCTGTTTTTTTTTTTCCTAATGGTTTGAGAGATTACTTTTAGTATGAACATTTTTTCTCATCTTTTGAGATGTGCAGTTAGCCTTTTATGTCCAATAATATGGCTATTATCCCTTGGTTTCTGGGAATAGAAGTCCAGTTGCATTTTTTCTAACAAAATCTGATAATGAATTACTTTCATACAATTTGCACCCTACACAAATACTTTAATTCATGTTTTGTTTTTCTAGATGAAGCTAATTGCTGGCTGCAGAGTTTTCAGTAAAAACCTGACAGGGGAACTACAATTCACAAAAAACACTTATGTGTCCATAAACTCTCACAGTACGTTAATTTAAATGATATTCTCAGAAATATAATTGAAAGCTATAACAGCAGTAGAATTAATACAATTACTTATTTATTTGGAGAGTGCTCACTGCAACTCCTGAACTAAAACTCTGGTACATTTTCAATGTAGAAAGGTGTGCATTATTTTTAAAAATTGTATTATGTTATTTTCTCTTTAATGTACTATCTAAATAATACGTTTAAAATGTTGGCTGTGCCAACTCTAACTTGTTTGTCCCTTTATCTAACTAACTAACTAATGACTAGAAAATACACAATAACCACTGTGAGAGTTAAACAGTAATAATTCCTAAATTGAAAAATTAACACTTTTTAAATTAGAACAGAAGGTTCAGGCAATCCTACCATTGCCATAACCGCTCTGTGTTTAGTTTTTTTAACCCCTTAAGGACCAAACTTCTGGAATAAAAGGGAATCATGACATGCCACACATGTCCTGTGTCCTTAAGGGGTTAAAGGGACACTTCTAGTGGTTTTAAATAATGATTTATCAAAAAGCACAAGATTAATGCTTTTGAAGGACCACTAGGGGCAGTATGTAGGATTACTTTCTAGTCTTTATGCCAGTAACATCACAGGCCAGCCTATTCTAGAAAAGTTACTTCACATAAAACATCCCACTGAAAAAAAAGCAGAGGTAATAGAGATTCAGTCTCTTTCCCTTGCCAAACATTTAGACCATCTTCCCTTAGTAGTAGTAGTAGTAGTAGTCTGTTTATTCTGTAATGTACTGTACTGCAATTTATTGCAATTGTTATCATTTATTATAGCCTGTTACTTTCTATAATTATTGAAGTAAATTGACATTTAATATTACAACGTTTTGCGTATTTTATATCCACATATTTGATCATAATACCAGGAAACATGAATGTCTGAAATCCAGGCCAAATGTGGCAAACCCAGGTTCGGATAATTCAACTCAGGCCTGGATTAATCAAAAATCCAGTATTTGCCTGCTGTCAGCGCAAAAAACTTGCAGGCAAATAGTCAAAAATCCTTGGTGGTGTTTAGTGATGTCGCGAACATAAAATTTTCGGTTCGCGAATGGCAAACGCAAACTTCCGCAAATGTTCGCGAACCGGTGAACCGGACGAATCACCATAGACTTCAATGGGCAGGCGAATTTTAAAACCCACAGGGACTCTTCCTGGCAACAATAGTGATGGGAAAGTTGTTTCAAGGGGACTAACACCTGGACTGTGGCATGCCTGAGGGGGATCCATGCAAAAACTCCCATGGAAAATTACACAGTTGATGCAGAGTCTGGTTTTAATCCATAAAGGGCATAAATCAACTAACATTCCTAAATCACAATGGATATGGATTGACACCTGACATATGACATATTGACACCTTGACATATGGATTGACATCTGTCCTCAGAGACCCTGATACACACTGACACAGAGCAGAATAGGGACTGTTCCCCCTACATAGGGTCACTTGGCAGATATGGATTGACACCTGTCCTCAGGGACCCTGATACACACTGACACAGAGCAGAATAGGGACTGTTCCCCCTACATAGGGTCACCTGGCAGATATGGATTGACACCTGTCCTCAGGGACCCTGATACACACTGACACAGAGCAGAATAGGGACTGTTCCCCCTACATAGGGTCACCTGGCAGATATGGATTGACACCTGTCCTCAGGGACCCTGATACACACTGACACAGAGCAGAATAGGGAATATTCAATAAATGCCAAACATTGTTATACAGGGGAATATTCAGTAAATAATTATAAGGGGGGGGACCTACTGTCCTCCCCTCTGGCCCCCACCCCTGCGCGGTGGGTGGGGGCCATAAATCACAATGGGGGGACCTACTGTCCTCCTGCCTGCCCCCACCCGTGAGCGGTGGGTGGCGGCCATAAAAATAATAAGGGGGGGACCTACTGTATGATGTTGAATCGATCAGGTAGTGTAAGGGTTACGCCCGCTTCACAGTGACAGACCAAACTCCCCATTTAACGCACCGCAAACAACCGCAAACAGTCCATTTGCACAACCGCAAACTCCCCATTTGCACAAGGTTGGATACCAAGCTAGCCATGTCCGTTCCTTGTCCTCACTGATGTCATTGAAGGTCTCTTCCTCCACCCAGCCACGTACAACACCAAGGGTCCCCGAAAGGTGACAACAAGCCCCCTGGGACGCCTGCTGTGTTTGGTCTTCCACCTCCTCAAAGCCACCTTCCTCCTCTGACTCTTCTTCTTCAGACTCCTCTCTCTGCGTTATTATAAGGTGTGTTAAGTAGTAGTATTCTTATCAGTTTAATCCCTGTTACGAGTAGAGGACTATTTCCTTGTTTCGCCAAACCCCTTCAAAGATAGAAAAAGCGGTATGAGTGGAAGAAACGAGGAAATGTGGTCAGGTGGTGTTGCCAGCCCCACCGAGGGCTTGTACACAGGTATGCTAATAAACTGAAAAAAGAAAAAAATCTCCCAAGAAGGAGATCTAAAACTGGCATAGGAAAAGGTTAGACAACTATAATAAAGTGATACCTACAAATCCTAGTGAGCATAGGTGTATAATAGAGGGAGAAAGGGAAAGCAGAGTAATGCTTCCTAATACCGTGGTTAGTACCCTTTGTTAAAGTAAATTGAGTAATGGACAAAAGTCTTTATTGTATCATTTATAAATAACAAAGGGATACTATACTCATTCCACTATAGTGGCTTATTGTGTAATAATGGTAATACTATTACCTATTATATAATATTGCCAGGGGCAAGGACATTCCCTCTAAATAGATGGGTATAGGCAGAGAGTATGGAGACCGGAGTGATGCTGTCATAAAAAGTGTCAATAAGGTGATATAAAGTTAAATGTATCACAGGCACACAGCCAACCTTTCTCTTAGCTAGTTTCCAGAAATGCTGGATAGGTAGAAAGGCTATAAAGAATAACGAGCTGGCACCCAAGAGAATAATGAGCTGGCGCCCTATCAGGGGACGTGTATATGGCATCGATTTTAGGAACCGGGAGATGGAAAAAGATGCTTGGTCGGTCCTCCTACTTCAAATTTGGGGCACTGCGCGTGCAATCTAATGTGCCACCAGATAGGAGTGGTGTGTTAAGTACTACTATTCCTATCAGTTTAATCCCTGTTATGTGCCTTTTTTTTGGTTTGTTTTTTAAAGCCACAGTGCAGCACCAGAGGCCCGAAATGCCTGAAAACTTAGGTATTGTTGCAGCCGCAGCGGCCAGAAAAATTGATGTTTGTTTCCCAAGCAGAAAGTGCCCTAAAACATTGCGACTTGAACCCTAGTTGGTGGCGGATAAGTCACGCAAGTCAACCGGCAATCAGAGCTAAAATACAGCAGCATGTGGACCATTTTTAGCCCAAGGGGGCTCATCTCATCAGGCCTTTTTTAGTCGAATGTATCGCCCAATGTCAGTCCCTTTGGGATCCATCCCTCATTCATCTTAATAAAGGTGAGGTAATCTAGACTTTTTTGACCTAGGCGACTTCTCTTCTCAGTGAAAATACCTCCTGCTGCACTGAAGGTACTTTCTGACAGGACACTTGAAGCGGGGCAGGCCAGAAGTTCTATCGAAAATTGGGATAGCTCAGGCCACAAGTCAAGCCTGCACACCCAGTAGTCAAGGGGTTCATCGCTCCTCAGAGTGTCGATATCTGCAGTTAAGGCGAAGTAGTCTGCTACCTGTCGGTCGAGTCGTTCTCTGAGGGTGGATCCCGAAGGGCTGTGGTGAGGCGTAGGACTTAAAAAGCTCCCCATGTCCTCCATCAACAACACATCTTTAAAGCGTCCTGTCCTTGCCAGCGTGGTTGTGGGAGGAGGAGGATTACTTTCACCTCTTCCCCTGTTAGATTCCCGTTGTGCTGTGACATCACCGTTAAACGCTGTGTAAAGCACACTTTTTAATTTATTTTGCAAATGCTGCATCCTTTCCGACTTGTTGTAATTTGGTAACATTTCAGGCACTTTCTGCTTATACCGGAGGTCTAGTAGCGTGGACACCCAGTACAGGTCGTTTTCCTTCAGCCTTTTTATACGAGGGTCCCTCAACAGGCACGACAGCATGAAAGACCCCATTTGCACAAGGTTGGATGCCGAGCTACTCATTTCCCATTCCTCCTCCTCAGTGATCTCAATGAAGGTATGTTCTTCCCCCCAGCCACGTACAACACCACGGGTACCAGATAGTGACAACGAGCACCCTGGCATGCCTGTTGTAGTTGGTCTTCCCCCTCCTCCTCAAAGCCACATTCCTCCTCTGACTCCTCTTCCTCACAATCCTCTTCCAGCGTTGCCGGAGGTCCAGCAAGCGATGCTGATAAGGCTGTTTCTGGTGGTGATGGTGACCACAACTCTTCCTCTTCCTCTTCACGCTCATCTACGGCCTGATCCAGCACTCTTTGCCGGGCATGCTCTAGGAAGAAAACAAATGGTATGATGTCGCTGATGGTGCCTTCGGTGCGACTGACTAGGTTTGTCACCTCCTCAAAAGGACGCATGAGCCTACAGGCATTGCACGGCACATGTGTCAACTTGCCCAACTTCAATGCCTTCAATATCCGGGATGTGGAATAGTACCTGGGGAGCTGGGGGGGTGCCGTTGATGTGGAGCAAGACACAGCAGCAGAAGAGGACTCAGCCGAGGAGGTTATGGAAGAGGATGGAGTAGGAGGATTAGAGGAGGTGGCAGCAGGCCTGCCTGCAAGTCGTGGCGGTGTCACCAACTCCTCTGCAGAGCCACGCATTCCATGCTTGGCAGCCGTCAGCAGGTTTACCCAATGCGCAGTGTAGGTGATATACCTGCCCTGACCATGCTTTGCAGACCAGGTATCAGTGGTCAGATGGACCCTTGCCCCAACACTGTGTGCTAGACATGCAATTACTTCCTTTTGCACAATCGAGTACAGGTTGTGGATTGCCTTTTGTGAAAAGAAATTTTGTCCGGGTACCTTCCACTGCTTTGTCCCAATAGCTAAACAATTTTAAAAGCTGGCGGGCTAATAGTTCAGACAAGCCAGCTGTCAGACGCTGGGCAAGGGGGTGACTTTGTGACATTGGCTTCTTACGCTCAAACATGTCCTTGATAGACACCTGACTGTGGGCAGATGAGCGGGAACTGCTCAAGGCGAGAGACGGAGTGGCGGATGGTTGAGAGGGGGCAAGGAGGACTGCAGTGGTTGATGTGGCTGAAGATGCTGGACCAGGAGGAGGATGGCGACTTTGAGTTTGTGTGCTGCTTATACTCATGTGTTGATCCCAAATGCGTTTGTGATGTGCGATCATGTGCCTACGCAAAGCAGTTGTACCTAGGTGGGTGTTGGACTTCCCACGGCTCAGTTTCTTTTGGCACAGGTTGCAAATGGCATCGCTGTTGTCAGAGGCAGACACACAAAAAAAATTCCACACTGCTGAGCTCTGCAATGACAGCATTCTGGTGGTGGCAACAGCATGCATTGATTGGCGTGCTTTCGGGCTGACCCCGGGTGCCGATGCATGCTGTCTGACTGTGCCACTAGCTCCTTGCGACGACCTCCCCCTGCTTCCAACTACTTGTCTCCTCCTCCTCTCTGTCTCCCCATCTGAACTTTCGCCCTGTTCTTCTTCTTGCGGAGCGGGCACCCACGTGACATCCATGGACGCATCGTCATCATCAACCGCTTCACTTGTATCTGACAACTCAGCAAAGGAAGCAGCAGCGGGTACAACATCTTCATCATCACAGCGTACGTCCATGTGTGTAATGCTGCCTGACTGAGACATATCCCTGTTATCTACATCCTCTGGCAATAATGTTTGCGCATTACTCATTTCTTCAAACGGATGTGTAAATAATTCCTCTGACAGATAAAGTGAAGCAGCTGTGGTGCTAGTGTTGGTGGTGGCAGCAGGCGGGTGAGTGGTATCTTGAGAGGTGCCCGAAGCTAAGCTGGAGGAGGATGGTGCGTCAAGGTTCCGAGCGGAAGCTGTAGAAGATTGGGTGTCCTGTGTTAGCCAGTCAACTATATTCCTCAGAACTTTTCAAGTTCAGGGTACGTGGCCTCTGAAAACTGGGCATTATTCTAGCGCAAAAGGGAATCACAGCACCACGACCCCTGCGGGGTGGCCTGCCTCTGCCTGTCATTTTTTTTGGATTAGTGGTACTATGCGTGCAAGCTACTGTGAGACCAGATATGAGTGGCAGAGGTTGGCAGAGTACACGCTGTAGGCCTGACACACCCGCTTGAAGACAACTAACTGCTATTCAATCTATAACAGTGAAACAAGTTTTGGGGTTTTTAAATGCACGCTATTGTGACACCACATATGAGTGGCAATGTGCACTGGCAGAAGTTGGCAGAGTACACGCTGTAGGCCTGACACCCGCTTGAAGACAACTAACTGCTATTCAATCTATAACAGTGAAAAACGTTTTTGGGTTTTTAAATGTACGCTATTGTGACACCAGATATGAGTGGCACTGTGCACTGGCAGAGGATGGCAGAGTACACGCTGTAGGCCTGACACACAGACGCTTGCAGACAACTAACTGCTATTCAATCTATAACAGTGAAAAAAAATGTTTTGTTTTTAAATACAAGCTATTGTGACACCAGATATGAGTGGTGGCACTGGGCAAGTGGGCACAGTATCCACTGTGAGCCTGACACAGAAGCTGGCAGGCAGGCAACTGCAATTAGATTACACAGGGAAAAACAGCAGAGATCAGATGAGTCCTTCAGGACTGTAGTGGAAACTGAATACACTAGCCTAGCTATCCATTTCCCTATCAAATGAGCAGCAGCTACACTTTCCCTCCTCTTTTTTAAGAATGCAGCTTCAGAATGAATCTAAAATGGATGGTGGGAGGGTCTGGAAGGGAGGGTCTGCTGCTGATTGGCTGGAATGTGTCTGCTGACTGTGAGGCACAGGGTCAACGTTTACTCGATGATGACGAATAGGGGGCGGATCGAACCGCGCAAATGTTCGCCCGCCGCGGCGAACGCGAACACGCTATGTTCGCCAGGAACTATTCGCCACGAACCATTCGGTACATCACTAGTGGTGTTAGGTCGATTATGAAACAGCTGATCAGCCACCGCATGGGTTAATTTTGAAGCAGCTGGTCAGCCATCAGATAAAACAAATGTGAAAAATGTTATAAATAAAAACTCTATGGTGGTCAATAAGATCCCCATATTAACCTTCCTCAATATGCATATCTGCCAAACTGAAAACTAGAGACTGGGCAGCCACTCCCAGCAGGTAAATAGTTGTGCAATTGATCAAATTACTTGCAAAATGTAAGTGAATGATAATCTGCAAACATTCATCTTGCCAGATGCATTTGATTTATTATCAGTGCCATAAATCTCCACCCATAACCCAGTGAGATTTCACATCCTGGTCAGGTGGAGGACGGCGAAACCCCAAATCAAGCTGCGGCGGTTCGTGGGGTTTGCGGTGGTTATGGTGCGGTGCTGATGGTCCTTGGCGAGCACTAGGAGCATCGTTCGGAGGCACTCAGTCGGGGTGGCAGGTGGTCCATCATAATTAGGTTGACTGTATCACTATGACATCAGCATTGGTTATCACTACTCCTCCTTTATCTGTCTCTCTTTCCTTGCAGTGGAATGAAAAAGCCTACGAGTGTCAAGCCTCGATTGACTCTGGGGTAAGCAGCTAGTTTATATTGATTTTGTTCTCGCACAAACATTGTCCATTCCTTTACAAAATAAAACTTCTCCCTTGAAAATACAACTGGTTGATAGGTCTTTCTTGAAATCTGGTCAACTTACCAAACAGACCAAACCAGTTCTTGTAGCGATAGGGAGACACACTGATACTTTATCATTTGATCTGGTTCCCTCTCCATTGTACCCTGTTATATCTGGAATTCCTTGGCAACGAGCACATGATCCTACCATTACTTGGTCTACTGGTACTCTGACCTTTTCTTCACATCAATGCAAATACCCACTCCCTCTTATCCCTGAACTTGTAGAACATCTCCAGTCTGCACATCTTTACTCCACGTTGGATTTAAGTGGGGCCTACAACTTACTCAGAGTCCGGGAGGGTGATGAATGGAAGACAGCATTCCGTTCCTTTTATGGTCACTATGAGTACTTGGTCATGCACTACGGACTCTGCAATGCCTCTGCCTCCTTTTAGCATTTTCTTAACATATTTCATGACCTCCTCGTGGTCATTTACTTGGTGACATTCTTAACGTCTTCATATGATTGAAGTATTAAAACACCTAAGAAAACAAAATCTATATGCAAAAATAGAAAAATGTGTCTTTGAAACATTGTCTTCGAATCTTCGAATCCTGCGATTCGTAGGATTTGCCAATTTGTACCGGAAATTCATCCTTAAAGGGCCACTATAGTGCCAGGAAAACAAACAAATTTTCCTGGCACTATAGTGCCCTGAGGGTGCCCCCACCCTCAGGGCCCCACTCCCGCAGGGCTGGAGGGGGAGAAAGGGGGTTAAAAACTCACCTTTCTCCAGCGCCGAGCTCCCTCGGCGCTGGGGACTCTCCTCCTCCTTCGGTCGTCATCGGCTGAATGCGCAGCAATTCAGCCAGTCCATAGGAAAGCATTCTCAATGCTTTCCTATGGACGCATGTGTCTTCTCACTGTGAAAATCAGTGAGAAGCACGGAAGCGCCTCTAGCGGCTGTCAATGAGACAGCCACTAGAGGCTGGATTAACCCATATGTAAACATAGCAGTTTCTCTGAAACTGCTATGTTTACAGCAGAAAGGGTTAATCCTAGATGAACCTGGCACCCAGACCACTTCATTGAGCTGAAGTGGTCTGGGTGCCCATAGTGGTCCTTTAATGTCTCCAGAATAATCCAACCTCTTACTCAACTTACCAAGAAGGAAGAAAAGTGGAATTGGTAGTCCTTGGCACAAAAGGGGTTCAATTACCTGAACCAATTGTTTACTACTGTGCCTATCCTTGATTTACCAGATTCTGATAAACCCTTCTTTCTGGAAGTAGATGCTTCTGACTCCGCTACTACAGGCGCAGTATTATCACAGATCGACATCAAAACAAGGCTGTTGCATCCTATAACCTTTTATTCAGATAACCTGCCTGAGGCAGAATCCAATTATGAGGTAGGAGATAAAGAATTATTGGCAATCAAGAAAGCATTCAAGGAATGGAGACATCTACTGGAAGGTGCTCAATAACTGTTTACACTGACCATAAGTATCTCGAATATATCCAAACTGCCAAACGACTCAACCCCCGACAAGCTAGATAATGGTCCTCAAGAAAGATGGGAACAGAAAGAAAGGGAACCTGCAAAGAATGTCCATGCACCCCAACTTGTGAAAATCTACCAGCATCACATCGTGGCCAACACGGTCTCTCCTCCCTGCATGCCGGAAACCCCGGCGTGCTCAGCCATAGGGAAGGTAGACCAGCGTTCTTCAAAGTAAAAGCGGTGCAGCAGGTATCCAAGTCCAGTCGCGGCCCGCATGTAACACAAGCAGGCAGGAGGAGCATTAGACTCACGTGCACCAGGAGGACCACCTCTTAAAGGGGCAGAGTGGCCCACAACATTTAAAGAGACAGATCACTGAACCAATAGTATGGGTGAGGTAGATATGTTTCCCCTTATTTAATCACAGCTAACCCACACATCAGTGCTCAGTTATACTGTGCTCCCTGGTGTATCTACATCTGTGATTCCTGTTCCTTTCTAATCTGACCTGTGTTTGCCTGTTAACCGTTCTGGAACCTATGCTGCCTGCCCCTGACCTTGGCTTCCCTTGACTACAAGTTTGCTTAATCCCTAATGGTACTTCACTTTCGGTTTTCTACTGCTCCCTGGGCTCCTCCGGTCAAAACCATAACACATGACACAATATAACCATTAAATGCCCCTTTTATCACACTAGGCTTTAGGCTTTGATTTAACATTGTTGGATAAGCTTTCCAAATGATTTAATATGTTTGAACACATTTTTCAAATGACTTTTGTAACACATAAAAAGATCAAAACATATCATATATATAAAATATATATATTAAAAATATAAAAACATATTTTCCTAATATTCAAATATAAAAAAATGTTTTCCTAATATTCAATCATTTTAAAAGTTTGTACAACAATATTAAATTAATTGGAAAACTTATTCCACAACATTAAATTGAGGCCTGAGACTGGAAACCTACAGAATGCATTGAACGTTGTTTTTGTGATGGAGATCAGAGCTTTGCCTATTTAATTTACAAAACATATTAAGAGGGAAAACATTATACCTAGTTATGCATATACTTGAAATATATTATTTCTCGCATGACACTTTACTTGACTTTATAGAACACTTATTTCAATGTCAAATGGATTACGGTTTCCTAAAAAAATAAATTTAAAAAAAAGATCTTTGTACATATTTTAAGGTTTATTTTAATAGCACATTTTTCATTTGCAATTGAACTGTTCAATTGTTTAAATGCTATCGGCATAATATTTGTGTTTGATGGTAACCAATTAAACGTCAAAATAATTCTACCCTTTTTTTCAGTAAATGCAAAGGATTTCTACTTATCAGCTTGTACGGTGCCTTTGTGATCCTTGTATATCGAGTGAATTAAAAAAAAATGTAGTGCTATAATATTCCAAAACAAGGTTTATCACAAGCCTTTGAAGTGAAAGACTCATCAGCTTAAAATCGTCAGAGGTTACAGATGACAAAGGCAGGACAAATCTTCAGTTGATCAAAGCGTCAGATTAGACTCCAAAACCAAAGAGGTACTGTTAACCATTTTCTAAACATACAAAAAAAAAGTGAGTGTGTGTCAAAATGCATACACTCAGCAGTCTCAAGCAACAAATCAAGCCGTATTTCTTAAAAAGCAGATTTCTGACGTCAAAGATTGTCTTTACACCTAAAGTCCCTTGAAATAACACACCAAAAATGCTAGCCCATCCCAATAAATGCTCCCTGACATTAAAATAGTGGGAATGGGCTTGGCCACAGCTTTATTATATAACATGCTTTAAACAGACATACACTGATCAGTCACAACATTAAAATTACCGACAGTTTAAGGGAACAATATTGATCATATTGCTACAATGGCACCCCTCAAATGGTAGGATACATTAAACAGGAAGTGAACAGTCAGTTCCTGAATTTTATGTGTTAGAAACAGGAAACACTGGGCAAAAAAAAAAAAGATTTGAGAGACTTTGACAAGGGCCAAATAGTGATGGCTAGATGACGGATCAAAGCATCTCCAAGTCTTGTGGGGTGTTCCTGGTATGCAGTAATTAGTGCCTACCAAAAGTAGACAATTGGTGAGCTGTTGTCAGAGTCATGGGTGCCCAAGGCTCACTTATGCAGGTGGGGAGCAAAGTCCATGCCCGATCACACAAAAGAGCTAATGTTCCCTTAATTTGCTGAAAAACGTAATACTGACCATAATAGAAAGTGGTTAGAACACACAGTGCATTACAGTCTGTAGTGTATTTGGCTGTGTAACCACAGACTGGTCATTGTGCACATGTCCAACTTCAATGGAGATGTGAATATCAGAACTGGACCATGGAGTAATTAAAGAAGGTTGTCTGGTGTGATGAATCCTGTGTTATCTTAGATCAGGTTTATGGCCACGTGCATGTGCATTGTTTACCTGGTGAATGCATGGCAGCAGGATGCTCTATGGGATAAAGTCAGGCTGGCAGAGGCAGTGTTATGCTTTGAAACCTTGGATCCTGGCATTCATGTAGATGTTAGGAGACATGTGCCACTCACCTAGAGATTGTTGCAGACTACATACACCCTTTCATAGCAATGGTGTTCCCTGATTAAATTGGCCTCTTTCTGCAGGGTAATACACCTTGCTGTACTGCAAACATTTTTTACGGGTGGTTTGAGGAATATGACAAAGCATTTAAGGTGTTGCCTTGGCCTCCAAATTCCCAGATCTCAATCCGATTGAGCATCTGTGTGGTGTTGTCAGGATTCAAATTTGGTCTGAATTTCTGCCAGACCAAATGCCACCAGACAGCTGCAATCTGGACTGAATGCCTCAAATCTGGGCCAGAAGGCTGCCAATCTAGGACTTCATTTTTAATAAACAATTTGTCCGCTGTACTAGAAGCTAGGATGCAAATAATTTAAAACACAATATATAATTAAGTGGCAGCTGGTCAGCACTTATTAGCCTTCTGCCACATTAAATAGATTTTTTTTATTTTTTTTAATAAATAAAAATCTTTAGGGTTGAATAAGGGATACCCATATTACAAACTCACTATGCCCCAACGGACAATAAGTAGATATACTTAATGTCTAAACCTAGTGACTGGGCAGCCATTGCTGCCCAATTACTAGATAAGCCCCATAGGGATGGGAGAATGGTGGGATGGGGCCTGTAAAATAATCAGGGCGGGGGGCTATTAAATAATTAGTGGAGGGTGGACATATCACTATCCACTCCTCTGCTCCCACCCAAGACCAGCAGATTGGGGCTATTTAATGAAATAAACAGTGGGGACGCCCTTATATCCACACTGCACTCTTCAATGTTCAGTGGTTATATAATATGTTCTATATTATAATAGACTGCAGATAATATTTTAAATTTAAAACAATCATATTTCCTTTCTACAAAATAAATGTTGGATTTTATTTACCGTATTTAAATCAGTTTTATTTCATGTGCTTCTTATTTTTAAATTAAATTTAGATCATTGTTATTATGCAAGTGACTGATATGATATTAATATTTCATGTGATGAATCATCTTCAATGTGTAGTAGCCATTACTGACAAACATTACAAACGTAATAATAGCAAAATCACGTAATGCCAATATTTTACTGTGTGTCATACATTTGCTGAATATATATTTGGTATTGTCTTCTCCTACTATATGCAGATATACTGCATCTGTTTCTGGTATAACAGAATGACAGTGCTTGAGGGGACATGCAAGTTGGAGAAAAAGTTGCTGAAATTGATTGGTAATTAGAGCTTAGTGGCCTCCCATGGGTATTACTGAATTTTTGTGACTGATTTTGATGAAGTGGTTTTATTTGTCTTTCTATCTTGAGACTGTAGTTGAATTTGCAATAGAGCAGCATGTCTCCTGTTTAGCTTTGTCAGGCACCACTTAGACATGTTATAATTTATTTTCTAGGAAAAATATTTCTCATGAGGGCTGCAGGCTAACACGGTTATAGAACAGCTGGCTACTATTCAGTTTCTTTTCTGTTGGCATCTGTGCTACTGTGCATATGCCAAAACAGCATTTTTTGTGAGGAAAAAAAGCAATCTACTTTTTGTGGCTTTGTGTTATCTGTTATGATTCTACACACATTTGAGAACATTATTTTACTTTATTTCATGGTTAATATATTAAGGGATACACTATATTCCAAACGTCAGGGTGGAGTTTGGAGTATTTTCTGTAATTTCCAGTACACTTGAGGGGAACTATATAGGAAAGGGGTAGGAAATTGCCATGTCCACTCCCCCTTAATACATAAATGCCCACACTCAATGCCCAAGGCTCAAGATTTTTGATGGGCAAGTGGCATGTCCCAAAATACATATTATGTAGGACCCAAATAATGGCCATCGATAAGTGCAGTGGGGTTCCGCTGGCAGGTGCCCCAAGCCATAGTATTATTTAGCCACACCCACTGTGCTCATTGAAGTAGCATATTAGTGAACAAGTGCAGGTATGGCACGAGGTATTACTATACATACAAATATTTGATTCCTGATGCCCATGGGTGAGCAGGTTGTGGTTGGAAATGGCATGCACCTCTTTTATTAGTATACCATTGGGACCTGCATGCTGGAGGGCACTTAAGGCCACCCAATGGGTTTCCTTTAACAGTGTGACTGGGCCCCTTTCACATCAGCAGCCAGTGCACTGCTGGGAGGAAGTGGATGCCACACGGGAGAGAATAGGAGGCGTGGCACAGGCAGCATGGGGAAGAGGGTCAAGAATACAGTTCTGTATGTGTATGTCTGTTTCTATGTGTACCTCTGTGTCACTGTGTGTTGATGGCAGTCTGTGTATTTATGTGTCAAGATATGTGTGTTCCAGTGTGTGTATCTGTGTGTAAGAGTCTGTGTATTTGTCAATGTATGTTTCAGTGTGTGTATCTATCTGTATGTATCAGTGTGTCAGTCTTTGTATCTATGGTATATATGTCGGTCTTTGTATCTGTGTGTCAGTCTGTAAGTGTCAGTGGGTGTATCTATGTCTCAATGTTTGTTTATGTGTCAGTGTATGTATCTGAGTGTGATTGTATGTGTCACTATGTGTATATGTGTGTCAGGGTGTGTGTATATGTCACTGTGAGTATCTGTGTTTCAGGGTGTATGTATGTGTGTGTGTGTGTGTGTGTATCTGAATGTGTGTGTGTACCAGTATGTTTATATGTGTGCATCTGTGTGTGTTAATGTGTATGTATATATGTGTAACTATGTTTGTGGCAGTGTATGTGTGTATGTACAAATATCCCAGCAAAAACCCACACCCATACAAACACATACCTGCAGTAAAACACAAACATTTCATACAAACACACCCTTACACTCAAACTCTAAAATGATATACATGCACACCACAACATTCCAATGGCAGCATTCCAATTCCTACATGCATACACTGTCAGGGTGGCGGTCCGGTGCCCGGGACCCAGACACTGTCCAGGTGGCGGTGCAGAACCGGGACCCAGTTTGCCTGATGTTCAGAGTAGGAGTCACAGTGTGGAGGTGGATTAGCAGGGTCTGGTGCAGGGTAACCGCACGCCCCCTGGTGTTGAGCACCAGCGTTTGTGCAGCCACATACCAAGACCCTGAATCAGCTTCAGCGGATACCAGGAACTAGGAGCTTAGAAATTAAGCAGACCTCCCAGGAGCTGAATAGGGAGGCTCTGCAGCAAGATTGTATCCAGTACTAGAAACAAGGCAAGACTAGAGATAGACACCAAACATGAAAACAAGACAGAACTAATAGAACCCAGAACCAGAGAAAGATAGTCAGCTAAACACAGAACATATACACAAGACATGAGGAAAACATGAACATAACATGGGCATGACTGGACCGGTCTGTACATGGACTGGGTATACAAACTAAAACAAGACAAGATAACTTAGGCAAAACAAGAGGATAAATAACTAAGTACTACATATGGAAATCATGGGGATTTAGTCACACTATATGATCATACATTGCATAAGCCTGCCAACAATGCCAATGTACCCCATATCTGGCAGGTCCTACACTGCCTAATGTATGCTAAAACATCCAAAGAATACATAACACTTACCTGCAAGAAAGAGCAGAAGCCTTGAGGAGCAGCCTGCAGGACACTGAAACAAAAAGGAATGATGGAAAACAAACGGGTGTGGCAACATAAAACAAACATTTAAATGAATCCAAGAGACTGGGAAATCCAGGGATGGAATATAGGAATGAACCCAGAAATCCCAGCATAAAGAAAACCAGACATAGAATAGAAAACCAAAAAAACAAGAAAAACTAAACAAGAATTGTAACAAGAGTACTGGATACCAGAAGCCATTGCCAGACATCTCCCAGAACAGAGCAGGGCATGACATACACCTACTCTATAGAAAAACATGCTTACATTCAAATGTACAAACACAGCTCACAAACACAAGCCTGCAAGGATGGACAAATTGGAGATTTCCAGCTTTCATAGCATCGTGGAAGTTGTATGACAGATGGGGATCTACCCTATGGCCACAGCAAAAAAATCATTTTATCACATACAGTAAGTGTTACAAAAATGGATAAATATACATTATGGTTATTTGCAGGGACACTGAAGGCATTACCAGCAGTAAAACATACTGAACATGTCAATAGAAAATGTCTACATTAATGCATAATGCCCACATACAGTAAATCCAGTTAATCATATATTCTAAAAAAAAAAGGGGGTATTTAAAACTGCTATAGAGATCATTATCAATCTGTGGAAGTATATTGCATTTCTAACAGTAAAATGGTTGAGTCCATTCACTCTTCCAATCTCCCTCACTATAGGAATGATATGATCCAGTAAACTTCCTTTCCTGTTTGGGGTGAGTTTACATTTTCATGAAATGTGACGTGGCTTCCGGCAGAAATTTGTTCTTCTAGAAGCTGGTAATTATTCTTAGTATAAATGATGGTGAGTGAGGTTTTATGGACTAAATTTCATACTGCAAAATACATGAAATTAAAAATGTTTACACTCAGTTTTGGTAATGAAAGGGTTTAGAGTGGTTGCTGATTTTGTCATTCCCAGCAGATTAGCTGGTTAGAGTAAAATATTGGAAATGGAATTTCAGTAGATGTCCATACTCAGGTGCCCTGTGCAAAAAATCTTCACAGCGTCCCTCCCTGGCCATACTTCTTCATTTATTTATAGTGTGTGTAAAGGGGTGTAATGTTTGTATCGGGGATTTATAAAATGTGCGTGAGAGGCGTTATGGCATTATGTGCGTGAGAGGCATTATGGCGTTACAAACAGTCACATACGCACAGTTACAGACAGTTTATCACACAAACAGTTACAGACAGTCACACACACAGAGACAGTCACACACACACACACAGTTACAGGCAGGTTCTTACACACACAGTTACAGATACTATGTGCTGGCTGTGTGTGAAATTTGTAATGGGTGTATTGGTTTTGTGTGATATATGTATGCATATATTTTACTGGCTGTGTTTAATATTTGTGATGGGTTTATTTGATGCATGTGATGGGTATTTAATACAGTTTATCACCCCCACACACACTCACACACACAGTTATAGACAGTCACACACACACAGTTACAGACAGCCACATATGCACAGTTATAGACAGTTTCTCTCACACACACACACACACAGTTACAGTCACACACACACACACATACACACAGTTACAGACAGTCACATACACACAGTTACAGACAGTTTATCACACACATGGTTACAGGCAGTAACATACACACAGTTACAGTCTCACACACACACACAGTTACAGGTTGTTTCCCTCATGAACACACAGTTACAGTCACACACACACAGAGTTTACAGACAGTTTCTCTCATGAACACAGTTACAGACAGTCACACACACACACAGTTTACAGACAGTCACACAGAAACGTACAGAAAGTCACACACAGTTACAGGCATTCACATATACACAGTTACAGAAAGTCTCTCAGACACACAAACAGTTATAGACAGTCACACACACACAGTTACAGACAGTCACATATGCACGGTGTCAGACAGTTTCTTACACACACACAGATAGTCACATACACACAGTTACAGACAGTTTCTCACTGAGTTACAGACAGTAACATACACACAGTTACAGACACTTGTGCACACACAGTTACAGGCAGTTTCTCACACACAGTTTACAGACAGTCACACACACACACACATACACACATCTACAGACAGTGTCTCACATACAGTTACAGGCAGTGTATCTCACACACACAGTTTACAGACAGTTACAGACAGTTAGTCTGTCTTTGTCTCAAGCTGACAAAGGCCCTCAGGGGTCGAAACTTTGCTATGTAGTTCCTGGTTCTAATAAAATTGCCTTGATTTTGGAATCCGTTGGAGTGCCTGGATTATTTTCTACATTTAACACACACAGTTACAGGCATTTACGTATACACAGTTACACAAAGTTTCTCACATATAGTTACAGACAGTCTCACACACACACACACACACACACACACACACACACACACACAGTTACAGGCGGTCACACACACACACACAGTTACAAGCAGTTTCTCAGACACACAAACAGTTACAGACAGTCACATATGCACGGTTACAGACAGTTTATCACACACACAGTTATAGTCACACACACACAGAGTTACAGACACACACAGTTTACAGACAGTCACACACACACACACACACACAGTTACAGACAGTTTCTCATACACAATCACAGACAGTCACACACACACTCACACCCATTTACAGACAGTCACACGAACACGAACACACACACAGTTACAGGGAGTCACATACATAAAGTTACAAACAGTCACACACACACAGTTACAGGGAGTCACATACATACAGTTACAAACAGTCACACACACACACACACACAAACACAGTTTATAAATAGTCACAAACACAGTTACAGTTTATCTGATGCACACATGGTTACAGATAGTCAAACACACAGGTTGCAGACAGCCACACACACGCACACACACAGTTACAGTTTGTCTCTCATACACACACACACGCAGTTACAGACAGTCACATATGTACAGTTACAGACAATTTCTCACACACGCAGTTACATACAGTCACACACACAGTGTTACAGACAGTCACACACACACAAACACAGTTACAGACATTTTTTTACATACACACACAGTTTACAGGCATTAACACACACATTTATAGACAATTTCTCTCACACACATTTACAGATGACTTTTCTCAGACACTCACAGTTAGAGACAGTGAAACACACACACACACACACACAGAGTTACAGACAGTCACATACAAAGATACAGACAGTTTATCACACACAGTTACCAACAGTTTCTCTCATACACACAGTACCAGGCAGTCACACACACACAGTTAAAGGAAGTCACATACACACAGATACAGACAGTTTCTCACACACAGTTACAGACAGTAACATACACACAGTTACAGACAGTAACATATACACAGCTACATTCACACACACACAGTTACAGACAGTTTCTACCATGCACACACAGTTATAGACAGTCATACACACACAGTTTACAGACAGTCAAACATACACCGTTACAGACAGTTTGTCACACACACACACACACGTAAAGAAAGTCCCACTCCCACACACACACACATTTACAGGCATTCACATACACACAGTTACAGACAATTTATCACACACAGTTACAGACAGTTTCTTCACACACATACAGTTACGGGCAGTCACACACACACCCACACACACTTACAGGCAGGTACACACACAGTTACAGACAGTCACACACACACACACATAGTTAGAGACAGTTTCTCACACACACAGTTTACAGACAGTCACACACACAGCGTTATAGACAGTTTCTCTCAAACACACAGTTGCAGATTGTTTCTCGCAAACACACCCAGTTTACAGACTGTCACACACACACAGACAGTTCAGACAGTTTCTCTCATGCACACACAGTTACAGACAGTGACACACACACAGTTTACAGACAGCCACACACACACAGTTACAGACAGCTTGTCACACACACACACACACACACACACACACACACACCTTTCTGCCTTTTTCTCTTGTGTGGAGTCTTTGATTCTATTACAGATTGTCTCTTCTCTGGGGGTAGATAGAGATTTAGCCATGGCTTTATCTAAAAGATAAGTATGAATATGTATAAATAACCCTTAGCAAGGAAGCGACTTCCATCTGTGTCTGACACAGTTCAGAATAATTTCTCTTAATACATCTGAATTTGCTGAACAGTATGTTGTCTACTCAGGTACATTTGTGGTGATTGTCACAGTGAATAAAACGGTTGCAATGAACATTGTGTTTGAATGTTTACATGTGTGAGGCTCCCTCATTTACATTAATGTCTAAATCCAAAGTTGAAGTGTAAACTTTAGCTTGTACAGGTTGAAATTCAGATATTCTTTAAAACATTCTAATTATTTCTAAATCTCCTCACATGCTTAAAATAAAGGAACCGTCTATATCTTTCCACCATAGGAACAGTTTTGCGCTAAAGGCACAGTTCTTCCAGATAAATTCACCCTCCCATTTGTCAATGAAAAGGTTGGAATAACTCTGCACCCATGCCTCTAGGTGTAAAAAGTATGTCTGTTCTGACCAAAAATAATTTTGGCTTAAGATAAAAGCAACACATTGATACAATAGGGTTGCCTAAAAAGACAACATTTAAGGAACTTTTTAACTTAGATTATTGAAGGCTGGGAAAAATCTAAAGGGCCATTGTCAATGGACATGTTGTAACCCAGTTGTGATAAACTGAAATATTTAAGTAAAAAGACAAGTGAAGGTAAAAGTGAAAATAAAAAGGAGAGCATTATGAAGAAGATGAGGAAGGTGAATTACTCTGTCAGAGGGGAATTGGTAGTGAAAGGAGGTAGCAAACAGAAGTGAAATGGGGAAATAGAAATCATGTAGTGATGGAGTTGAGTGATGAAAGTTTGAAAGCTTTCTGTATATAAAGAGTTATAAAGTGACTAGAGTTCATTAAATGTATGTGGTATGCTTAGAAGGTCATGTGCTGGGTACTTTCTATAAAGAAGATGGAGAGAACACCATGGTGTGTGTAAGCTGAGAGGTATCAGATTTTTATTGCAATTTATTACCATTTTATATTAACTTTTCTTACTCTCCTACTATATAAACTCGGCTCTTCCAGTAAGTTATTCTGTTTTCACTTCAATATCATGCAAAGACTAATGTCACTACTCAATGGTTAGCCCATAAGGCAGTTATAAAAGGCATGTTAATACAGCAAGGAGCAAGGGTAAAGAGATTACGGTCACAGGAAATGAGCAAATTAGAATTAGAGTTGACAAAGATGGAGGCCACTCATAAAGCTGCCCCTACTTCACGCTCACATTCACAACTGATGGTGATAAAGTCAGCCTTACAAGATTTACAACTATTAGAGACAGGGAAGCATATGAGACTATTAAACCAATCACATTATGTTATGGGGAATAAAGCGGGTAGACTTTTAGCTAATAAAGTTAAACAAAAAAAATTACAAGTTAAAATCCCTTATATAGTCTCAAAAAGGAATGATAAATTATATAATCCTCAAGATATAGCAAATGAACTGGCAAATTATTATTCAGAGCTCTATCAATTAGAGAGAGATACTAATACATATCAGCCAAAGGAGGAGGAGATCAAATTTTTTTGGGAGAAGGCAAATTTACCTAAGTTAACACCACTTCAATGTATCTCCCTTGATAAACCATTTGAGGAAGAAGAGGTAGCAGTAGCAATAAATTCCCTCACTAAACATAAGGCTCCCGGGCCTGATGGGTTTTCAAATTATTATTATATAAAATTAGCAAAACAACTGATCCCTACTCTTACGAAACTTTTTAATTTTATAAAAGTTACTGGTGCCATTCCCCAAGAAATGTTGGAAGCAAATATTGTGGCTTTTCCAAAACCTAATAAACCGCCTACACAGAGTGAAAATTTAAGACCGATATCCCTGCTAAATACGGATATTAAGATCTACGCTAAATTGATAGCTTCACAAATTAAACACCTCCTCCCGGATCTTATCTCGGAGGAACAAGCAGGGTTTATACCTGGAAAACAGATAGGGGATAATACTAGACATTTTGTGAACTTGGTGGAATGGGCAAACACTTCATCACAACAAGGATTAATTTTAGCATTAGATGCTGAAAAAGCATTCGATCGTTTACATTGGGGGTATATGTCACTTACGCTTATTAAAATGGGTTTTCCATTAAATTTTTTAGCAAGTATATTAGCACTATATCAAAATCCTAGTGCAAGAGTGCTTAATACTGGCTTTCTTTCTGACAAAATAAAAATAAGTAACGTCTCTCGTCAAGGCTGTCCCCTTTCCCCTCTCATTTTTATTATATGTATGGAACCTGTAGTAAGGATTATTAAACAAGATAATAATATCAAAGGGTTGATTACACCAGGGGGTATTAAAAAAATAGCGTTGTTTGCGGACGATATTCTGCTCTTTATTAAAGACCCAGAGTCTTCCTTACCAGTACTGATTAAACTACTAATAGAATATGGGCAGGTATCGTATTATAAAAATAACATAGCTAAAACACAGGCGCTACCTATTAAATTACAACAAACAGTAATAGATAAACTGAAGCTACAATATAAATTTGATTGGCGTACTTCATTTATAAAATATTTGGGAATTAAACTTACTAAAGCAGCTAAAACATTAATTAAAGTAAACCATTATCCAATGCTTCAACAAATTAAAAATACAATGGCAAAGTGGGAAGGTTTGGAGATTTCATGGCAGGGATGCATAAATCTTATTATAATTATGATACTACCTCAGATACTATATCTCTTTAGAACATTACCCATAGCACTCTCTAACAAATTACTTAAACAGATTCAGAGCACTATAAATGCTCACATTTGGAAGAGGAAACCCCCAAGAGTGGCACGAGGGAGTTCAGGTCTTTCATATGTAAAAGGGGGTCTGGGAATGCCAGACATTAAAATATATTATAGAGCATTCTTTTTAGCAGAAGGGTTTAGATTACTTAGAATGAGAAAAACCTCTCAATACCCAATTTGGCTAACATTTGAAAATGCATGCTTAGATGCAAATAACATAACATACTACTTATGGACATGCTCGGTTCCCCAGTCTCCTTTAAAACCCATGTTACAAAGCACAAAACTCTTACTAAGATTATGGAAAAAAATGGTGTCCATGTGTAATAAATCTTAATTTGATGTTTAAAGCTGCACCAATAATGGCATTAGCAGCCCTTTCTTTGGACCTTCAGATGAGAAGGTGGCAAGAGAAGGGGGTAAGACAAATAGGCCATTTAATGATCGGGCCACAAGTAAAATTATTTCCTAATCTTCAAAAAGAATTTAGTTACCAAGAAAACGCGCTAAATCGATCTGTAAACATAAAAAACACACATAATAGTGCAGACCATCTGGTAATAATAATATAAACGATAGGAGTGATAGGAGAAAAACTCACATGTCCCAGAGCCCTCTCACCCCTGGCTCTAGGTTTGTAAGGCCCTTTGGAAGAGGGGATATCCCCACACTGCAGGATCTTCCACAGAATGTATCAGCTGGTGATTCCGTTTTGCTGTGTGTAGGAAAAAGAAGGGCAGGACCTCCAATTGAATAATATCACAATATCTGCAACCAGGAAGCGTTTTCGGATATACTTGTCTTATGCTTTTATGTGGGTGACTCTGCGAGTTTATACCCACCACATCCCAAGTAAGGGTTTTTAACTTCTTTTGTACAAATAAACTGAATTGTGATATTATTCAATTGGAGGTCCTGCCCTTCTTTTTCCTACACACAGCAAAACGGAATCACCAGCTGATACATTCTGTGGAAGATCCTGCAGTGTGGGGATATCCCCTCTTCCAAAGAGCCTTACAAACCCAGAGCCAGGGGTGATAGGGCTCTGGGACATGTGAGTTTTTCTCCTATCACTCCTATCGTTTATATTATTATTACCAGATGGTCTGCACTATTATGTGTGTTTTTTATGTTTACAGATCGATTTAGCGCGTTTTCTTGGTAACTATTATTGTGCTTTTCACATTTTTTGTGCATTGTATTTTCAAACGCTGCCATATTGTCTGTATGGGATTCTAGCGCTCACTCTTTTGGTTATTGTACTTCAAAAAGAATTTAACTTAGATGCTAAAGAGATGTTCGTATACTTAAGGATTAAGAATATAATAAAGGCATATGCTATGGATAATCCAGATAATGAGGCAAATATCTTACCCTCACCAGAATTTATTTTGTCACGTAAGTCTATTAAACCATTTTCTTGGTGTTATAATGCACTGATTGAAAGCGAGGCACCAGAAAAATTTAAATATATGATTAAATGGGAGAATGAAATTGGGAAGCAATTTTCAAGGAGAGATTGGCACTTAGCTATGTTCAGCACCAAGCAAGCCTCACGTAGCTTATCGTTATGGGAGGCGTATTGTAAGGTGACAATGAGGTGGTACTTGGTACCGCAAAGATTAGCACATATGTATGCTGCCTCATCAAGGTTGTGTTGGAGGTGTGAGAAAGAAGTTGGTTCTATGCTGCATATTTTCTGGGAGTGTCTATATTTAAGAGAGTTTTGGAAGCAAATTCAGAATTTAATATATGAAAAAACAAAGCTTATGATTCCATTGCATGCGGAGAAACTCGTACTTCATATTATTCCTGGGATTAATACACATGCTCACAGAAAGGTAATTTTAAATATCCTTACGGCAGCAAAAATAGCCCTAGCAGGCAATTGGAAGCAGAAAGTTATTCCTTCAGATGAGGCAGTATATGCTAAACTGAACAAGATTAGCTCATATGAAAAGATGGCCAGTGAAGTTAATGGATGTCTCGACAAGTATAAAAAAGAATGGTACAGTTGGATAAAAAGCGACTGAACTATGCTCTTTATATAGATATAGAGGGATTAAATAGAGTACATAAAGGTAATGGGTGACTAACCAGGGTTTGGCGGGGTGAATGGTGGTGAGGTGTTTGTGTTTTTTTTTTTTTGTTTGTTTTCTTTGTTGTTGTTTAGTTAAGGAAATTAAAACATTTAAATTAATTGATACTGCAACAAATTAAATGGAGTATATTACAATTGTAAGATAGATGAGAAAAAGATAAACCAGAAAGGAAGGCATTCATTTTTTTCTTTTTTTATATAATAGAAATATATTATGAATATAAATGATTACAATGTTAATGAACGATATAAAGGCAATGTTATAATGTAATGATTACAATATTAATGAATGATATAATGTTATAATGTAATGGGGAAAATGTGCTATTCAACTGTGATGTACTGCGTGTTAATACTCTTTTTGGACCTAATAAAAACTATAATTGGTAAATAGCATGCAAAAGCATATAATATGTATGTAAGGAAACCAGTGCCACCCACGAGAGTTTAATCTCTGGAAATTCTTGAAACCTAAAATATATTCTCAATGCATTTATTTATTTATTTATTTATGTATTATACATGATCTCAATATTTTATGAATATATACAATTTTCAGTGCCATATAAAGAACATTTAAGAATGCATTATTAATACAAATTGGAAATAATGTATGCTGTTGTTTTTATCATTTGACTGCCTATTTCTGTATCTTGTCTCAGGTTGGTAACTTTCAATTTTTTGGTACACACAGAGTGAGATCAAATCTAATGAAACTAGCTATGTATTGCAAACTGAGGTAATTGAAGACATAGAGGGTTGCACATGAAGGGTCAAGTTGGCGATGTTAGACCCCAAGTTTACAATTATCAGTGTTGAAATAAAAGATTGTTGTTTTGGAAAATGCATTGAACTCTTCTCTGCTCCCACTTATCAAGTGGATTTGGACCCAACTGTGCTCTAAGGAAAACACATTAAAAGCTGTTCTTGTGAAAGGTTTAGGGAAAATACTGCCAGTTATTTCTCTTACTTTGTCTCTTGAGGGGTGTCTACTTGCAATCATTGAACTAAAGCACAAAGAAATTAGTTTCTAATGTGGGGTTGGGTTGGCCTCATACTCCATTGATTTTTGGGATAGTTATTAAATCATTTAATGCAGTAAAGTCTGACTTTCAAGATACTATGGTATCATGTTTTCTGTATTAACAAAATCTTTATGAGCTGGATGACTTTCAACTAACTTTTGAATAAAAACTGTTTGAATACATTTGGAAAATATTTTCTCAAGACAGTTGATTGAAGAAGTGCAATATTTTAATTATTATTTACAAAGAATGAAATTTTAAAAAGCACCAAAGTCAATAAAGCCATCATGAATCTTCTAGTACTAATTAAATGGTCATCTGAAACACATCTAATTTAATGAGGAAAAGTATAAAAACCAATAGGACCAGTTGGATGGAAAAACAAGGCTAGTAGTACCTCAAAAGTAATTGGGAAAAAAAAAAACCACACAACTATGGGCCGTGCCAAAAGAGTTGAAAAAACAAGTTTTTTGATTGTGTAAAAGAAGAGTTAAATTCTGTCAGAACTGGAAGATACAGATGCAGTGAGCATCAAGTTGCTTCCATCCTTAAAATGCCAAAGACAGCAGTTCATAAGAACAAGCCCAAGCAGCATAGCCCAACCGCGATCAACAAAGCTATAGATGGCATCAAGTGACCTAGAAAAAGAATAGCAAATAGCAACTGGAGTGTAATGCACTGAAGGAAAGTTTGGAAACAGACACCAAAAGCAGGGCTTAAGCTGTGTAAAGATAAAAAAAAAAAAGTTTCTAATGGGAAGCAAAGATGAGCCAGGCTGAGGTTTGCAAAATATTACAAGGATTGGACCACAGAGGATAGGAATAAAGTCATCATCTCTGATTATTCCAATTTTCAGCATTGTTGAACACTTGATTGACTAATGGTTAGACAGAGATTTGTAGAGACTTAAAATCCACAGTGTCTCGCACTCACTGTGAAGTTTAGTGAAGGATCTGTAATGATCTGGGGATACTTCAGCAAGCTGGAATCTGGCAAATTAATTGTTATAAAGTAAAAATGAATTAAGCTACATTCAAGTTAGCTTGGTTAAAAAAATGTTATTTTCTGTTCTGACAATGTTTTCCAACTCTGAGGACTGGATTTTCTAGAATGATGTTCCATGCCACATCCAGGTCAAAACCTGTCATGGCAAGAACTGAACCAGAAAATCTCTGGAATGTGATCAAGAGGAGGATGAATGGTCACACGCCATCAAAAAAAGTTGAGCTGCTTGAACTTGTGTGACAGTGCTGGCTGACGAACACAGTTTCTGTAAGATGTTTGTTGGTGTTAAATAACAATCTTCAGGTACAAAGACATACCAGTAATCATTTCTCTATAATACAATGGATTTAGAGCAATTGCAGAATTCCCATTGTTACTTGTTTTGATCTACATTGCTACCAAAGTTACACCAACCCTGAATTATTTTTTTTTAAATATATTATTATTGAAAAACATATAGAAACCATATGTTTACTATACTTTAATAAACTGTGTATATACACATCATGTATGCATATTCATTATTAATGATATTAGTAGTAGTATTATAAATTGTATTATTAGTCTTCCTAAAATTATATACTCATGTAACTTAACAGAGTGTGTGCGTGTGTCTGTGTGTATATATATATATATATATATATATATATATATATATATATATATATTCTACAAAACTGCTGCGCACTTGCACAAGGCAGCCAAGGATACCTTTGCCACCAGGCATATATATGCATTGAAACCACAAATGTACATTTTACCACATGAAATTAAGTAGAAGTTAAGTTGTTATCAAATTATCTCCCATGCTTGGACTCCAAGCCAGACTTTAGTCTGCCAGATAAGCCAAGTTTCACCACCAGGAAAGCAAAGCACAAATGGTCTAGAGCAGTGCTCCTCAACCCTCTCCTCAAGGCACACCTAACAGTCCAGGATTTATAGATTACCCAGGTGTTTGGAAAAAGAAAAACTAAGGGGCTTTTATTTTTTTTGTTTTGTTAAACACCTTAGACACACCCGGGTAATCTCTAACTGGTTCAGTTTCCTGGAAAAAAAACACAATGTCAACTAATTATTTTGAAATACATACATATAAGTTTGTCTGTATGCAAAGACTGCTATGGACTCAAGTCTCAAATTCCTTTTGAACCTTAAAATGCTCCAGTAGCAAGTTTAAGGTGTCAATGGTGAAATATATGGTCATCTTTCCTTAGCCCAAGAGAGTATTGTATGTAAAAGGTTTGCAAAGATCATGAAAAAAAAAACTAATTTATTTAATTAGAACACATAAATGTATTTCCTCAATTTTGTGTAATACCTGTATTACTGCAGACATTGAGAGGAATATTTGCGGTCTTGGAATCCCAAATCAAACATAATGCACTAGCCTCTATTATCTATTCACGCTATAATTAAGTAAAAAACTCTTAAATAACAACAGAATAAAAATGTATAATCAATAACAAAATACATCAAGATTTCACTTAATTTCATATGAAGTTTGTATTTAAATTGCCCATTCTGCTATATTATTTTTTTCTCAAAAGAAAACTACATTATTTTATATAAAAGGTAATGGCTAATTCCTTAATCTTACAGAAAGTATGGATACACAGGCCATTTTGATATGGCCTGTTGATTTTGTTTACCTCAGCGGTAATTTGGCCTAATACCTATTGACATCCTTCTGTCTTGGCATCTGTTTGAAAAGAAAAGACTTTGGTGATTGCTGTAACAGTTTCTCAGCTTGACACTCTTATTTTAAATTATGCAAGAAAACAATCAAGTGTGTTTTTTCACATTATAATTTACGTTTAATGTGCTAACATACAGATTGTTTATTTACATATAAAAAATGTGCATGTCATCTTATTAAAATAGCAATTAAAATTCTGTGCTATCATATTTCCAGACTTCCAAACAATGATTTATTGGCAAAGAGAACACAAAGGGAATTATTCTTGAACTGAGGACAAATGACACCTAGACTAGAGCAGAAGTTCTCACAATGATAGACTAGAATGAAATCGGTTGTGATCTATGCTCGGAGAATTTCAGAAAACTAATTTATACCTCAGTATACTTTCTAATTTTACTAGTAAAATTCCCATAACCTACAAGATGACTATTGACATGCAAGAACTAGTAGATTTATCTTTTGAGTTCCAGAAGAATTAGCACAAAAAAATGCAGAAATAAATAACACTTGTTTAGAGATATTGAAATACTTGAAAATCATAATAAAATTAAAAAAATATTTTAAAACTGATTTTCATTGAGCATTTAAATAAATTCCATTATAAATAGTTACAGCAATTAATGAGGATATATGTAGTGCTAGAATATAAGTCTCATACATGCCAAAATCAAAAATTATATTTCCTAAATTATGACCTATTTGTGGTTTGTCTTAATCACACATTGCTGCTATATTTAAAAATAAGAGAAAATATAAGACTGATAGCTTGGGGAAAATGGGAGGAACAATGACAGCCCATTGCTTGAGTAAAGCTCTACTCAAACAGCTTCATTCAAACTCTTTTCCCACAAAAAGTGATTGGAGGCGCCTTAAAAATGATCATAACAACAAGGGTCACACATCCAAGGTACTTTCTCATATCTCCCAACATTGGGAGTTATAACATCAGGATGGGTGGACAGACCCCAAGCCAATGAAGTGGCACACATCACTTGCAACGTCGATAATGGGTGTGCTTGCCCGTGTCCCAAAAAGGAGTGATCCTAAAGCCTGTTCACTTCAGGAGAGCATGTAATGATACACTCACACTGTGCAGTTCCCTGGTGTTCCTAGATATGGGGCAACAGAGAAAAACAAGCAGGATGGTAAGATAGGACCCTGAAATCTTGACTTTCCCGACAAAATCAATATTGTTGCAAGACCAGCTTTTCATTATGTAATATAAAATAAGAATGCTTGTAATGAATGCTAAGACAAAATTTATGTTTGACATAATGTTTTATGCTAAACAGCTTTAAGGGGGTAATATATGTGGAGCAACAGTTTAAAGACTGTTCTAAAAAGTACACTGGGCCTATAAATGTGCACTTTAATGGCTGTTGATGGACACACACTAGATGCAGGTGAACAAGGGTATTGCCTGTCCCAAACTTGCATTACTGTGGCTCAAAGTTTCTGTCACATTCCTAAATAGTTTAAGCCACTAGTCATCCTATTACTATGCAATGCCCTCATAGCTGGCATTATAGTCCCAGTATCCTGAGGCTGAATACTAACAATATTGGGGATACTTTTGATGTTGTTGTTGCTGGTAGCAGTATTAAAAAACATCTTTCACTTTTTTCAAAATTGTTTTGCTATCTCCAAATCAGCCCCTGGGCAGCCTAATTTTTTTTAATCATAAACAAATATGAATACCGCACTCACAAAGATATTTGGCGCACGCTGACGTCAGAATGCGGAAGTAGGTCCATGGGATGGACGCGGCGGAAATTAGCCGCCAATTTCAAAACATATAAACCCACATACCTGCATTTTCAATAGGACGGAGAGAACAGGGGCCATCGAAGGGACACGTACGTCCCGAGCGCGCAGCCCATTCAAAGGATTACCCGCCCATTCAAAGGATTACCCAGTGACCTGCCTATCTGACCGGATCATATAGCAGTACATCCAAAGGATTACCTAGTGACCTGACTGGCTGACCGGATCATATAACACACTGATGACGGAGTGATCGCTGTACATTGAGCAGGAAACTTCCAACATCTCTTTTCATCCCCTTTCAGGACATCACCATCTGCAATCTTCAGCATCCTCCTACTATGGACATCATACAGCTACTGATACATTGGTGAGATCCATCCATTATAAAGTGAAACATATAGTGCACTATATTCTGGACTACTACCTTGTTAGGACTGCATTATTATTACTATTTTTTCTTCTTTTTTGATTTTTCATCATTTTTTCGTTTCATTATTATTACTTTTTTCTACTTTTCAGATTTTTTCTATTTTTTCATTTTTTCATTTTTTCTCTTTTTTTATTTTTTATTTTTTATTTTTTTCTCAGTGTTTTTTCTATTTTTTGGATCATTACCTATTGTACATTGATGTGTATATATTATGAACTTTATTACAGACGAGGGAGGGTCCTGTGTGTGTATATATATGTAAATAGTTTGAAATGAGTGTCACTATGAGGATATACTATTACCTTCATGAATTTATCTAAAACTTACACAACAAATATTTTGCATTAAAAGCGTGATTAGCAATAAGTTTTATTGCCCAAATATCTTTGTGAGTGCGGTATTCATATTTGTTTATGATTATGATTAGGAGGTTATTGTGGGGTTAAGCCTCGAATACCTGCACCTATGCGTAATTGAGTGCCAGCACACAGTGTGTTCTAATTTTTTTTAATAATTAATATTTTTAAAGTTCTATATATGAAAACTAGGGACTACATTTCCTTATGAATATCCGGCAGGTTGACAAAAGTTGACAAAGAATGTAGCTTTAGTCTAGCTCCACATACTTTGTCAACTTTTCCAGCGACACGTCACTTCTGGTAGAATTGTATCATCGACTGTCCGTTTAGACACTCAATTTACAGGAAGGGAAGAAGAAGCTGTTTCCAGCCATCATCTTGTAGTTTCCGAAACCAAGGAAGAAGACACCAGCACAATGAAAGAATACACTTGTTCTGGGGCCATTAAATGTTGTAAAGGGCGTCAGGGGGCATAATGGAGGGATACATACACGGGGACAGGTGGATGATTTAATGCGTTCTGCTCGTCTCTGAGAGGCCATGGCATTATTGCTGATGGTGGATTGGGAAACACAACCCTTATTTAATTAATGATGGTGGGTTTATTTTTATTATTTTTTATTATTCAACTAAATTGAGATAGAAATGTTTCTAACCCAACTTTTTAAATTGGTGTTTATGTTAAAAAAATAGTTTCTGCTTGGTACTCTAACATAACATATTTGTCTTTGACTTTAAGATACGCTACATTATGCACAGAAAGCAGTGCTTAAACACTTGTACAAAACTGCACACACAGAAAATACAATTTAAAAAATGATTTCCTTTCTACCAACAGTTAACATCAAAATCCATTAAACTCTAAATCAGTGAATTAAACTTGTGTGGCACTAACAGTGGCAAGGCACACCAGCAACCTAACAACAAGCCTCACACTAGAATCAGCCTTAATATTTATAATAGTTTTTTTACTGCACAGCACACTCTCCCCACAAATATTATTTTCTTTCTAAAAACAGTTAACAAAAAAAAAAATGGCACTTAACCGTGGTTGCAATTACACAGCTTATGTACTCAGTGGTTATAGTCTATGTCTCTATGCTTTGACAAGCTTGTTTTATATTACTCCCCAACATAGAAAGCGAGGTGTTAACAAGCAGAATGAGCCAGGGCATACTACTGTCTATTTCATATTCTTGTGTTATTCTCCTAATGCACATGTGATTTTATTGCATTAACTAATATAATAATGCCATGCTTTCCAATGTCTCTAATTCATTTTAGACCAGCATGTTATTATAAAAAAGGGCCGTTCCTCAAAGTGGCACTGACAATGGCTAAAGACAGCAGTAACCCAACCACCATTGTCACACCTTTGACTTAATAGATTCCGGTTTTAAGTGAAGATGTAATGCTATGTGTGATTTGTAAACTCTCTTCACCCTATATCTTTTATTCTACATGTCCTGAGAGCAGTGGTAGATTGATACAGAAGGTCGAATGAGTCACACATTGGAAATGTGGAGTCACAATTGGAAACAATCTTTGATTATCCAGGTGTAAAACAAACAGTCTCTGTGAGAAATATTAGTATAGTATAACTCATAATCAAATAACTTCTGGAAGAAGTTTCTTACCCTCCATAACTACTTAGTAGGGTCCTTGGCATGATGATCCTGTCTGGGTAGCCGGTTGTAATCTGTAAAGATAAACAGAATAAATATAAATATATAAGCGAAAAAGAAAACAAATACAAAAAATTACTTTAATTAGAAGATTCCCAAACCAGAGAAATACCCTGCCACCAACAGGCACTACAAATAAACCTGGGGAGGCAGGGGGGGATGGGTGCTTTGCTAGATGGTTATGCTTCTACAACAGGATGTCGTCTAAGTAATAAAGGCATAGAAACCCACTTTGCCTGACATTGGATATCATAGCTTTCATTATCCAGTAATATGTGTAATGTACGTTGGATAGGCCAAACACCATTACAGTCCAGTGATATATCTGTACCTTCCAGCGGAATCTGAAAAAGCGCCTGTGTTTCATAGTGATAGGAACTGAATGGAAAGCATCTCTGAGGTCTAATTTTATGCAGAAGACATTTTTCTGCACTAGGCCTGGGAGGTCTGTTAAACCTTCCATCCTGAATCTTTTCCTCTTTGTTAAAGCCTTGATATTTAGTACTGGTCTCCACATGCCGTCTGATTTTGGAATTGGGTACAAGGGACTGATCCAACATGAAATTGACAAAATCTGCCAATTCTAATTTTCCCTGAGCTAATGCCTGGAAAGAGAGGGGTCTAGAACCGGATTTACCTCTCTGCCCAGAGCTTGACTCTGGAAACGAAACTGAATGAGAGGGAGTTATAAACTCCTTTTGAAAATCTGAAGCACCCATTTGTCCGAGGTTATATCTGACCAATTTTGAGGGGTGTGAGGTAAACCACTAACTTGACTGCATGGGTCTTCGGTTTCCTGATGAGCCACGTCTGGCATGGGCTCCTCTGCTACTGCCTGGGGGTCTTGACTTTCCCCCATGGTGACGAAAGTGGGCTTGCTGAGCAACTTCCTGGGACGAAAATGTAGCCATGTAGGAATGACCCTCGGTCCGAAAGGGCTTCTTGTAGCTTGGAAAGCTCTTCTTTAAATTAGAGAAAGATCTTCTAGCCTTATATTGTCCTTTCACCTCGTGTATAAAAGAGTGGCCAAATAGAAAGGAGTTTTCAAAATTAGGGAATTCATGTGATTTAGGTGCAGCCAGCAGGTCCTGCAAATGTTTGAAATATAGTTGAAGGATTGACCGATAATAATTATCGCTCTGATGGAAGCTTTTAGAAGTGCCATCTTAGAAGCCAGTAAAGCTGGTAGGGAAGGGTTATGAGAGGATTTCTCCTTCTCTGCCTTATCTAACATAGACCAGAGCAGAAGGGGACCAACTGTCAGAATCTGTCTAGACGTAATGCCGGCTGCTCGCGGTAACTTCCGCGTTCAGCAATTAACTCCGCCCACATAATGATGCGAGGCTTCCCTGCCATATAGGGAAGGTGCGCCTAAATCCAATTGCTTGGTGATTTTGCCTTGTAAAAGGAACACTCATCTAAGCTCCTCATTCTAATCGTTTGTACAATTCTAACTTTGTTCTTGCATCTTCAAAACTCCTAATTCAAAGATTCATACTTTCTTAAGTCCTCTTGAAAGACCGATACCTACTAAACTATCTTCTCCTCAAAAGCAACTTGTATTCACATAATTATACATTCCTTTTATTGAAGTATGTCCTGCTCTCACCTTATGGCTACTATTGCTGCAGGCTATCATTAACTGTATAGCTTCAACTGCTACAATTAACTATTCAAAATATATCGCTGATATTGATTACTATTCCTGCAACAAATACAATTAACTCTCCATGGACATTGTTTAATATTGCTTATTTACTACAACTATACTTTGGACATTTCCTCTAATAGCAGTTTTCCTCTCTTTAATTGCTGGAGATTAATCCTCAACTGTTTGCTACTGCTTATGTCAAACCTCTGAGGAGATTGTTTACTTGTGCCTGCTACTGCCTTTACACTTATACTGTGGACATTAATTGCTATTGCATGTTACTATCTCTGCTGAAGAACTACAGATCTTGCTTCTAATGCTTGCTACTATAACTGCCATTATTCACGTGGACTGTATTATTTCTGTTTATTCTAATCCTGCAAAAGATACTTCAACTACTTCTATAACTCTACATATTATACTAATGACCAAATGCTACTTGTTTAATTATCTCTACTATTGTACACTAGAGAGTTAATTATCTCAAACTTTATTTGGACTATAGAAAACTTAATTAAAGATTTCTAAACCAAAAGGAATTAATTTCTCCCTTTAAGTTCTTAAAGGCACAGTTGCAAAGTATTTCTGCAGTTGAGTTCTCTTTTTTGATAGACATAACACCAAAAGCATCCGCAATTTTAAATTGTACATTGCAAAATGTCTAAACCATGGGATCCGCAAAAACACTGCTTCCTGTAATGCATAAGAGTGCTGAGTCAATTTTAGGGGCCATTAGTGTCTGAATGTCAGGGATACCAATATGATTTCTAAAGAGGAGGTCATCCGCTTTAGCTAGCGGTGATCTGAAAGCTAATTTGGTGAAATCCCTGACTTCTGATTCTTGTTCGATGGCCCATCTTGAATGAAATAATTTTGAAGGGAACACTTTACCTAAAAGGCTCACTCTGGTCATCTGAATTCTGCTCAACTTCCCTCTGCCAGTGGAAGCTGCAGAGCGAACCACCTCCTCGCACTCCCAATCAATCTCCGGTGATCCCTGTCTGGAACAGGACCGACTTAGGGAGGATGAATGAGGAAATGCTCTTGAGGTGGACGGTGAGTATTGTCCCTTTTGTGTGAAAACTGCTTTGAAACCTCAAACGAGGGAAACACACGTCCCTTTAAAATGTTGCCTACTCAAACGAGAATGAGTGGAAGAGGGACCAAGTTCATCCTCAGAACTTGAAGAGGAAAGACAAGCCTTAATTTTTATTTTACTAACTGGGACTATATCCTCCTCAGAAGATGAAGAGAATAGGTCCCTGGCAAGGAGGGCTCTCTTATGGAGCCTTCTAGCGTTTATGGGGCTGTCTCTAGGAGAGAAATCCAACATATCTGTGGCAGACATAGAAATGGAGTCCTCCATCAAAATTGCCATTTTAAAATCTGAGGTGATCAGGGCTGCCGCGAGCTGCACCTGATTGGCTAAAACGGCTAAAACGCTGTTGCTGTGCAGGAGCATTTTTAACGCTGCAAAATAATTCTAGCTTTGCTAGGTGGTTATGCCTTCCGGAGGGACAAATAGGATACTGCTCGATAGATTTACTACTACTGTAACATTATTGTGTTTGACTTTGAGATACACTACACGGCACACAGTGAACCGTGCAGTACATGCACACTTGCACAGCATGCAGTTAAAGAAAAAAGGGGTTTTAAATTATATTTGTCAAGAAAGCTATATTCTGCCCGTAGCACTACTACTACTGCAGAATAAAAGTTTTTTTTCCTACAAACGGTTAAAATAAAAGTTTGGGAAAGAATCCCGGTTGGAAATATATATAATTTTTACTGCTATTTTAATACTATCGATCATCTTTTTTTTCTATCTCTTGGTTGGACAGGAGATACAGGCCAATCAAGCAGACCTTTTGACAAACAATGTTTATTTTCCCCCACATTCAAAAAAATTAATAAATTAAGTTTCTTCATTACATTCCTCTTTTCACAAAACAAATTAAATAACTATCTCAATGTCTGTTTTGTTTGCTTTGTAATTGGTTATATGTGTAACTTACCAATCGCCCAAAATCTAAATAAACCTAGTGTATATATTTAGGCATTTTATGTGTCTGCTCATATATTAGTATTCCAACCTACACAAAACGTTAACATAATAATGAATCATAGAAAAAATAATGGTAAAGATAGTATAGCACTAGGCAGAAATGTTGATTTTTTTTCACCACTTTTAGATAAACAAATACAATTAGATAGAGCAAAGTTACTGAAAAAAATAGAAATATGTTTTACAATATCTACAGAAAATAAATGTTCCTATCTGGACCATTCTCTAAAGCAAAGTGTATATCTGCCAATTCTCTGGCATTGCTTGCAAAATAAATTGATGGGCATTTGTACTGCTCATCTCTAGTACACAAAATCTGAATTGGTTTAAGTATTTTGAAACTCAATGGACTGAAAAATTGCCTGTGAAGCTATTGGATTGATGTACAACATGATTGTGTAGTTTAAAGAGTGGAAAGCTTGGCAGGCAAACAGGTTTGAGAATTGCCTATACATAGATCAGAAAGTTTGCATATATCTATGCTGTATATTATTAAAATTTAGTACTCTCTAAGTAGAACATAAACTAATATGGTCCCAGATTTGGCGTTTCTTACAAATGCGACTGCAATTTTTTTTTACTATGGTGATTATCCTTAAACTATATTATGGAGCTATTAAATTGGGTCTGTCACAAAAATATACTTTATGTAATATGATTCTATAAAGCCACCTATGTCTGAGTAACTTTTAATTTTCTGAGCACTCTAGTTTTCATAAGACAATTATAAAAACTATAAGAGAGCGCAATATAAATGATAATACTCAATACAATTATGTAATTAGTAGTAAAACACATAAAAAAAAAACTTCCCAAGTTTTACATACATACAATATACAAACTAAAGTGTCAGTGCTTAGGTAGATTTATCCCCCAGAGGGGGTACCACAAATAAACAAATCCAAGTTCCAATGTAGGATATAGTTTGGAGGGTATCAGCATAAAAGGTAAAATTATCACACTGTATGAGAACGCCAAGTCCTTATGAACCCTATCCACTTCTGTGTTGCTTCAATGTTATGTATCCATGTATCCTCCATCTGCTGGAAGGCAATACTTCGTATATTGATCCACAATTTAAAATAACTCTGCGTTTCATAACAGAGATTTTTGGCTTTATTCTAGTATATATATTTATGATGTAAACTTTTTAATTTATTTTATTTTGATTTGTTTCCCTTAATGCTATATATAATGTAACAGAGGAGAATTTAATGTAGGAGTCAGCGATACCTCTTTCTTATTTATCTTTTTGCTATATTTATCTTTTGTAACTAAATATATTTTTATAATTTTATATATACATTTTACCATTCAAATAACAACACCATAACCCTCTCAGTACGTGATTTAGATTCCAATAAGGCATATAGAAATCTGGCTTTATTGATTTTTAGATAGGAAAGGGTACTGATCCCTGCATTTTTCATTTTATACAAACATAGGATGTGTTGGCAGATAAGAACCTTTCGGACCATCTAGTCTGCCCAATTTTCTAAACTTTCATTAGTCCCTGGCCTTATCTTATAGTTAGGAAAGCCTTACGCCTATCCCACACATGCTTCAACTCCGTTACTGTGTTAACATCTACCACTTCAACTGGCAGGCTATTCCATGTATCAACTACCCTCTCAGTAAAGTAATACTTCCTGATATTATTTTTAAACCTTTGCCCCTCTAATTTAAGACTATGTCCTCTTGTTGTGGCAGTTTTTCTTCTTTTAAATATAGTCTCCTCCTTTACTGTGTTGATTCCCTTTATGTATTTAAATGTTTCTATCATATCCACCCTGTCTCGTCTTTCCTCCAAGCTATACATGTTAAGTTCCTTTAACCTTTCCTCACCAGTGTTCTGTGCAATGGCATGAGCACTTCCCTCTTTCTACTGCTAATACCTCTCCCTATACAACCAAGCGTTCTGCTAGCATTTCCTGCTGCTCTATTACATTGTCTGCCTACCTTTAAGTCGTCAGAAATAATCACTCTTAAATTCCTTTCCTCAGATGTTGAGGTTAGGACTCTAACAAAATATTATGTACTCTAACTTTGGGTTTTTACATCTAAGATGCATTATCTTGCACTTATCCACATTAAATGCCAGTTGCCACAACTCTGACCATTTTTCTAGTTTACCTAAATCATTTGCCATTTGGCTTATGCCTCCTGGAACATCAACACTGATACCAGTGGCGCACATATAGGGGTCACAGCTGCGACCGGGCCCGTCACTCCAGGGGGCCCTGCCACTCTGCAGACCCCTGCGACCGGGTGCCTGCCATCATGTTTTACGGCCCCAGGCCATGTGGCAAGCTGCTGGGGCCGCCGTTCAAATGGGTCCATCGGGCCACCACATGCTGGGTGGAAGTGACTTCTTTGATCACTCCTCCCAGCATACACAGAGCCCGCATGGTAGTAAGCAGAGGAGGGAGTCAGAGTGGGAACACACATACATACACACAAACAGACACACAAGACAGTGTGGAAGCAACCTACCATATATCAATGGCAAAACTCTCCAGAATATCTCTAATTACACACTTTGAAGCAGCACTTAGATGTAGCAACCAAGCTTTATTAGCCAGGCTAATGACCACAACCATTATATAACTCCTAAAAGCACCACCCACTAGGAATGTTTAACACCTGGGTATATTTATATATATATATATACACACACACAGTAGAAAGGACCACACTCCAAGGTTAATGTAATAGTTTTAAAATAAAATTTTACTTTAATTTAATCCATATAAATGTCAACATTTCAGCCCCCACATGGAGATTTCATCAGGGCTTGTTCACTTTAGCCTGCAGCTCCTCTGGCTGCAGGCTGACTCTCCTGTCCTGCTGCGAGCACTGCACTGTATCGGAGCATTGCCATGGTAACACGCGGCAATGCTCCGACCAGCCTGCTCTCCCGGGCCCTTCCCTCCCTCTGCTGGAACTAAGTGCCAGCAAGCCGGTGAAGGAGATCATTGATTAAAGGATTTCTGCAAAACCCACCACTGCCCGCCTAAAATCCCAAACCGCTCACTAGTGGGCGGTAGGGACCTAGTTGACTACCTCTGGTCTAAAGGATAGAAGTTCAGGATGTAAACACATGATATATACATGCAGTTACAATATACAATTGGGCTTGAAGGTCCTGGTCAAGATAATTGTAAGCATGCATGGATATACCCTCTCACGAATATGTGAGGAAGCGTGAGATTAAAGGATCTCTGTCAGCACCGAACCACTATGGCTCACTGTAGAGTTTATGGTATCAGCATTAACCTTGCACTTTCCCCCATTTACAGGTATGTGTCGGACTATTTTTGAATGGTTTTACACAAATCAATGTTTCCCTCAGTGCACATAGTCCAGAGACTGCCTTGACATATCGTTACACTAATGGGCTAGTAATATCACTTCCATTGGCTGGATGCATCATTTGACAAGCTCAGTGATTGAATTCTGTCCAAACATGAATGAACTGATATTGCTAATGTAGAAGTGGAAGTGTATGAATTGCAAGGGGCTAGGCCACTGATGACCTTGGGACCCTTGATTTGTTTAAAAGCATTCTAAAATAGTTTGACACATAACCAATGGATGGTGCCAGGACATGGTGGCACAGTAACCACAACAGCCTGCTGAGGCATAACATGATACCTTTTGGGGCATTACATAATGTATTTCACATTTACAGATCATTTTGCTTTACTCTAGTTGGCTAGCGTTAATTTAATTGTGACCCAATTTGACTATCAGGAGTTTCTAAGTGCTGTCGGAACAAATTGCAGTACGTGTATTTTATTGTATTGTATTGCATGCAAACTTTATTATGCGTTTGCATGGCTGGATCCTTTTTATACACTTACTTTTTTTTTTAAATCAATGGTTAATCTTAAATTTGTTGTATACGTTTAAATGTTTTAAATGTATTAAATGTATTACAGCCACATATAGTTTATTTTCCAAATGTTGAATATTATACTATTTTTATATAAAATAAATTGTTCTATCACTTTTTTTATCATTACAAAAAGCCCACGTTGTGTATTGCAGAACATTTTTTATTTCTTTTTTTAACATCCATAAAATGTAAACAGTTTAATGGACATCTATCTCACCTGTCTAGTTAGATCAATGGATTTGATGCTGAATATTCTGAAGTTACAGATCACACAGATTTAAATTATGTACTGCCTGGTTCCATTATGCATACTAGCTATGAAGGTGAAGCTAACTTTACCAATGGACTTTAAGTGGTTTCTGTGCTAATCAAGTCTACTATCATCAGATACCTCATTTACATTAGAAAACAGTTTATGAGAAGTCGAAGCTCTGATTATAATTAGACTCTAACCGGCATTACATGGGAGAGATACACATTAAATATATATTCTCCCTGATATGCTGATTATAAAAGACACCCCAATTGTAACAGATGAATAGATCTAAACTGCGATGAAGAATAGAGACTTTCTATAAATCAAATATCTGTGCCAAAGACTAATTCACAGTTTTTCTTCAAATGCAGCTTTGATTAATAAGAATGATGATGTTATTCAAATAATTTTACTAAAAGGTTCAGATTATAAGAATTTTCTGAGTTTGAGCCAAAGCAGGAGTTTATTTTAGAATCATTTTTAAATATAAGATGATTTACTAAATCTTTACTAAATTTGCAAATGTACAATACATTTTTATATATTTTTTTATGTAGCAAAATGTTGCACACACTTTAACATCAGAGCTGGATTAATGTTGACCAGGTGCCTAGGGAAGATGCCAGATAGGAGCCCCCTCATAGAGCTTTGGGCTCAGTTCTTTGAGTATTGTGTGTGTGGTGAGTGTTGTATGTGTCTGGATGATACTGAGTGTTAAGTGTGAGTTCATGCAGTGGCTTGGTCGATGTATGTGGGAGGACACATTCTGGCTAAGTGCTGTGTGTGTGGAGGCTGCATTTTCTATGTGGAACAATCTGAGTGTTGCATGTGCATGTGACAGGAGTCTAATGTGTTTTGCCCCCCTTCTGCTTACCTTTCTCTGTTGGTCTGGTGGAGGAGCATTATAGTTTGCTCCAATATGGGTGACTCAGAGTGCTGTGAGGTATTGAGAAGCATGGGGCACTGTGAGGAAGTAATTAATTCAGTTTGCATTCACTATCAGTGCAGACCACAATGCTCCCTCGAGCAAGTGTGCCAGGGCTCAACAGGGATATGTTTTTATGCTGGCTTAGAGAGGGTCACCCTCACAACCAGAACTGGAACACCGGGTCCAGAACCTATCTTAGCCCAAACCAAGACTTAGGCTGTTTTATGGATAATCCAGCTCTGTTTGACATTTCCAGTATGAATTGTAAACATTATTTACTTCATTAGTTTGTGCATTTGATCCAGAGAAAACCCGTCCATAAAGCACATAGGGCAGCACCCTACTAGATAACTGTTGCCAATATAATAATAATTTGTTTTTTTTAAAATCTATTGCCAGATGTAAAAGAATGAAATACTGAAAAAGCTTCCCTTTGGGAAATAGTTAACTTCAATTATAAATGATAAACATACACCATACAGCACTACAGTGTTATGATTCCCCCTGCCCTGCTTCCACTACAGTACAGACTTGAATAGTGAATAATGACTGTCTATATAAGCTGTTGAGAGCAACTGAGCATGTGTCGAATTTTGCTCAATTTTTTAATTTGTCCAATCTAAGAGCACCTCAGAGATGCCCTTAAGGTGATTTTTTTTAAGGGCATGTGCATTGGACACCCAGTACATGTGTGTAGGTAGAGGGTATTGTGTATTGGCATGACCCTTACCCCACCCACCAATTTGCCCGATATAAACAAACCACAGACTTATTGGAGAAAATAGGCCACAGCTTTATTAAATATATAAATATGTATACAACTTTAAACTTCAACTTTTTAACATAAAACATCCCATATACATAATTTACTCAGTAAATATATATCCATCACTGAGTACCACCTTGTCAACCAAAAACATTCACTTGGGCAGCTGCCCTCTCCCCTCATTCCAACCAGCACAAGGCCTTTCCTGGGCCTTCCCTTCTAGTAATGCTAACCACTAGCCGATTATTGGCTCAGTGGGCACTTCTGTTATCCATAACTATACCTGAGGTTAGGGGAGGGACAGCCCTACCCATCCACTTCCGTGGACCACTGGTCCAACCCTGGTTGACAAGGGCCATATACCATCATGTTGTGACAAGAAACAACACAGACCACAAACACAATAAAGAAACAAACAAGGGGGGGGGGGGGCTGGAAGCTGTTACCAACTGATAATTAAGATGGCTGCTTATCCTGTAACGTACCCACCTATTTATATTATCTCACCCCTTTGCCCCTAATACTCCTCCCACCATTTAAAGACCTCCTTACCATTATATCTTTACAATCCCATTCACACTCGCATGTCCCTGTTCTGTCTAGGTCTTGCCTGACTCCTCAGGGTCTTGATAGCTTAAAATAATTCAAATATCACAGAAAAAAGGTATTTAGAGGTAGTGTACCAAGCTTAAAATGCAAGGTTGTGAATTAAATCCCCACCTGCATAGTTTTATTTTATTCTTCTACTCATTATCTACACATCAGATGTTTCATGTAGTTATAATATATTTATCACAATAATCTGTTTCGTTAATGTACTTATTGAAACTTGGAAAAACAACATTAATGTAATCTTCTAAGTTTCTATGGAGTGAACTTGCAAGAGTCAATATTTCTACTCTCTCCTCCTGCCTCGTTCCCACTTTGCTTGATTGCTATCCCCTGCCCTACTGTGTTTTATATCCCACCTCCTCTAGATTGTGAGCTTGTTTGAGCAAGGTCCTCTTCATCATATTGTTCTTTAATTTTTTGTAATTGTCTAATTTATTGTTAAATCTCCCCTTTCAATAATATTGTAAAGTGCTACAAAATGTGTTAGCGCTATATAAATGCTAATAATGATAATACTAATAATAATAATACTACTATCTTATGTGTTGATCCATGTAAATAATATATTCACTGCATGTAATATCTCAAACAATCTTTGTTTTTATTTGATTTAACAAAATATATCTGGATAAAAAATAAATAAAAAAAGAACATACCCAACTGGATTTGAAACTAGGTCAGCAAGAACAAAAGAAAGAGGAAGTTTAAGGGTTAATTACCATATAGTATAATATTATATACGTCAACAATTCTATTCTTGTTATTTGAGACTATTTGATTGGAGGGGTTATATTCCTTAATTAAATTTTATTTCATTATATTATTTTTGGAAGCTGTGGAAAGCCACGGGTATAGCCTGGTGCAGCCGGAGGAATTAATATTTTAGTAACTTTTTTTCTCTACAATACTCAGCTCGCTTAAATGCTCTCTGATGGCTAACTAATCCCAATAGCATTTGTTATTGGGCAATTTACTTCATAGAGCACATTTATTTCCATTGAAATTTTTCAATAATTGAATATGGATACACATGACATATGAGTCATTGACTGTGGCAAATATATATTTCTCCTTATTTTCTAAATCTTTAACTTATATCTTGATTATCCTGCATATTAATATCTCTAATTGTTTATTTAAATTACTTTTATGATTAATAATAATATGACAACTAGCTTCCAACTATATTAGGATACCGACGGATTATAAACAATATAATACATTTAGAAAGACAATCAGGCAATCTCTTGCATACAATTGGTAGAATCAGCAGTATACAAATCTAAAAAGTAAATTAAGTTATTTTATGTGTGCATAATTGAGACATTATAACCCCCCAATTTTAATATTAATATTTTAAATAAAGGTTATGTTTAATGCTTTCTAGCTATGTTCACAGTTTTTCCAAATAAATGTCCTAGTCTAGCATGTTCCAATCCTTCAGATAGAATACCACTGTTATCTTGTCCTATTTCTTTTTCTGTGTCTTCCTCAAACAAAATACTTAAATCTAAAGGTTGTTCAACAGGATCATTCGTTAGAGGATTTTGCACAGAACTTACAAATGTGGATTTTTTTTTAATGTCAAGATTACTAACTTGGCTAAAATAAATGTATATCTTATTTACAAATGGGACACGATTTACTGTAGTAAACTTCACAAGTAATAGATTTACTTAGTAATGTATTAAGTGAACAGAAAGGATTGGTGGGTTTAGCAAATTCAATTTGAGGAAAACGTATTCTAAAATACTAGACTCAGCTGCCTCAAAATTAAAAATTGCAGGCAAAGCATCCTTTTCTAGAAAATGTTTGAGACATTCCACTCAAAGCACAAATCATTTAGATTGTTTAAACAGATTTGGTGCTTACTTATCACAAATATATTAAATAACCTTATTGTTGTCCTTGATGTTTTTTTCCCATCTTTTCCAACCACCATCTCAACCTATAAACACGTAGAGAATATGTCACCAATAAGAACAGTAAATTACAAGAAATGTAGACTGACTTTGGCGATAGCCCATTGTAGATGCGAACAAGTAAAAGTTACTGGCGAGGATGCACCAGAGGATGAAGAAATAATGATGGTGCCCTCGGGGAATTCAGATAAATTAAAATGTTCAGCCCCCCAATGAAAGACATCACCAAAACCATAAGAATATGATTGATAATACAGCTTTAATCAATGCATTTTTCATTAAAAATTTAAAACCAATTTACTATAGCAAGGTCAACAGTAGGGTCATGTTAAAAAATAACTACATTTGCTTTTTCTTTCAAGTTATATAAAATACAAAAGAAAAGGTCCAAAAAACATTTAGCTAAAAAAAACTATATATAAAATAAATAAGTTGTGTAAGTGACATTTTTGGCAGAGCTTCTGCAGCATACAAGACTAATCCCTAAGAAATGGCAATTACAGGACCATGAGGTTCAAGGAAAAGTACTTGTATTTAGCAAAATAAAAGCTTACCTTTCTTTTGGTCGCTTTAGTATTCTGTCAGAGTAATTTGAAGGTCTTCAATAGTACCAACCTAGTGTACCTGTCCAAGAAACAAAAAACATAAAAAATAAATTAAAAACATTTAAACACATATTAGAAGTATATAATAAATATCAAGTAGCATTTGCAATTTATTTCATGATGCATGGAATAGCACAGTTGCATTCAAATAGCAATAATCTAAGAAGAGCAAAGCAAAGTTTCTGCTTAAGAACCTCCAGCTCTCAGACGATGGTTGTGGAGGCATGAAATGGTGCTTGCCGGACAAAATCAAGTCTTTCTAAAATGGTTAGACTGCTTAAAATGGGACGGCACCATTTTACTTTGAGTGTTCCTTTTACAGCAGAGATGTTACATTACTATTACAGATGATAGGGCATATAGTTTTGTGCACCTGGCAGGCAGATTTTTTTCAGCCTTAAGCTCTTCCATGGGAAAGGAGCATAGCTGGTACAAGGAACATTGGGCATCAGGGCCACAGCTGGGAGCATGGACTCTGTATCTCCAACAGATGCAAGTCATAGTAATAGCTCCCTCAAGGTCTTGAGATCACTAATGGGTCAGAGAGAAGCCAACGTGACTATTACAATATACTCTGTCCATGAGTGATTGAGCACAAACCATAAGGGATCATTACAGTGATCTGTACACACTGCAGGTGTAAACCACACACTGCCCCAGTGCGTGGCTTATGGTGTCTCTGGGGCTGTCCAAGACAAGGGATCCATTCACAAGCTTGTTCCATATTTAATTCCCGGTTAAATATGGAACAAACTTGTTGGAGACCAGTTGGTACTTTAATCCCCGATAGACCACCATGGAGGTTTAAGCCATGCTAGGCTGCCATGGATCATAGACATGCAGAAAAGTATGTAAGAGGGATACATATGGAGAACATGCACACTGTTAAATGCCAGCACACACCAAACACAAACAACCAGAACATAACACATTACAGACAGTTGGCACACACTGCACACACTACACAGGCTAGAAAGCAACACACATGAAACATGAGGTCAAACACTGCACACATACATGAACACACAGTGGTGGAGGGGAGCACAGTGGGTGAGTCACTAATGGTTATCCACTGAACTCCAAATGTTTACACATTTTTCACAAATCAGATATTGTTTCAGCTTTCCATTCTGATTCATAAAATGCTACCTTTAAAAAAATGATGGCTATTGTAATATATTTTGGAATAAATGGATGATGGCAGGGATGGTCAGGTGGTGGAATAGATCTTGTTCATCTTGTCCAAATAAAGAATCAGTATCATAACCAGGAAATGGACAAAACATCAGAGAAACTTAATTGCCTGCCCTTCATTTAATACCAACTCAGGTGTCAAAATAGTTTTTGCTTACAGAGGGAACCTACTCCATTGCATTTAGACGGATCCCACCCATAAGGCAGTCCAGAACTGAAATACTGGCAAGTTCTCTCTGCATTAAAGATACAGCAACCCTGGATAAACATCTCAGCCTTCTTTGGGCCTCATTAGTGAAGTGTAGCTGATACCCCTCTGTCAGTGAGTATGAGGTCTACATCTGGATTACCCTTTTAACTTAGGGAGAGCCATATTAATTTATTATAACAAAAGCAGAGAATATGGTAACATATATAAAGGATACTTTAAGTTGGTCAATTCTTCCTCATAAGGTTATGAAGCTTGCTTTGATCATGTATCAAATACTTATCCATGCACCATTATTTAACATTTGGTGGGCAGTCTATACAAACTGCATGCTTACCTTTAATCAGTTAAAGTAGTGATTCAGTGTACCTTGATGTCTGTCAGAGTTATTGCTTCCTTAACTCAAGGGCGTGCTTCAATCAAGTCTGAATAAGGAGAAAGGCTGCAGTATTAAAAAGTATCCCCAGGTCAAGAATATATTTCCAGACAATGGTTTGTATTGGCCTCAAAAACATTTGTATAATGCTATAATATTCCTACAGTGACACAGTTTTTCTAAACTTAAAAGATTTAAATCTGCTAGCCATTCCTCATAACTAGAATCTTCAATTCCTCTTATTAATTTAGTAGACTGACTCTGTACTTTTTCTAGTGCCTTCTTAAGTAGACTGACTCTGTACTTTTTCTTATATCCTTCTTTGGAACAGTTTCCCAAAATTGCACGGCATATTCAATGTGTGGTCTTACCACTGATTAATAAAGAGGCAAAATTATATTTTCACCCCGAGAGTTAATGCCCCTTTTTATGTGGGACAATACCTTACTGATCTTAGCAATTAAAGATTGACAGTGCACATTGCTGTAGCAATCCCTAAATACTTTGCATGAATTGTTATCCCTAATTCACTAGCTGATCTATATAAATCCCTCTGTAGTGCAATAATACCCTGCCCACATTGTACTTTCTTACCTACTTTTCTTTCTTCTTCTTAAAACACTGACACATGACTTTAAATTCCTATTTCAAGATTATTTATAAATATGTGGAATAGAAGTGTTCCCAGAACAGACCCCTGAGGGTCATGTCTTCCCACATATGTCCAGCTTGAAAATGTACCATTAATGACAACTCTCTGAACTTTATCTTTGAGCTAATGTTCTACCCAAACAACAATATACAGGTAGCACCAAGAAAAAATATCCAAACACAATAGTATATAATAATTAGTGTTCTTAGTTTGTTTTGCGCTCCTCTATTCCTTGTTCAGTAATGTTCTACCCAAGAACAATCATTTTCCTCTAGACCAATCTTTGAACACTAACCTATTGTGCAGAATGATATTGAATACCTTGGTATAATAAAAGTACATCACATCCACTGCAACAACCTGATCTATACTTCTACTTACTACTTCATAGAGTGCAATTAACTTAATTTAACTTGGTTTATATTTCATAGAACAAAGTCGATTTTTGCTAATAACATTGTTTTACCAATGAATTCCTGAATATTATCCCTTAATAATCCTTTAAATACGTTCTCAGCCACAGAAGTTAAGCTTACAGGTCTATAATTTCCAGGCAAATATTTTGAACCTTTTTTGAATATAGAAACTACATTTGCCTTTCTACAATCCACCGGCACAATTCTTGAAAGAAAAAATCCTGACTAGAAAAAACATTTTTTTCCACACTTAGTTCCATAGGTGTGGGTGAATACCATATGGCTATGGCAAATTGTTTACATTTATTTTCTATATTTGCTGCAGCATCTTGTCTTGAGTCATCCAGTTTTTCTGCAAGTTCTTTTGCAGCAATGATTTGCATATCTCCATATCTGCCAGTATATCTCCTCTTTGATATATGCTGAAGACAAATAATTATATGTTAGAATATATGTACTTTAAAAACACTTTTAGGTCTTGCTCTCTTTGGCTATCATTTTCTAATTTTCTAGTTCAAGACAATTACTTTATTACAGACATTTATTGGCATCCTATAGCTTATATAGGTGCCTCTGATTTATCCGGCCTTTTCTCATTTTTTATTTATTGGCTTACCTTCCTACTAAGCCACATTGGTTTTAATGTGTCTCTTTTATATTTGTTACCCACTGCTATATTCTGATAAGTGTATATTTCTAATATTTATTTAAAGATATTCCTCAGTGGGGTTTTTTTTACTAAAAGGTCATTATAATTGTAAATGTATATGTTTTAGTATATCCCATGTATAAAAAAATAAGTCTGAGTATAATGTGTCTTCACCTTCTGTGACTGTTCTTTATCTTTGAAAAATGAAATTGTAGCATTACATTTTTGTTATTCAATTATGCTTTTTTATTTTATTTTTTCAGAAGGCAGATGAGTTTCAATACAGATACAGTGGAACCTCGGAACTCGAACTTAATCTGTTACAGAAGGCAACTCGAGTTCCTATTAGTTTGAGAACTGAATCAACATTTCCCATAGGAATGCATGTAAATTTGATTAATCCATCCCAGATCCCCAAAATTACAGCATTTTAACATAAATTTGACTGTTTCATAATGCCTTACATGCATAAAATCATATAGAAATAAAATAATAACACAATGTACAGTAAATGAAATATAAATGTCACTTCACTTTACCTGTAATGATGAGAGTTGATAGCGTAAATGGAAAGGAGAAGAGCTATCATTGTCTGGATGGGGAGTCGCCTTCCATAATTACAATAGGTACTAATTGTTCTGGCGTTCTTTCCCTTGCTTATTTCACAGCACTGACACCTGGTTGAGGCTCATTGGCCTTTTCTTCACTAAAAATGTGTCTATTAAGACTTGGTGTTGCCTATGTTTTAAAATGTGTTTAAAGTGAGTTATAGCATTATCATTGAACATGTTTGTGGCATGACTTATAGCAGCTTTATCAAGGTGATATTTTTCAACAACATTTTGCACTTCAACCCACTTTGCACACATTTCTTTGATCAGTGCACTCTGAAGATTTTCCCTTACCTCTTCCTCTGAAGACAATTCCTCAGATGCCCTAATTTGCTGTTCCCTCGGAAGGTCTTGGAATTCTTCTGTTGTGAGTTTGTTCTGGTGATCCTCCACTAACTCCTCCACATCTTCATCATTGACCTCCAAGCCCATTGATTTCCCCAGAGACACAATTTCCTTGACAACAGGAGCACAACAGAGCCATTCAATACCCTCATAGACTGTTTCAGAGACACCCTCTGGCCACAATTTCCTCCAGGCTGAGTTCATGGTCCTACAAGACACATCCCCCTATGCTTTATCTATGAGGTAGGATATTACAATGATTTTTCCTGAACTCTCTAAGGGTTAGCACTGTGTCTGAAGTTACTTCAAAGCACCTTTGGAACAGTGCTTTGGTGTAAAGCTTCTTAAAGTTTGAAATTACTTGCTGGTCCATGGGCTGGATATGAGGAGTTGTATTGGGGGCAAAAGCTTCACAGTAATAAAACTAAACTCCTCCATCAATTTGTCCTCCAATCCTAGAGGGTGAGCAGGAGAAATAAACATAAGAAGCAGAGCCTTGACAGGTAAGTTCTTTGCTTGTAGGTATTTTTTAACACTTGGCCCAAACACCCCATAAACCCACTCGATAGAAAAATACCTGGTTACCCAAGCTTTGCTGTTAGCCTTCCACATCACCTACAATTTGCTTTTCAGGACATGGTTTTACTTAAATACCCTCGGGTTCTCCAAGTGGTAGACTAGCAAAGGCTTCAATTTAACTTGCATTCCAACAGGGTTGTTATTTTCACATCAAAGAAACTATCCTTAGCTCCAACTACACTAGAAAGGATGAGAAATACAAAGACATAAGTGTTTTCATATTTGTCATCCAAAACCCTATGAGGGAGACAGACTTTCTGCAACATCACAGAATATCTCAGACAACATTGTATATCATATTGCTAAGGATTTCCAGCAAAACTACTTGTAGCCAAAGGCGGCAAGATCACTTCTATAATTTCAGCAGCAGTAGGCACACAACTGCTCTAATCGTGGGGTTACCAGCTGGCAACAACCAAGACAAGCTCAGGATGCAGCCCTAAGCTTCAAACAGAATGGAAGACATACCAAAAGAGCCTTGCAGAGAGATGAGTGAAACTAGATAATTCTTATAATGTTATACTTATTATGCTTTCCGTTGTTTTATGTTATGTTTTGCCACCTCATACATGTCTTTAATTACACGTAAACTACCTTTGATATGTGCTAGTTAGAGATAAGAATTATGATTTTGTGCTTAGTAGTGACAGGGTGGATTTGGGCACTTGGCTGTTTAATGAAGAGGTTTAAATAAATAAGAATGTCAACAGAGCAGCCCACCTAGTTTATGCCTCACCTGGCAATTACTAGACATTTGTATATGCCCATTTTGATGACGGATATAGTGATCCACTATATTTCCAAGTTAATTAACTGAAAAACTATACTACTTGACATTAGGTCTATAAAACATATATAAAAAAAGTCTCAATTTTCTTATTCCGACATATATCACAAAACAACACCCCTATAGGGGTTGTAAATATCCCCCCATCCTTATTTTATGCTATTGTTAAGTCGGCTTACTCATACCACTTATTCCATGGTAAATTAACTGTGGGTGCCTCCCTAACATTCACCAAAGACATTTCATGCATATCCGACTCATTCACTTACAAACTGGCATGACCATCATATGTGGGGATTTCAACCACATATTTCACCCAGATATATAAACTTCAATACCACAAGCAATGGCGGGATTAAGAACCCTACATAGGCAATGTAAACAAATTATCAAGCTGCTCTCCACTTTTGGGCTGTACACTGCACTCAACAGACAGAGTAGTATACATACTACTTACAAGCACACAACTTGTATTCTTGCAAAGCACGCACATTTCATGAGTTCAACACTGTGATAACATGACCTCATTGACTTTAAAGGTTGAAGCCCATGGAGGCTAACTGAAAGCCTGCTCAGTGACCTAGTATCTGTGGCCACTGTAGAAAAAGATTAATGTCACAGACTCCAACTCCTACACAGGCACAGCACGGTGAATAGCAGGCAATCCCTATTTGCTGGTCTGTCCCCCACAATAGATGAAGTTAAAGTATCTTCTAGAAGAATCCTGTTTGGAAATATTATTATTTTTTTACTGCTCCTCTCCCCCCCCCCCCCCCCCTCCTCTATTGGCTTTCCCCTAACCATCAGTAATTTTTTTCCAACTCTTGACTGGACAGCAGATGCAGCCCATATCACTGGGCAACATGACAAAATTACTGATTATTTGCCCTCCCTAAAAATAAATCAGCTTCTTCTCCATTCCATCCTCTTTTTTTGGAACCAGGAATGGAACTCTGAATCCCAAACCAACTGTACATTTTTGTCCATCTCGCAAGTTGTTTGGTTGCATGGCGTTTTGAAAGTACAGAATCCCGCTGTACAGCCAGTAAAAACAAATGCACACGTCTTGTGAATGCAAGGATAGCATGCTTAAGTTGTTATGGTGCAAGGAATGCATTCGTGCCCTTCCACTGTAAGTAGTCCAACCACTTAACTGTTACCACAGTAGTTTATATATCAGATTCTTATTTTATAAAGTTTTATAAAGATAAATTTTGTGCACAAAATAAACCATCATTTTAAGTTACCTTTTTAAAGTCTTCCTTTCCATGCTTTAGCTGAATACAAAATAAATACATAAAATAAGCAGCTCATATAATAAAAGCAAAACAGCAATTTTGTGCATAAACAACTGTCTAGTAAGTTTTTTATAAGCATTAATAATTATATAATGTTATTATATTTATATAGCGCCAACATATAACATAGCGCTTTACAAGGGTGGACTAACAAACATGTAATTGTAACCAGACAAGTTTGACGCACAGAAACAGAGGGGTTGAGGGCCCTGCTCAATGAGCTTACATGCTAGAGGGGGTGGGGTAAAGTTACACAAAAGGTAAGGGAAGTATTACGGAAGTAGAGTTTGCAAAAGGAAAAGAAAGGTGCTTATATTGTTCACTGAATGGTGTTCCAATTCATACTCGGCATGTAAGAAAAATATAAAAACAAAAGAATCATAGAACAGATCTGTATGGCTTACTTGAAGCTTCTTAAATGATTTAAAAATACAGATAGTGGCTTAATTAGATGTATGTAAAACAATGTATTACCAATGTAACAGTTTCAATTATGCAAAACAGATTACTGCTAGACAAATAGGACATAAGGCAGGTTTGCTGCTTACTAGATAGAGTGGTGAGTAAAACGGTGTATATTCCCGTTACTTACAAACAGGCTTTCCCGCACTGGGAGATGTCTCCTGGGTTAGGGGGTAAGTGGAGTTCCTTTCACTGTAGTCCGGGTAATATGCGAGCGATCAGCTGCTGCTTCTTTCAAAAGTCCCGGTTGGTTGATAGGCTCCGCCCCTTCTCAAAATACCTCCGTGTTCGTCTACGCGTTTCTCCGTTCACAGACGGCTTCGTCAGGACGTAATTTGCTAAGTCCCTCCTCACTCTCAGGGTTTTTATGCGAAAAGTCTTTCATCTCATTGGTGTGTTCCACCTTACTTAATTTGCATATGTGGGACGTCCAGAGAGCCTCCAGACCGGCAAGCTCAAAAAATGCTTGCTTTACTTTCGTTTGGAATGGACAGCCCACATTTGCAATAGCAATATGCATATGGTCATTAACAGGTATATATATACATATACAAGGTTTGGGTGATAACATTTTAAGTGATAACATTTTAAATAGTAAAATGAATACATTTCAACAACCAAAAATATATGTACAGATTCAACTGTATCTACACTCATTTCTCTTTAGAAGCCTAATTGATAAATACATATGAAAAGAGAGAGAGAATATATGTTAGTATACATTTTTCTTATTCTCAATCATATACACGTCTCATGATTTTTCTTCTTCACTATGCTTAAAGTGACAATTTAAAGTGACATAGTGATAGTGACATTTTTTTGATTAGAGAAAAATAAAAGATCTGAGTGGATATTTGAATCTTATTTATAATGTTTAAATATTTAAAGGGGGGAATATTTCCCAAAAAATCAAAAATATGCAAATGTTTGAATTGAAAAAATATGCAATGTTCGAATTGAAAAAAATAGAATTGAAAAAATAAAAAATCAATTCAAATTTAATTGGAACTTATAAAAAAAATTGTAAAAAATTGTAAAAAATTATAAAAAAATTATAAAAAAATATAAAAAATGACAGATTTCGAAGTCATTGTTCATTCCATTAGGAATGAGAGTATTTAGTTCAAATATCCATCTCATTTCTGTACAGCCTAAATTCTGAATCAAATTGCCTCCTCTCCAGTTCTTATTGATCTGTTGGATCCCCATAAAAGAGGGAGGGGTCAGAGTTGTGAAACTCCCCAAAGTGTAGAGAAACTTGATGTAATTGATATTTTCTCTTGATATTATATACATGTTCACGCAATTTGATGTCACTGATCCAATCACAGAGTAGTTGCCTAGCAATTTTGGTTAATTAAGAGGACAGTACTAGTTTGTGGTTAACTACTGTGGTGCTACATATGGACATGTACTGGTAGAGGATACTCACCCTTGAAAAAGACTCCATAGCCGAAGCATTGGGTGTTGTTCACTACTTTAAGGTATTATTTGCAGAAGTATGTATTTTTTTTGCTTTATTGCATACATTATTATATATAATATATTATATATTTATATATTATATATTTATTCATGTAAAATAAGAGGTATATGCTAATTGTATCACTGTGCTTTTAATATTCATTGTGATGACATAATGCATTTTTTTTTTATATATTTTAAAGCGTATATGGTGTGCAATTGGATATCTTCCTTTTGGTTAACTAGAATTTAACAGAATTAAAAAAAAAAAAAATGTTTATGCATATCATATACACAATCACACACACACAAACACAAACACACCCACTCACACTAAGTGACTTTGTTCATGGTATGATGTTTGCTTTTAGACATAGAAATAGGTAACTCACTCAAAAAAATAAATACAGTAAATAAGGTGACACTTTAATTAATAATGCAATTTATACTCTATAAAATAACCGTGTATGTGATAAATTACAATGTATACAAATACCGGTGCTGAATTTAAAAATAGAGTACACAATATTCAATGTTTACTGCATCACCTCAGTCCTGTTTGAGCGGCAGGAACATAACACAATTGTTATAGCAATATTGTATGTGCAGGACAGAATATGAAATGACTGTGGAGCTTGGAAATAATCTCATTTATTATCAACTGAATTGTTCTGTCAAAAACACTGTCTTACAAAGTGAAAGTAAGCATTACAAAATTGTAGTCTCACAGCATGATGTCTAATATGTGTCTTTCCTTTCCACTGTAGTTCTCAGGGAATAATCCTGTCTGTCCTTGAGCATGTAAGGTGTTTTATTATAGTTCTCCTTTGGGAGATATACTGTAATTGACCGAAACCACAGCAACTTGCACACCTATCCTAGATTTCAGGACATTTATATACCTCATTGGCTATATACAAAAGATTAATTACCCTGCCAGTGTATGTATATATTTGGTCACTGATTTGGCTCACTCACTGCAATATTAACTGTTTAATTTCAATATAGTAATGCATTGAGTAAAAATGCTTATACAATATTTTTATTTTTACCTTATCAGTCTGTGTACAGTTTTACTTTTTTCACTATTATATTAACATTATTGAAATGAAGGTTCTTACTTCCTGCATTTTGACTTTTTGAGACAGAAATAATTACATAAGTATTTTATTATTTATGAAAATTATATAATACTTTGCATGTCTGTCTTAAAAACATCAGATCTTGATGTATTGCAGATCATCTTACCAGAGGAAGGCATTGGTCTATTTTCCCTGGGCCATCTAGAAATTGACCAGCTTTGTCTATGGTAGACCCCGTATTGTACATCTAGCGGCTATATTTTAGTTTTTAAAAAATGAAGTGTTTGTTATAGAAGATAATTAAGACTACAATATGTGGTCAACATTAATATCATTATAGCAGGCTATGAAAACAATAAAGTCCTCTCCATCTTCACAATGGGTATTAGTTAATGGCATTTTGATGTGCAGGTGTTGTATTTTAGAACATAAAATATTTATGTGCTATTGTGTATTTTGGGAAAATAATGTGAATGTTATCATAATATACTAGACCAAAAGACCAAATATCTGGAATGTCTCCAAAGTCAAAAGATGGCATTACATGTTCCTTAAAGGAACTCTAAAGTACAATACAAATCTGTAATTCCTAACGCTTTACTGTCCCTGTCATTAGTAAACTACAAGTGCTCCCCTCCCCGTTAGTAAGAAAAATTAAATAAAATGTTTTACTTACGTCTTTACAGCGCTATGTCTCCATTGGTGCTGCTTACCCCCCTGCCTCCTGCAACATCACAGAGAAGGCATAGACTCCTCCATAATTGTCCAATCATATGCTCCTCATAGGAGAGCATTTGAGACCTGATGCGCATGAACAGTGCACATTCAAGCTTGACTCAATGCTGTCCTATGAGGGTTTCTGCATCACTGTTTCTTCGTACTGGCTCCATGAACAATCACTGTACCTACAGACAATGGCGAAATGCATGCACAAAACAAACAAAAATGGCAAGAGGCCCAATATTTCAGTGAAAATTTGAACAACAACCTATCAAACCCAATGACCTTTTGGAAAATCATAAATAGCATACAACCCCCCAAAATCCACTCCCAACTCTCCACTGTCAACATGGACAACCAAACACTGCAACACCCCTAAATGTAGCAAATGCCTTTAATAATTATTTTGTTGGTTGCTAAGATAACAAATGACACTCATTTTCAGATCGCAAATAAAGATCAGGCCCTTCCAAATCTTCAAAATAATCATAAAGAGAAATAAAATGTTAGACCTGTGCCTGTTAGTGTCGTTAATAAACATTTAATAAATTAAAAATGAAAAACGAGTGTGGACCAGATTAAATCCCAGCAATGTGTTTTTGACAATGATATATGATAAAGGTTGCTTCCACACTGTCATTCTCTGAAGTTCTGCCTGTGCATAACACTCAGAATGACAGGCGGATGCGTATTAGAGACTTTAACTTGTGGCTTGGTGAATGGTGTCGGGAGCAAGGACTTGGCTTCATTTCTCATGGTAGCTAGGTTTGGAATGGAAATAAACAATGAAGTAGGAAGTTATCATCATGGGTGACTTTAATCTTCCTGATGTGAACTGGAAAACCAAAATAGATGCTTGGAGCACACATATTCTCAACTCCCTACTGGGATTGTCTCTAAAACAAGTCGTTGAGGAGCCAACTCATAAAGAGGCCATACTAGATTTAGTGTTAACAAGTAGAGATTTGGTATCAGATATTACTGTAGGTGAAAGTTTAGGATCCAGTGGTCATCAGTCAGTCTGGTTCAATATAAGAACAAAAGTTTTAGACTTTAGAAAAACATTATTTTCTAAAATTAAAATATGTGTAAAGGAGTCATTATTAGACTGGAGCAATTTAAATGGAGTCCAAGAGACATGGGTTTATATAAAAGTTGCACTGCTGAAGGCAGAAAATTACATGAGGCTTGTCAGTAAAAGCAAAATGTTCAAGAAACCACTGTGGTACTGTGCAGATGTGGCCAAAATAGTAAAAAACAAAAAGTTAGCATTTAGTAATTTAAAAAAAAGATATACATATATATAAGATTAGGCAGAAAGAGGCTAAGCAAGTTATACGAGCTTCCAAATCACACACAGAAGAGAAAATTGCCCAGTTAGTAAAAAAAAAGGGGACAAAACATATTTAGATACATAAATGAGAAAAGGAAAAAAAAAGAAGAAGGAAGGTTTGTAGAAGAAGATAATTGTGTAGCTGACTGCCTCAATGAATATTTTTGTTCAGTATATACAGATGGAAATTAAGGACAGAGACCTCAGTTAGGACAAAGGACAAATGAGTAATTTGCTACATGTGAGTTTACAGAGGAAGAGGCTCTATTTCAACTGTCAAAAGTAAAGACAAATAAGTCAATGGGACCTGATGGAATACACCCAACGTTACTAAAAGAGCTTAGTGGTGTATTAGCAAAACCATTAACAGATTTATTTAACCAATCATTGTTAACAGGAGTGGTCCCAGAAGATTGGAAGTTAGCAAATGTTGTGCCCATTCACAAGAAAGGTAGTAGGGAGGAGTCTAGCAACTACAGGCCAGTAAGCCTTACTTCAGTAGTGGGGAAAGTAATGGAAACCATGTTAAAGGATAGGATTATTAAACATCTAAAATCACATGGATTTCAAGACCAGAGACAACATGGGTTTACTACAGGGAGATCATGCCAAACTAATATTATTGATTTTTTTGATTGGGTAACTAAAATAATAGATCCGGGTGGTGCAGTAGACATTTCTTACCTAGATTTCAGTTTGGCTTCTGACAATGTCGCACATAGAAGGCTTATCAATAAACTGCAATATTTAAGTTTGGATTCCAATATTGTTGAATGGGTAAGGCAGTGGCTGAGTAACAGAAAACAGAGGGTTGTAGTCAATGGAGTATATTCGAAGCATGGGCTTGTCACCAGTGGGATACCTCAGGGATCTGTACTTGGACCTATTCTCTTTAATATTTTTTATTAGTGATATTACAGAAGGTCTTGATGGTAAGGTATGTATTTTTGCTGGTGATATTAAGATATGTAACAGGGTTTATGTTCCAGAGGGACAAGCCAAATGACAAAGGATTTAGGTAAACTAGAAAAATGGTCAGAGTTGTGGCAACTGACATTTAATGTGGATAAGTGCAAGATAATGCATCTTGGATGTAAAAACCCCAGGGCAGAGTACAGAATATTTGATAGAGTCCTAACCTCAACATCTGAGGAAAGGGATTTAGGGGTGATTATTTCTGATGACTTAAAGGTAGGCAGATAATGTAATAGAAGGAAAGAAGAGGGTTAGCGCTTAAAAACAAAACAAAACAAAACAAAACAAGGCTGCAACTTTAAAAAGGGAATCCCTCAAAACCCTTTAAACACAAATAGGTAAAATAGAGATAAAAGACGCTTACATTGAGGAGGTAAAGAGGCGGTTGGTCTGCTATGGCCCAGGCTTTTCAAACGAGGTGGTCTCCCAAGTAATGCGCCAGTTGAGTGCTGAGAACAGTGCGGCAATGGCCTTTGAGCGAAAACTGTGGAGCTTGAGGATATGGACACCCAATCTCCAGTGGCAGTTGGCGCCCCAGGGAGCCGAAGGTGGCGTCCTTCCTCCTCAGCGGCAGTGTGAAGTCCAGGGACCAGAAGGTGTCGTCCTTCCTCCCCAGCAGCAGTATGAAGTCCAGGGAGACGAAGGTGGCGTCCTTCCTCCACAGCGGCAGTGTGAAGTCCAGGGGGCCGAAGGTGTCGTCCTTCCCCCCCAGCAGCAGTGTACTACAGGGAGCAGAGACAGGCGGTCTCCCTCTCCAGCGGCAGCCTGTGTTTCAGGGAGAGGAGCACAGCACCCTCTCTCCCCAGCGGCAGCTTACCCTAACAAGGGGAGACACCAATCTCCCAGACGGCGCAGATGGGACCGTGGTCTCTGTGCCTGACCTACAGGGATGCTGGGCAGCCTGTCCAGATCCCCAACTACTCTCACAGGGACAACAGGAGGAGGGGGTAAGTACGAATTCCCCTCCCCAGCTAACTCCTAACTTGGCCCAGGGTTAACAGAGGAGATGTTAACTCCCACTGACTCCCATGTTCCCCTGACTCCTGAGCCGGACTATGTTCCCACACCCCAGCAGAAGAGCTTGCAGCTGGGCAGAGTGCAGTCGGCCTCTGCCCTACCTTTGTCCCTTGTCCAGAGCCTGATGTCCTGCAGGCTATCCCAGCAGAAGAGCTGGCAGCTGGGCAGTGTACAGTCGGCCTCTGCCCTACCTTTGTCCTTTGTCCAGAGCCTGATGTCCTGCAGGCTATCCCAGCGGAAGAGCTGGCATCAGGGCAGAGCGCCGCTGGCCTCTGCCCTACCGACCCCCTTGTTACACGACTGGCCTGCACTTCCTTCACCCCAGCAGAAGCGCTGGCATCAGGGCAGAGCGCCACTGGCCTCTGCCCCTCAAGTCCCCACAGCGTGTTGCCCCATCACCACAGCGAAATACCCAGGTGCAGTAACTGGTTGTTGTGGGTGGGCTGCTCTTGCAGTTTGTTGTTGTGGGGGGGCTGCTCTGGCACTGGTTTATTGTGGGTTGGTTGATCTACTAACGTAGGCACTAACCGACAGAAGGTCAGGTGCCTGGTTAGTCTTCCCCCCAAAGGGGAGATATGTGACAGACTGCCATTTGCCACTGGGCATTGGAGAGGACTTATCGTTAGCCTCCTGCCCTGCGACTATGGCCTTGGAATGTATTGCCCTTTAAGAATTACATTTGGGTATAATGGATTTTTGAATGCTGTTCCTGGCCCTTTAAATGCTTTAGAGCAGGGTTACAACTTTTAAACTGGCACTTCGAATGCAGTCGAAGTGCCGAAGTCGTCGAAGTGGCCGCCATTCGACAAACGAACACGTAGTCTTGTCTCGTGATTGCAGGGAACAGCTATATTCACACTGGGGTTTGGTATGCGATGCATATTCCCTTGAGCTTTAATCACTTAGCTCTTTTGAGAGCTTTATCCTGTTACGCTCTCCTTGGAGGAGAGGCCTTTCCCACACGGTCCTGAATGCTGGCGGTTCATACAGGGTGGAAGAAAGAGGGCGCGGCTCCAGTTAAGCTACGGCGGTTGTGGAGTCTGCGGTGGTTGTGGTGTCGTCTGCAGTTCTTGGAGTCCTCAGGAATTGCTAGGAGCATCCGTCAACGGAAGGTGTCCGTTACACTCAGGTATAGTCATATCTAGGGCACCACAAAATTAAAATACACCACTGCTCTCAACACTTCAAAATAACATACAGAGAGAGAAACAGAATAGGGAAGGGCTGCTTCACTGTTTGCAGCTGTTGTCCTTTTTTGACTCTATTCTTGTTACTGACATGACATGACATGACATGAGGAGACCTATTCTCTCTCCCCAGCTCTTCATTTGGCATTATTAGGACAGGAGAGCCCCAACTCCTCTGTTAGCATATCATTAAGTAAAAAGAGCAGACTTAAATGATCATTATAGGGTCAGGAACACAAACATGTATTCCTGACCCTATAGTGTTAAAACCACCATCTAGCCCCTCTGGGCCCCTCATGCCTCCCTAGATATAGCAAAATCTTATTGTATTCAAGCCTGAAGCTGTAACTGTGCATGCTGTTTTCCTCAGAAAAACAAGTTGTCTGCTGACATCATCAGAAGTGGTAGCCTGATCCAATCACAGTGCTTCCCCATAGGATTGGCTGAGACTGACAAAGAGGCAGATCAGGGGCAGAGCCAGCACAATTCAAACACAGCCCTGGCCAATCAGCATCTCCTCATAGAGATGAACTGAATCAATGAATCTCTATGAGGAAAGTTCAGTGTCTGCATGCAGAGGGAGGAGACACTGAATGTTTGGATGCATTTTGGGCAGCCATGACCCAGGAATGATCTCTAACAGCCATCTGAGGAGTGGCCAGTGAAGCTGTCACTAGGCCTTAATGTAAACACTGCTTTTTCTCTGAAAAGACAGTGTTTACAGCAAAAAGCCTAAAGGCAATGATTCTACTCACCAGAACAAATCCAATAAGCTGTGGTTGTTCTGGTGACTATTGTGGCGGAACCAGCCTCGCCACTGGGCATTGGAGAAGACTGATTGCCAGCCTCCTGCCCTGTGACTATGGCCCCATGTTAAAATGCTCGATTTTCCCCTGCAAAGACACAAAAGCCGGGTCATTCTGTACTTTCCCTATGTAAGCAGTGTTACCCAAGACAGCTATGCCATGGAGCCCATTCATATAACGAAAGACTATGTGAAAGACTTTGGCTCCATGGCAATTGAACTGTATGTATGTGATCTGAGCGCCATTCAGTCATAATGTGCGCTCAGATCTAAGCTATCTGGGGATATGTTGAATGTACCTATTTTATGCAAAAGCTGCACAGTTATATATTTTTATGTATTTTATTGTATTTTGCTACCATGTGGCTAATGGAGTTTTGCCTCTGTCCTTGGAGATAATTGGATTACTTCCCAATTATCTCCAGGATAGAAGACTCTGTGGAACTGGTTTTGGGCAGAAAAGCCATGCTTCATTTGGTCAAATAGGACTTTCCCTTAACTTTTTAACCCCTGAACCAATTGCCCTGATTTTTGAGTATGTGCATATTTTATGTGAATGGCATGTATATTTTAGAAGTTATTAATATTTTGTAAAAACTGTATTTCTCTGCCAGTGATTATATTACCCATTGTGTTCAGTAATCATATCACAGTCACAGGGGAGGATTTTGTGTGGGAGTATCTGTGTGTATTGTACGGATTGATTGGTTGTATTTAAAAACCCTGTGGGCAGAACTACGTTTGTGGATTGTGAATAAAAGAGGCTGTATGTGCCAGTACAGTCAGTTCTGCTTGACCCTCAAACGAAGTGTCGTCTCGTTCTTGGGGGGAATTGGATTGTATGCTGATTGCCAGGAGTGTAAGCTGATTGTGTGATTTTCCTGTTCAGCTGTTTACAGCATTCATGTGCTTGAGGGCATTCGTATGCTTCTCCGGTTCGGTGGTTGTGGTGTCTGCTGCAGTGCTTGGAGTCTTCAGGAAGCGCTAGGAGCATCCTTCAACGGAGGTACCACTATAGTGTCCCTTTAATGTCAGCAACAAAAATCAGAATGTAACTCCCACCATTCTCAGGCAGACATTTGCATCTAAGGAATTAAAAAAACATGATCTGTTAGTTAAGATAACAGACACTCACTCACACTGCGGTGATGCATAAGTCTACAATTGCATTTTGACATATGTTTAATAGTTTTACCTAAATAATAAACATTGTGATGAGAATAGGCTTAACCCCTTAACACCGCAGCCAAATGTACAAGTTGTGAACGAAACAAAACGTAAACAAAACCTGGCATTTGCGCTATATGTCTGTCCAACCGTAATTCACCTCTTTCATATTAAATGCACCCCCCCTTATTATATATCATTTTATTCAGGGGAAACAGGGCTTTCATTTAATATCAAATATTTAGCTATGAAACATAATTTAATATGAAAAAAATGGGAGAAAATAAGATTTTTTTTTATTTTTTTCGTTCTTCATGACATTTTAACTGTCAATGTCATAATACTGTTTGCTTTTACTGCAATAAAATACACATATTTGTATTCAGCAAAGTCTCACGTGTAAAACAGTACCCCCTATGTACAGGTTTTATGGTGTTTTGGGAAGTTACAGGGTCAAATATAGCGTGTTACATTTGAAATTGAAATTCGCCAGATTGGTTACGTTGCCTTTGAGACTGTATAGTAGCCCAGGAAATAAATTTACACCCATAATGGCATACCATTTGCAATAGTAGACGACCCAAGGTATTGCAAATAAGCGATGTCCAGTCTTTTTTAGTAGCCATTTGGTCACAAACACTGGCCAAAGTTAGCGTTTGTATTTGTTTGTGTGTGAAAAATGCAAAAAACGCCAATTTTGGCCAGTGTTTGTGACTAAGTGGCTAATAAAAAAGACTGGACATACCCCATTTGCAATACCTTTGGTTGTCTACTATTGCAAATGGTATGCCATCATAGGGGTAATTTTCATTCTTGGGCTACCATAGGGTCATAAAGGCAACGTAAGCAATCTGGCGAATTTTAATGTGAAAAAAATTAAACACAAGCCTTATATTTGACGCTGTAATTTTTGAAAACACCATAAAACCTGTACATGAGGAGTACTGTTGTAGTCAGGAGATTTCGCTGAACACAAATATTTGTGTTTCAAAACAGTAAAAAGTATTGCAGCAATAATATCGTCCCTGTAAGTGCTGTTTGTGCGTGAAAAATGCAAAAAACGTCACTTTTACTGGCGATATCATGGTTGTAATACATTTTACTGTTTTGAAACACTAATATTTAGTTCCGCGAAGTCTCCCGAGTAAAACAGTACCCCCCATGTACAGGTTTTATGGTGTCTTGGAAAGTTATAGGGTTAAATATAGTGCTAGCAAATTAAATTCCCTATACTGTCGGCATGGGTGGTCAGGCAGGTCCCGCTAATTGTAATTAATTAGGATACCTAATTATGTAAAATTATTACATAAATATATGTGTAGAATTAATATATGTATATATATACATATGTGTATATATACGTATATATATATATATTTTTTTTTTTTTATATTTTTATTTATATATAGGTATATATATAGTGATATATACGTATATATTTATGTATATAGATATATATATTATTTCGTTATAAGTGTATTTTGATATAAATATATATATATTAATATCAGAATACAGTTAGAACGAAATAAAACACATCTATATATTTTTTAATATTTTATTTTTAATTATTTTTTTTATTTAATTTTTTTACGTATTTACATATTAATTTTTTTTATATTATTTATAAATATATATATAACAATAATTATATATATATTTAATCAGTATCAGTCTACGTGTAATTTGATATTAATATATATATATATATATAATTATATATATATTAATATTAAAATACACCTAGACGGTGTATGTGTATGTGTGTATATGTGTATATATATACTTAGATCATATATAAATATAATATATATATATGATCTAAGTATATAATTTATTTATTTTTACACTGTTTTAAAACATTTTTATTTGATTTTCAGCCAGCAGGGGGACCAACTGTCATTACAGTTGGTCCCCCTGCTGGCAATGCAGCAGGCAGCTATACCGGCCATGTGATTGTGAGGTCCTCGCAAGGACCTCACTCTCACATGGCCGGGAGGGCTCCTGGAGGGCGGACGTGCCGCGGGGGGCTCCCTGGGAGTCCCCCGAACCGCGATCGCCGGCGTGGGACCGCCAGCGACCGGGTAAGTTACTAAAAACCGGAGGGCGTACTATTACGTCCGGCGGCGTTTAGAGCCGCTTTTAAAAGGACGTAATAGTACGCCCTCCGGTCTTAAGGGGTTAAATATGAAATATATAACATATCCGCTGAATATTTTTAAACTATTTTGCAATTCTGACTTGCTTTGATTCTAAGTAGAACATTTTTGGTTAGATGATGCTGCATTTAAATTCTGGTAATACTACATTATGAAGGTTAAATACTGCATGTCTGAACACCTTCTAGAAACCAAATGCTAATTACAAGGCTTTCTGAATGTAATAACCATAAAAGAGTCTTAAACTCAACACATTTAAGAATAGAAAAAAAGCAAAATGCTATTATTTCAAACACTAATTAGCTTTCGATGACAAAGAGCTTGTCTTAATAACTATATTTAACACATGAATAGAATTAGGTAAACGTATGTTTTTATATGTTACATGTTGATTACTAAATATTGAAAGAATAAAAAAGTGATATTATTTATGAACACATCAATATAATATTTTAAAAAGTTACCTATGCAAAACACGAAAGAAGAGAAAGAAGATATTTTTCTCCATCAGGAAACTAGGATTAAATATTACTATCAATTTGATAGTTTTCAGGAGAAAATAAAAGCAACCTATATCGCAGTTCACATCTCAATATATTCGGTATGTACACTTTTATGTAAGAGAAAAAAACGGGTCGCAAGAGTATTCTGAGAACGGACAGCAGCTGAAATAGCCTGCCCATCGGTGGGTCCCCGCTCAGAACTCAAGCTGGTTTTAGCTCATCTTGTGCCATTACAGAGAGAACATATCTGAAGCATATCAGACTGGTCCCACCCATACAGGCAGTCCAGATCCGAAATACCAGCAAGTTCTCTCTGCACGAGAGATACAGCAACCCCAGACGATCGTTTCAGCCTTGTTAGGCATCATCAGTGAGGCATAGCTGATATCTCTCTAGGCACCGTGAGCAAGGGGTCCACGTCTGGATTACCCTTTAAACTTATGGAGAGAAAAAAACGGGTCGCAAGAGTATTCTGAGAACGGACAGCAGCTGAAATAGCCTGCCCTTCGGTGGGTCCCCGCTCAGAACTCAAGCTGGTTTTAGCTCATCTTGTGCCATTACAGAGAGAACATATCTGAAGCATATCTGAAGCCATCATTCAAAACTAAAAATAGTGGCATTCTTAAGGGGTAGCGTAGGTCCATCAAGGTGACAGGTAGCAAGGGGTGCACAGCGTACCTCTTTACTCCAGAGCAGGTACCTTCCTACTAGCAGCTTGCTCATAGGGTTGCCACGTGGCAGATGCCTGCTCTGCCAGCTGTACTTGTAGTGCTGATGTTGAGAAAGTGTCAGGATAGTGGGGATCCTAAACACAGAATGTAACAAAAGCAGTAACGTACCGGACCTTAGATTGGCCGGGTTGATATTACGAAGCTAGAGAATAAACAGGATGAGCCGAGGTCAGGGGAGCCAGAGATCAGAAAGAACAAAGGTACACAAGATGAGTCAAAGGAACAATAGAAAGGAGAATAGTCAAGCAAGCCGAAGTCAAAAAACAGAAAATACAAACAAGTACAATGCGCTATTGGGACTATGAAGAACCACAACAGGGCAAGCCCTGTGACTATGGCCCCATGTTAAAATGCTCGATTTTCCCCTGCAAAGACACAAAAGCCGGGTCATTCTGTACTTTCCCTATGTAAGCAGTGTTACCCAAGACAGCTATGCCATGGAGCCCATTCATATAACGAAAGACTATGTGAAAGACTTTGGCTCCATGGCAATTGAACTGTATGTATGTGATCTGAGCACCATTCAGTCATAATGTGCGCTCAGATCTAAGCTATCTGGGGATATGTTGAATGTACCTATTTTATGCAATAGCTGCACAGTTATATATTTTTAAAAAGTTACCTATGCAAAACACGAAAGAAGAGAAAGAAGATATTTTTCTCCATCAGGAAACTAGGATTAAATATTACTATCAATTTGATAGTTTTCAGGAGAAAATAAAAGCAACCTTTATCGCAGTTCACATCTCTATATATTCGGTATGTACACTTTTATGTAATACTTATTAACAAATTCATACTTTAGCCAATTTTGGAGATGCCATCATTCAAAACTAAAAATAGTGGCATTCTTAAGGGGTAGCGTAGGTCCATCAAGGTGACAGGTAGCAAGGGGTGCACAGCGTACCTCTTTACTCCAGAGCAGGTACCTTCCTACTAGCAGCTTGCTCATAGGGTTGCCACATGGCAGATGCCTGCTCTGCCAGCTGTACTTGTAGTGCTGATGTTGAGAAAGTGTCAGGATAGTGGGGATCCTAAACACAGAATGTAACAAAAGCAGTAACGTACCGGACCTTAGATTGGCCGGGTTGATATTACGAAGCTAGAGAATAAACAGGATGAGCCGAGGTCAGGGGAGCCAGAGATCAGAAAGAACAAAGGTACACAAGCTGAGTCAAAGGAACAATAGAAAGGAGAATAGTCAAGCAAGCCGAAGTCAAAAAACAGAAAATACAAACAAGTACAATGCGCTATTGGGACTATGAAGAACCACAACAGGGCAAGGAACCTAACTCAAGAACTCCCTTTCATACTGTGGCTGTATCTGGTTAGGATGATAGCCACGCCCCCAAAACGTAATTTTTCTGACGTTTTGGTGATCCGTGACGTCATTAGCATCATTTTTGTCGACGCCCCTTTTTCGCATCATAAAAGGTGCGGAGCTATCGCGCCGGGCGCGAAAACGGCTGGAGACAGTGGGAGAATGCCTGGGCAGGTCTCCAGCCTCTTGCAAGAGGACTTCAGTGTGTGGCACATCCTGTGCCCACACAAAAGGTACCCTGACAGAAAATTCTGTATTGTATTTATACTTCTTTATTTCTATTATCACTCATAAAATATTGTTCATGCACATAGTCGAACTTTATTGATTATTAACCAACTAGATATTTTGCCCTTTAATTTAGGAATATCTAGATTTATGGTGATAATATTTTTTATCTATGTCACTGTTTTAGTCACATAGTTTTTTTTAATTATTATTATTATTATTACTCTTGCTACAGACTCTATGATGACATGTCTTTTTGACACATTGACATACAGTATACTTCGAATTTCGACATCAGTTCCACTGGTGAGTTTCTTATGGTGTCTTTCATGTAAGTGTTATGCATTTTTGTTTTTTTTTGTTTTATTATGAATATTTGTTTGGTGCAATTGTTTATTAGGCTTGATAAAAGCACTTTCGAAGCCAAAACCTTATTCCAATAATCTGCCATTCTGATTGAGTTTTATGTATAGTTTATTTTTTAATATAATAAGCAAATTTAGAGGTTTAGAAAATGCCAGCACAAATTAACTAGGGATACACGGACTGATAGACCACAATAGCCCAATAGAAAGTAATACGTGATGGAATTGCAATTTCTAGACCAACCACTAAAAAATTACAAAAGATGACAGGGAAACACACAGAAGAAAATATGAAAAACTGCTAGTTGCCCAAAACTTACAGACAGACAGACATTAATGTATCAATATGCAATATTAAATATAACCAAAGCACCATAACAACTACATATACCCCCATCTGCCCTGAGCTTTCATCTTTTCTTTGCCATTCAAAATTGAAGTAATGGAGATGTTCAATTTTACATTATCTGGGAAGCTGCAGAAGGGCCCAGCTTTAAGCTCCAGGAGAGCCCTGATTGATGTCAATAACAGTTTGACACTAACTGGATAGCTGGCAAATGTTTGCACCATACCTGCTATAGTAAGCTGTAGTGAGTATGCTGCTTAAAGTGTCTTTTTTTATAATAATGCTAACTAGAATCTGGCTTGAAAAGCGAAGATATATATTCCCATTACAATGGAGGGGGGAGGGGAACTGAGTTACTACATACACTCTTAAAGCCCTTAATTATCACCAATAAATACCTATAGCTCATATATTATAGAAACAGCTGAATAAAAATTCATTCATCAAAAAATGAGGTGATTCATACAAATAACATGAAAATAACAAGTATTGACTCCAGTGGATACACCTACTAACTCATTAAAGTAGGTGTATGTGTACACATAAGCTACTGGAAAAAAAAAGAATAAAAAAATAAAAAATAGATATGGAGTATCAAGTCCACTTGCTAGGATGTATATAGATAATCTGTATAAATTATACGAAAAAAGAAAAAAAAAACAATAAAAAGAAAAAAGGCAAAAAGTAGCTGTAAAGGTTGGATCTCACCCCTTATTAAGATCATCAGTCCTGATCAAATGGATAAGTCCATGGCGGATAAATGTTGGAGTTAATCTCTAGATTAACACAGCCCATCAGTCTCCTGACCTTGCATCGTATTCCAAACTCAGGACTACTACGGGACTCCAGCGATCATCCAAGGATCATCTAGAGAATAACTCCAACATTTATCCATCATGGACTTATCTATTTGATTGGTGGGGACCACAAATAATAAAGTGACTAGAGGTCCCCAAGGCCTCGCAACTGTTAAAATGAAAAAAAACAGAGAGCCAAAAAAAAAAAAACAGCAGAAAACCCCCAAAATACTTCCCACATCCTGCAATTTGATTTAGAGCACTCTGGTTGATTCCAAGTCCACCAATCAGAGTGTTGTGACATTTACATTTCTCTACATTTACCTGTCACAGCACTCTGTTTGGTGGACATGGAATCAACCAATCAGAGTGCTCTAAATCAAATTGCAGGGCGTGGGAAGCGTTTTGGGGGTTTTCTGCTGTTTTTTTTTGGCTCTCTTTATTCATTTGCTCTGAGTAATTTTACACAGTGTGGGAAAGTTCTGTGCAGTTTTCCCATGCTGTGTAATTTGACTCATAGCAATCGGATTGGTTACTTTAAAAAAAAGAAAGCAACCAATCAGAGTGTGCCAGGTCCCCCATTATTGCAATAGCAATAGCAATAGCTGCCCAGTCACTAGTAGTTTTAAATGACAATGAGCAGCCACTGACTGCTCACTGTAATTTAAAACTGGATATAAATGTATCCTACATAGAAGCATAGGTGTGCACACAGGGTGTACCGGGTGTGCCTGGACGGCCAACCTCAATAATATAAAGGCAGCTTTAAAATTCAAATGGCATAAAATCATTAGTAAAAACAAAAAAAAAAATCCACTGAATGTTTGGAATATCTTCAAACAAATATCAGAAATGTACACATCTCTATATCAATGTGTAATGAATAGAAATTAAATACATTGAAACCAGTGTGGCTAAGTAGGAAGCTAAGTTAAGAAATTAAAAATAAGAAAAGGGTGTTTAAAGCATTTAAATCTGAAAAAATAAAGTATGCTACATGAGGAAGCCAATAATGCATGTAAAAAAGAGATTAGGTGGGCTAAACTAGAAATAGAGAAAGTGATAGCCAAAGAAAGCAAAACCAACTCCAAAGGTACATTAATTCAAGCAAAACAAAGTGGAGGTGCACTGAAATCCAAGATAGGTGTGGTAGTAAATGAAGATCCTGAAAAGGTAGAAATTTCTAATATTTATTTTTCCTCAGCATATATTAACGAGGAACCTACGGCAAGAGATGTGCACATGTCTGCTGCCAAAAACCTGCAGAAAATTGTGATTGGATGACTCAAGACAAGGTGTTGCAGCAACTAAAGAACTAAAGAAAGTTAATATAAACAAAGTCTCAGAGCCAGATGATATTCATCCACAAGTACTTAAGGAGCTTAGTGTAGAAATAAGCAAACCTCTGTTTTTAATCTATCAGGATTCTTTTCTTTGAGGAATTGTATCAGAGGACTAGAGAAAGGCCGATGTGGTTCTTATATTTAAACCGGGTTTAAAATCTTTGCCTGGAATTATATATTATATACATGTGAGCTTAACGAAAAGTATTTGTTGTGTTTTTTAGAGTTATATTCAAGAATTTACTGGAAAGAACATTGTTCTTTAGCATGGGTTTATAAAACATAGTTCATGTCAAACTTACTAAATTGCCTTCTAGGAAGAAGTAATTAGACACATAGATCAGGGAGTGCCGAAGTGCTTCATATTTCTGAAAAGTGACAAAACAGGAGAGGGTTGGGGTTAGGGGTTAGGGTAGAGTTAGGAGTTGGGGTAGGGTTATGGTTAGGTAGGGTTAGTGGTTGGGGTAGAGGTTGGGTTAGGTTTAGAGTTAGGGTTAAGCGTTGGGGTAGGGTTAGTGGTTAGGGTTAGGGGTAGGGTTAGGGGTTGGGGTAGGGTTAGGAGTTGGGGTAGGGTTAGTGGTTGGAGTAGGGTTAGGGGTAGGGTAAGGGTAGATGTAGGGTAACCCTAAACCAACCCTAACACAACCCTACCCCTAACCTTACCCTATTCCTACCCCTAACCTAAACCTACACCTACCCTTAACCCTACCTTAACCCTACCCTAACCCTATCCCTAACCCTACCCTAACCCTACCCTAACCCTACCTCTACCTCTAACCCTACCCCTAACCCTACCCCTACCTCTAAACCTACCCCTACCTCTAACCCTACCTCTAACCCTACCCTAACCCTACCTCTAACCCTACCCCTAACCCTACCTCTAACCCTAACCCTAAACCAATCCTAACCCTACCCCTAACCCTACTCTAACCCTACACTTACCTGAAGTCCTGAATTTCCGAAGTCCCGAAGTGCCATAGTGCAGAAGTGCCGAAGTGCAGAAGTTCCAAAGTTCCAAAGTGTCGAAGTTCCTAAGTGTTAAAGTGCCGAAGTTCCAAAGTGCCGAACTGAACCGAAGTGCCAAAGTTCCGAAGTGCTGAAGTCCTAAAGTGCTGAAGTCCCGAATTTCGGAATGCCGAACCGAATATTTTTCCCATGGACATCCCTAGTTAGTTGTGTCTGTAAGTGTATCTCTCTTATATACCTCATCAACAATAGTGACATACTACACTATATTCCATTTTTTTTTTGTCCTTCTTTTTTCATATTGATTTGTTTGGATCCTAACTGAGGACATCCATAAGGCAATGCTTCCCTCTACCATTCTATATAATATCCACTCACAACCAGAAAGACCCTGGTCTGGGTTGTTTCAGCTGCCTACCAACACCCAACAAGCGCTAGAAATCCTACTAGCTATACCATTGTTACTTATGGGCATGCTAGTGGTTTGGTAATAGACCTATGCACTTTAGGTAAAAACATATAAAGTTGGGACTCTAGGGAATTCATTATACTAAAATAGAAAAACGTTTTTTTATCTATCAGATGCTTGCTAGTGGCCATTGTCAATAAATTATAAAGCTCCTTATTGAATTTGGATTAATTCTCAACTTTAAATATGCCATTTTGTCATGTGCCTCTGTGAGTTAATAATCTGTTTACATTATAACTATCTTTTCTTTTTCCCAGTGTTTTTATTCCTTCCCTGCTTAGATTTCTTTTAAAATTACAATCGAACATTTCTCCTGTATAGGAATCAAGAAGGTAACGCTTGATGAGACATTATTAATGTGACATTTTCATGAAGCTAAGAAGGAAAGAAGAGTATTGGATACACTATACACCCTAGAAGCAATACACCCTAGAGGACTTAATATGGAATTTGACATAGTTTGTTTTTTTTATAACAATTTATCAGTAATTTTTTTCTGCAATTTTTTGAAAGTTTTTGCAATTATATTTATTTTCATTCTTATCTTTATTTTTAATTTTTGTATTCAACCCCTTAAGGGGTGAGCCTAAACGCCAGAAGTGGCATAGTACGCCCAGCAGCAGCTCTTGCCACTCCGACCCTCCAGAGCCATGTGATCATGGTGAGGGACTGCAGAGGGACTGTCTGAGCTGTCAGGCAGTTCTCCAGACTCCTGAAAGTAAAAAAATAAATATATAAAATAATCAGATAAATACATTATATACATTATATGCTCCCAGTCTTTCAAACGCTCCAACCAAAATGTATATAATCCAAGTAGAGAGCACTCTGGAGTCTTTGTAATAAATTCCAAACTGCTGTTGCTTTATTGAGCAAATACAGTGATACACTAAATGTATGTCGACGTTTGAGTCTATTCATACTTTTATCGAGACAATTATTCAAGTTAACTGAGAACCGTTAAGTATGTGACTGTGAAAATTTGATAGGAGGGTGAGTGAAGTAAAAGTGAGATTTAGTAACGTCAGAGCTGACGTGAATATTTTCTAATTACGTAGTTGATAAAATTAACCCTGTATATACAAAGGGTAAATACCAAGTGTTTGGTGAATAAAGGAAAAATGACAATGGGGCGAAAGTAACCTTGCCACTGGGTTTTGGAGAGGCCTGCTTGCCAACCTCTTGCCCTGTGACTATGGACCCTGGGGTGTATTGCCTCTTAAAAAAAACACTATTTGTGCATATTGGGACTTAGCACAATGACCCTTTCAAACATATGGCCGTGACCATCTTAAATTGTCCAGCAGTGTTTTGTCGTCGAGTGTATGGAACTGTTTTGGGCATGGGACCATGTGTACGGTGGGCAAAACTAAGACTTCCAGGAAATTTCTGAACCGATCTGGGTGATTTTTGTTTTTCACCCATATCGGGCTATAAGGGGATGTGTGGAGATATGTTGTATTTTGGGGTACCTTTTGGTGTCTGTTAAAATGTATGTTTTTTCTGTTTAGAGTTAATTGAGTTAGCCCATTGTCTTTGTTAATTGTATTACAAGCAGAGGGGAGGGTTTGTTTACATTATCTGGGAGTGTCTAACTGTACACTACTGTTTTGATTGATTTTCTGACTTTGTGTCCTGTGCTCCACAAGGTCCACATGGGTGGTAACCTTGTGGGAAAAACTGTATAAACCCTCAGATCTGCTGAGTTCCTGTTTTACCCTCAACATAGAGCCTCGTCTCATGTGTGGGGGGAAAGGCTGCATCTACACTGGGGTTTACTATGCTCTGTATACTTCCCTGGGCTATAATCACTAAGCTCTTTTAAGAGCTTGTTCCTGCTACTCTCTCTTGGAGCAGAGGTTCACCCACTGGAGCCTTGTCGTAGGTCCAGGGTGGGTAGAGGACGGCAAGACCCCAACCAAGCTGTCGCGGTTCATGGGATCTGCGGTGCTTATGGTGTCTGGTGTGGTGGTGATGGTCCTTGATGATTGTTTTCATCTTACTGGGATTAAGATGCTGAAATATTTTACTATAATTTTAGGAACACAAATCTGAATTCCTGTAGTGCCCTCTGCAACCCCTCCCCCCTCCCCCCCACTCCCTGCCTCCCCTCTTCTTCCCTCATGACCCCTGGCACATAAAGGCTTAAAAGCTCTTCATTTACTCACCTAATTCCAGCACTGATCTTCCTCAGCATTGGATCAGCGTTCCACCTCCTCTGACATCATTCGACAGGGGGAGCTAATGCACATGTGCGGTAAGCACTGTGAGTGCATTAGGCCCTTTCCATAGGAAAGAATTGACTCAAAGCTGTCCTATGGGGATTTCACTGATGCTGGATGTGCTCATGCACAGCAGGAGGTCATCTCCCATCATTTAAGGGATTCAGAACCTGCCTCTTATGGCTTTCTGGTCTTAGTACTGCAATGTAAACATTGCAGTTTCTCAAAAACGTCAATGTTTTAGATTGCAGCACTAAGAGGAACAGGGATAGTTCACCTAGACCACTTCAATATGATAAAGGGGTCTAGGGGTCTATAGTGTCCATTTAAGTACGAGTTCTGTGAGTGTGTTTTTTTTTAAAATGTAATGTCATGTATACTACAGAAGTCTTGTTAGTCCAGTAATTCTGATAACAAGATAATATGATTATTGCAGTATGCAGATATACTTTTTTTGACTAACGATATGTATTAAATGAAACACTTTTAATTGTTTCCTCTTTCTTAAAATCAGAAGCAGTACTGATCAATATAATGGAAGTTAGTATTTATAGTGTTACACACGTGTTGCCAGTAGTATTCCATTCTCACCCTCTCCTCCGCACTGCTTAGTAGCAGCCTATTCTTCCCAAATACCTAATTTACAGCCCAGTCGAGGCTCATTCTCTCCATATTTTCTGTCCATAGCTCATTAGCAAATTGTAGGCCCATTCTCCCCATCCCTGCCATTAGCCAGCAGTAGGTCCATTTACCCCCATCCTAGATAATAGACCCATTCCATGCCCCATCCTCATCTCCCCCACCTCTCACAAGTTGTGTTATTTGGTATGCATTCCCAATAAAATACAAAAAAGTACATACAAACTATAATTATTAATAGTTCATAATTTATATTATCTCTCGTTTGCCATGCTGTAGTGTTTTGTCTATTAATTAAATTATATTACATCTAATATGACTTCTTTCTGATTTCAGAACATAGTTTATGTTTTATACACAATGCTCCCTGAGTACACTTCACTACCTGCCCTTCACTATCTCCCTCATTCTCAAGGCAGCTCTTTTTTGAGCAGTTTAGTCTCACATCCCATGGCACCTTAGATATCTATCAATACAACAATATTTCTACTAAGAAAATATCAGTCTGTTCCTCCTGTTAGCAGAACACTTTGAAACAAAGGTAGAATGTAGACGATAAAGAGAGTGGATTACACTAGAGTAGGAGAGCAGAATAAGATCTTTGCACAGAAAGAAGGATCCAAATGAAAGATGGAAATTAAAAGAGAGCTCACTCGGCAGAAATAGGAAAGAATGAAAATAAGTGAATGATGATGAGAGAAGAGGGATGGACAGAGTCATAACTGAAATAAATGGGATGATATATAATAGTTAAACATGAATATTGGCTAGTGATGAGAGAGATGGATGATAGATATATGACTGTGATTGGAGAGAAGTGGCTGAACTACTGCCGGTGCAGCCAGAGCAGTGCACTGCGGCCCGCATGCTTAGGGGGCCCATCCATTTAGGGACATCTTATGGGTATTGCTAAATAGATAGCATATCGGCCAGCTTGGATGAAGTGACAGCAATCATTTTCTCTCGGAGAAAGAGAGTGCCGCTGTTGGAGAGGTTGCACAATCAGCAGTGAGGAATGAGCTGCTGTAAACCCCACAGACTCAACCAGCAGCACTGCTTGCATGTCACGCTCCTGCAGACAAAAGGTATGCTAACAGGAGGGTGGCTGCATGTGTCTGTATGTGTGTGTGTGCCAGTTTGTGTATCTGTGTGTCAAAGTATGAATGTGTGTGCATCTGTGTGTCAGTGTATGTGTCAGTGTGTGTGTATATTCCAGTGTGCATATCTGTGTGCAAGTGTGTGTGTCTGTGTGTCAGTGTGTGTGTATCTATCGATGTGTGTATCTATCAGTGTGTGTATTTGTCAGTATGTGTATCTGTATGTCAGTGTGTGTATCTGTTAGTGTGTATATCTGTGTGTGTCAGTGTGTATCTGTGTGTCAGCGTGTGTATCTGAGTGCGTGCTAGTGTGTGGATCTGTGTGTCAAGGTGTGACAGTGACTCACGTACACTGAGTGCAGGGCAAATGGTAGCTCCACAGCTGGCATAGCATTCTGGGTATTGCCTGACATGGCCTCTTTAAATTAGTTCAGCCACTGTTGGAGAGAGAACAGCATATTACTTGGTGATCAGAGCAAAAGGTTGTAAAGGATTGATGGTGGTGATGGTAGAGAGATTGGGTAATTAGCTGGTGATGGGGCGGGAAAGGATGATGAGTGGCTAATATTGATGCGAGAAGTGGAGGAATAATCAGAGACTGCTACTTCTACTTACTTATGCAAATGTAAGGTGACAGATGTGATCCCACTCAGAATGCACAAATACATAAAAAAATAAAAAAAGTACTTGCAGGTAGGTTGATCCCTGTCTGAAATGCTAAATATGACGAACGTGTTGCTAGAAAGCTTCTGTTAGTTCTGTTCTGTTAGTGCGGGAAAATATAACTGTTTTTTTTTTTTTTTTTTTTGGTTAGGCTCTAGTTTTTTTCGGGCTACAAATTATGTTGAATTCAACTAAACTAAAATTAATAGCACAGCTTATGAATTTGCATCATAATAATTTACGGATTAAGAATGGGAACACATTACTTAATAATTAATATAATTAGATGGAATGTAATTTCTTTCACCAACAAAACAATGTTGCATCTCATACAAGCACAGTGTGCAATTATTTAGTACTAGATGATACATATTTTTATGAAGTGAAATGTAAACACTTGTCTAGAGCTCTAAAACAGATTTGTATTGTTTGAAAATCTAAAGACATCTTTACCAAATAACTTGAACATCTGTCTTACAGAGAGCACTTGTATCTCACACTATTTCACCCCGGAGGAGGAATTGTTCCATAAACTAAATGTCTTGCAGATCTTCAGTGGGAAAGTAAGCTATAAAGAAGATGAAAGATTTTGACATTGGATGTTGTAGCTTAGAAAGGGCCATCAGCTTATTAAATTGTTTTCAGTGATCATTAAATACATCTATGAAAAAACAGACATGTGGTTGTTTCTATAGTGCTCACTAAAAGTTCTCCAATAAGCAATGAGTTATGCATACTTATCAAATGACAATTATTAATTACAGGGCGATCAATTTGCAATAGCATTGATTCTGCCAATTAGGATGTATTCCAAAAGAAAAAAAAAATCTGAAGACCAAAACAGTATAATGTTAAAAGACTATATTTTTAAAAGACAATCTGTAAATAAATTACTTTAATCTATATGCATAGCAGTTTGCCAGAAATGTACAGGAGGTGTAAACAATAATACACTAAGCACCATAGAGAACGTGGGCTCCACCAAGTGGGTATCAGAACGTATTACAAGATATCTTATATACGACACAAGGGAGTCTTATTTAGACAAGTGACTATACACAATAACAGGATACAGGGCTATGTATGGTATGTTACATTTCACACTACTGAAAGGTACAGTGCATTGCCCATAGACAGTGTTGGTGCAAGAACTTTTGGCTACACAGGTGAAGATGCATTTTGCCAACCCCCAAAAAATGCATCTTCACCTGTGCTTCTCTTGACAACCCTTTTTAATTGTTTTACCCCACGTTGCCCTTTTGTGTGTCTGTTATTCCACTTCCATCCCCTCTGCGACTGCTCCCATATGCCCCTGTGTGTCTGTTTCTCACCCCAGGCCCCTTGGTGTCTCTTTCTTCCTCCCAGTGTCTTTTTCCTCTCCAAGTCCCCATTGTGTTTCTCTTTCTTCCCAAGCTCCTCTGTATGTCTTTTTCTCCCCAAGTCACTTTGTATCTGTCTTTGCTCCTGCCCTTCTGTTTGTCTCTTTATGCCTCCCACAACCCCACAGCCCCAACAGCACTTCTGTCTGCCTTCCCCTTCCCACTTGTGTACTACCCTTGGTAGCATGTCTCTTTCTCCCCTTTCATCCCCTCTGTGTTTTTGCCCCGCATCTTGCCTTTGCCTCCCCCACCTTCTCTGTTTTTCTCTTTTTCCCAATCCTCATCTCATCTGTGTCTCTTTATCTCCCATCCCATCTGTGTGTCTCTTTCTTCCAACCAGCACTTTTGTGTGTCTCTTTCCTTACAGCCCCTCTGTGTGTTTCTCTCCCTATGTATGTGTTTCTTCCATGCCCCCTCCATTTGTAGTCTCATTCACACTCTGCCACCCTTGGTAGTGTAGCTGGGCAAACTGCGGTAAAGGATATTTTGTATCCTCTACTTGGTCTGACAGGAAGCTGCTTGCTGCTTCCAGTGGGCACATCCTGTCAGACTCTGTAGAGGATACAAAAGATTCTCTCCCATGGTCCACTTGGCAATGCTACATGAAGTGACTGGCAGTAGGGGGAGCGCTGCGTTCTGCACTCCCCTCCTTGCTGTCACTGGGAGATTTCACCCCCCGTTGCCAGTGTACCCTTATGGTAACGCCGGCCCTGCCCATAGGTGTGCACAAGCAAATGCAGAGCAAAATTGGCCACACTGTCCCAATTTAAGTTCTTAACCTCACTTATCCTCCAATTAAAAAGAAATTCCTAATCTTGGCAAAGCTGTCAATTATTTTTTATTTTTGTTACTCACTAGACAAAAACTGGTTTTGTTTTGAAGTTTGTATTGTATGTATTAATTTTAAAATATATATAAAAAAGTAATTTATCTGTTTTAACTTCTTTAATGCCCAAAAATTAAATTTTTGATGGTTATATTTTCTTTATATTGTAACAATATTCCAGATGCACACCATAATGAAATGTGCTATGCACACCTATAGTTATGCATTTTTTGAGAGAGTGCTTCTTTTTACATATTCATCTGTGAAGATATGCAAAAGAGCTCACATGTAAACCACATATTTATATTTTTGATGATCCAGTCAACAATCCAGCACAATTAACCTGCTAGTATCATACCAACTACAATGGGATTTGAGTCCCCTTTTACAGTGGTCCTTAAGTTTTATGAACATAATTTTACATATTTTTTTTTTTTAATTCTTTATTTTTGTATGTGCACAGGTTTACATTCGGCATGCAGAGCCAGCAGCTTCTGCACACTCTTTGTATCATTTTACAGTGTAGACAGCACATTTTTTGTATAACATGAAGAGTACAGGCATATAAACATAGCATATAAACATAAAGGCAGTATGGGTTAGACTGAACATTTAACTAACATTTTTAGGTGAGGTCCCTAAGCGGCAGGTCAAGGTACACGCTACAAAGGTCGACAATCATGACGTTACTTGTTGAGCATATACATGCTAGGTCGAGGAAACTTTAGACCACAGTAATAAGATATGATTGTAACAAGCGTGGCTAAATAGTGAGAATTCTAGAGTAAAGTAAGCTAAATCAGGTTTGCGATGACACGACAGCGTCCGCAGACAAAACATTATCATATACATTGGTACATAGGCATGGCATGGCAATATCTTGCACTATTTTGTTTTTAAACGAGAAGTAAGCATTGTAAAACCAGATAAAGTACATTAGGCATAGGCATTCACTGAGTAGTGTAAACTGGTTACACAGGTTGTGATGTCGATATGGAATATGGAGTATACATGCCTCTCTGCATAACATTTGACTAGCATATACAGCATCATGTACTACATTTGGGCTTTAACACTTAAGGCTTAACATGCACATGCTAACCTATTGCTCAGATGCAGTGTAACTTCTATGGGTAAAATAAAAGAAAGAAAGAATCTGAGCATGGGCATAAAAGTATTAGGAAGAAATTGAGTAGACCAATAGGTTATCAAGCTGGTTGAGGCATCATTATGCTGTAAATAATAAGCTGGGTGTCTTGGAATTTTCAGTTGTGCAGTAGGATCTCATGGCAGAGACTGAGTGTTCGTTGTTGGGCGAAATCACAACACGATGTAAGCGTTCAGGTTTGTATACAAGCTAGCTGGCATTGTTAGCCCCGTAGATTGTCCCGTGCAGCAAGATCCCACAATATAGGTAGCATATCTGATGTTGAGCCGAGTTATAACGCGGTAAGCTGTCCGCACACAGGGTCGGTGAGGTCTTTTAGGACGCCAGTCCTCCGTCTGTCCTCCCCTAGGACCTGTTCCCCCGCGGAGCGCTCCGCGATGCCGTGGGCACTCGGGATCCAGACCAGTCCAGGAGACCCTCCACCAAAGGTCCCAGCACCCGCTGTCCCCTGCACCTCCCCAGCATCACTCACGCTGCCTGATAACACCTGGGCCCACGAGTCTCACCCAGTGCAGGCCTCACACTCAGAGCCGGTGCACCTCCCCCCCATGGCCACCGGTATACCAGAGGGGGTCGGTGCCCTCTAGCCCCACAGGACTCACTGCGCCAGGGACATCCTTCTCCGGGCCCCCCTCAAACCCAGATGCATGGTCCAGAACTGTTACCAGGGGGTAGGCCACCCGGGGTGTCCGTCCATGGGCCGGCAGCCGTCTGGGCCCCTCGAGCCGCATGCAGAAGCCTCCACATAAAGGTAGGTAGATAGACCTCTCAGCGCCCGCTTATATGCCGTTTGCACTTATCTGCTGATGGGCTGTTCCTGGGAAGCCTTTGCCAGTGTAGGCGATCGACTCACGGGGGCTTCCGTTGCCGCGAAGGTCATCACCATGTGGCCGGGATAACCCCCACCGGCCTGGGGGGGAGCGGGGCCATGCCGCCGGCATGGTATCGGGTTCGGGTCCCTTACTTAACGTCCGCCCTGCTGGGCAGCTTCGTCTTTCCAGGCTCCCGGTCATGTGCGGCCGTGATTGCTTTCTTTCCGCTCACCGGTGCGTAATCGGTGCCTTACAGGTGTCTATTTGGTGCAGGGTGAGTGTGCCACCACTTAATTACCGGGATGTCCCCTTTAGGGTGTCTCACGACAGCTTTTTAAGTCATTTTTAGGTATCTTGGGCCAGAGCTAAAGCTCGTGGCTGCCATCCAGCTCGGCGGCCCGGCCTCGCCCCCCCATTTTACATATTTAATTGTATGCTTGTCTAGAAAGTTAAATCAACATCAGTGATGCCACTTTCCTATGTTAAAGTAATTTGCATTAAATACCCTGGATGTGCCATTTCAGCTTGGCATACATTATAAAATTATAAAACAAATGAAAATAAAACACTGTTAAATAAAAGACAAACACAACCCTTGTAAAAAACTGTGTTAGCTAATGGAAGCTATTGACAGCTATTAAAGCACTGGCATGTTCGGTTAATATCTGATCTAGGATATTAAACTTTTCCATGATGTTGTTAAATTAAATGTCAAATGTAATTTAAACTTTCATTAGAATAATTTTTTTCAAACACTCTTTTTATATACTGATTGCTTAGTTTTTAGATCCTTGCATATTTTCTCTGCTTTGGTGCAAAAAAATACGGAAAAATATTGTTATGTTTTTATGATATATTTGTGATGTGGTGTTCTTTAAACTGAAATTGCTTGGAATATTTTACTTTTGAAATACTTTATTTAGTGTGCCTTTTTCCTCTTGAGAATTTATCATTATACATGATTACTGCAAGAAATATATCTTGGCCGACCAAGGTGTTATGCACATATTTTTACAGTGATTTAAAATTGCTATAACATAATTTGTAATTACGCTAGCGGTATATTAAGTTTTGTCAAGTTTGACGGAAGCTGAAAATTATAGGCCGAAACTACCTGTGATAAGCCTTAATGCCTTTGGGGCATTCTACCTATCCATTTTAAATTCAATAACACATGTACTCTTTGTCATGGCCACTTTTCTCTCATCAAGATTTATAACACACTATAAGTTACCTACCAATAATGTTCATTAAAATACAGCTACCCATCAACTTTAGATTGACACGTGCATTTCCTGGCTTTATCTTGAATGACAAGTGAATGCATCTTCCTGAATTTAGAACTTTGTGCAACTTTATTATTAAAATAATTCTATAAACACACATTTGTCAAAGACATGGCTAATATATTGCAGATTCAATTTTATGATAAGTTTAATGAAATGCAATGGTAATATTATAGATAAACAGAATTTGACAATTTAACTGTTTCAATCCAAAGCAACATTTTTAAAAGGATCATTGAGTGAATTGTACATTTAAACTGACATGCCCCAGATGTCCATTTTAAAAACTCACAATAATATTTAAAGGGATGCTATAAGCACTAAAATTGTATTAAGGTAAGCGTTATTATTTCAGAAATGGAAAAGATTTAGAGTAACATTTTAATTATTTTATTATTCAGTTGTGTTATAACTCTGTGTTACACGCTTGAAAAAATATTGCAGCTAGGTTATACTGACTAGCAGATATGTACACCACTAGTACCATAACCCATAATCCATCTTTAGGAAAACTGTGTAATGTTACATGTTGTCAGGACTGATATTTTTTTAGTATGGTATCTCAGATACCTTGTATATCACCAGCTAGAGCAGCATTTGTTTCCCTTTGTAACAAATAGGTAATTGCCCCATGTTTATTCATTTTGTTTCATCACAAGCTTAATTTAGTAGAAACTAAAAAAAAAGCGTGCAATCGCCCACATATCAATGGCTCGTGTTTAGACTTTTGTTCCATCCTATAGCTTTATCTTTATGTGAGTTTGCTAGCATTTCTCAAATTACCTATCATTTGTGGGGTTGCAAAGGTTTTTCAAATCTGTGCATTTTTAGGAATAATATCATGACCATCATTGTATCAACAGCACTATCAATAGAACCACCGCCAGTGGTGTATTTAGGATTTGTGCTGCCCTAGGCCCCACCCCTTCCTGTCAAGGCCACACTTTGACTGACAGATACTCACTCACTGACAGATGCACACACTCACGGATAAACACACACACTCTCATATACACTGACAATCAATGACATACACACACACTGTGGCGAAACCAACCTCGCCACTGGGCCCTGGAGAAGCCTGTTTGCTAGCCTCCTACCTACTGACTATGGCCCCTGGGTTATTTGGGGCATATTGTACTGTATATTGCTGCTACTGGCCCTTTTAACAGCATCTATGGACATTTTGGGACTACTGTCCCTTTAAGACTGTGATACATATTCTAGTGTACTGCCTGTAATATTATATGTGTATTAAGTTTAACCTGGGATATGTATGCAGCATTCAACTGATTGTTCGGTAGAATCACTCCATTTATTATATTGAGTGAAACTACCGAACAACCAGACCACCCAGGAATAAGTGTGCCTCCAATTACAGTTTGCAACAATGTTGCAAACGGGTAATTGGCAATCAGTGTAATGTATTCTTTGTCCTCTGGGTGGCCGCCATTCGGGAAACAAACACGTGGCGGCGGCCATCTTAAACTACCGAACAGCGGTGTTTTGCCGTCGAGTGTCTGGAACTAAAATCGGACACTTGACTAGGCAAACACCGCTGAGACCTCCATACTTCCAGAAATTCGTATGGAAACTACCGAATGACCCGCCGTTCGGTAGAAAGAACCCCACAAACAAGGGAATTCATTCAAACCCTCTCCAGGCTCTATAACACAGGCAATTCGCCTGTTTTCATTCCCTTGTTTGTGACCGACCGCAGGGCCAAAATGCATGGAACTGTTTTCGGATACTTTACCCCTGCGGTCGGTCAAATCTTTGGAACCCCATATCTCACGAACCATTCATCCGAATTACTTGAATTTTGGATATGTTGTCCCCCTGAATAAGGGCTATCCAGCGATGCTGGATTTAAAGGTGTACCCCCGGGTTTTGGGGTACATCCAGAACTTGGCTGAAAAAGTGTACCGGATAATTGAGTTTAATGTTATCTGAGGGGAGGGGATGTGTGGGCTGAACCATGTATGTGATTGGTTATTTTATGCTTCCCCCTGGGTGTGGCCTGTATGTGGATTAGTGTAATAAAAGCCAGGCTGGATGAGCCAGTCGAGAGTTCCTGTTTTACCCTCAAAGTGATGTGTCGTCTCATTATTGGGGGAAGGATTTAATGTATGCTGTTCCAGTTGACTGCTAGGAGTACAAGCCTATTCGTATGGTTCCTATTCAATGGTCTACAGCATTCATACGCTTGGGAGAATTTAAAGGTTTCTCGGATTCGGTGATTATGGTGTCTGCCAGAGTGCTTGGAGTCCTCAGGAAGCGCTAGGAGCATCCATTAACGGAGGTACCAAGTCGGGGTGCCAGGTGATCCGTTACATTGGTGGCAGCGGTGGGATGGCGTCCTAGTGCGAGGTAAAGCAGCTCGGAGACACAGTACGTTTGGATTTACAAATTGAGGGCAATGCTAGCAGTCGTGCAGCGCCCCTGGGAGCAGACTAGTATGGAAGGTTCTGGCTCTGGAGATGATTGGCTGGCCGAGGTGAGGCAGCGAGTGGCCGAGTATGGGGATGATATACCCATGGAGACACGCCGGGTGATCTGGAACCAGGTCATGGCCGAGCGAAACACAAGGCTGGACCGAGAATTCCGGTTGGCGAAAGAGAGGAAGTATGCTCAGCAGCAGGAGCGTTACAGCAGCCGAGTAGAGGCTGCATCCGAGGAGGTTAGCCGTCTTTCCCTGAGGCGGCGGGAGGAACCCAAAGTGGGGGTCCTCATAGACTGGTCCTGTGAGGAACCACAACAGGCAGGTAGAGATGGGACCAAGGTCTCTCCACCGGGCCCACCGGGATGCTGGGCAGCCGGCCCAGATCCCCAGCAGCAGCCAGAGTTGCCAGGTGGGGAAGCAGGTGGCCCTTACTCACAAATGTTGAGGGGCCTCACGGATTGGTCCTGGGAAGACCCAAAGATGGCAGGTGGAGATGGGACTGCGGTCTCTCTACCGGCCCTACAGGGATGCTGGGCAGTCGGCCCAGATCCCCAGCGGCAGTGTGCGTTACAGGGAGCTGAAAGTGCCGTTCTTGCTCCCCAGCGGCAGTCTACGGTGCAGGGAGAGGAGCCTGTTATCCCCTCTCCCCAGCGGTTGAAGGTGTGTAAGGGAGAGGAGTTTGTTACCCCCTCTCCCCACCGACAACCTAACCCACCAAGGGGAGACAGTAAACCCCTCACCAGCGCAGATGGGACCGTGGTCTCTGCGCCCAAGTTACAGGGAGCTGAAGGGGCCGTCCTCCCTCCCCAGCGGCAGTGTGATTTGTTGGGAATTGGGAGCCCAGTCTCCATTCCCCAGCGGCAGTGTGAATTGCAGGGAATTGGGAGCCCAGTCTCCATTCCCCAGCGGCAGGCTGAGTTACAGGGGACAGAGGTAGTTTGTCCTACCCCCCAGCAGCAGAGTGATATGCCGGGAAGGCAGTGTGAAGTGCAGGGAGAGGAGAGCAGCGTCCTCCCTCCCCAGCGGCAGGCTGAGTTACAGGGGGCAGAGGTAGTTGGTCCTACCCCCCAGCAGCAGCGTGATTTTTTGGGAATAGAGAGCCCAGTCTCCGTTCCCCAGCAGCAGGACACTGAATTGGGAGGAGAGACAGTCGGTCTCCCTCCACAAAGACTGAAAGTAGGCATGGGAGAGGAGATTGTTACCTCCTCTCCCCAGCGGCAGATCATCAATGGGCAGAGTGTTCTAATGGGAGAGGAGATTGTTACCACCTCTCCCCAGCGGCGGATCATCAATGGGCAGAGTGTTCTAATGGGAGAGGAGCTGGTTACCACCTCTCCCCAGCGGCAGCTTAATGTACCAGGGGGAGACTGTAAGCCCCACACCTGTGCAGATGGGACCGTGGTCTCTGCACTTCCAGCACAGGGGGTAGGGACGGTCGGTCCTGCCCCCCCACAACAGGGCTGTTTAGCCAAAGGGGAGACAGTCTGTCTCCAGCAGCAGAGCTGTGTAACTAAAGGGGAGACAGTCGGTCTCCAGCAGCAGAGCTGTGTAACTCAAGGGGAGACAGTCGGTCTCCAGCAGCAGAGCGGTGTAACTCAAGGGGAGACAGTCGGTCTCCAGCAGCAGAGCTGCGCAGCTAAAGGGGAGACAGTCGGTCTCCAGCAACCAGGCTCCAACCAGACTACTCCTGTAGTAGTGCTGGCACCAGGGCAGAGTACCGCTGGTCTCTGCCCACTCAGCAACCCACCAAAACAGCCTACCAGTCCCCCACACAGCCGGGGTGAGGCACCTGGACCTGGACAAGTTTTTCCATTACTCAGGTGTAGTAACCATTCATTGTGGGTGGACTGTACTGCTGTTTCTGTTTTGTGGGTGGGCTGCTGGACTAACAAGGGCACTGACCGGCAAGAGGTCAGGTACCCTGTTAGTATGTTTGGAAAAGGGGAGAAATGTGGCGAAACCAACCTCGCCACTGGGCCCTGGAGAAGCCTGTTTGCTAGCCTCCTACCTACTGACTATGGCCCCTGGGTTATTTGGGGCATATTGTACTGTATATTGCTGCTACTGGCCCTTTTAACAGCATCTATGGACATTTTGGGACTACTGTCCCTTTAAGACTGTGATACATATTCTAGTGTACTGCCTGTAATATTATATGTGTATTAAGTTTAACCTGGGATATGTATGCAGCATTCAACTGATTGTTCGGTAGAATCACTCCATTTATTATATTGAGTGAAACTACCGAACAACCAGACCACCCAGGAATAAGTGTGCCTCCAATTACAGTTTGCAACAATGTTGCAAACGGGTAATTGGCAATCAGTGTAATGTATTCTTTGTCCTCTGGGTGGCCGCCATTCGGGAAACAAACACGTGGCGGCGGCCATCTTAAACTACCGAACAGCGGTGTTTTGCCGTCGAGTGTCTGGAACTAAAATCGGACACTTGACTAGGCAAACACCGCTGAGACCTCCATACTTCCAGAAATTCGTATGGAAACTACCGAATGACCCGCCGTTCGGTAGAAAGAACCCCACAAACAAGGGAATTCATTCAAACCCTCTCCAGGCTCTATAACACAGGCAATTCGCCTGTTTTCATTCCCTTGTTTGTGACCGACCGCAGGGCCAAAATGCATGGAACTGTTTTCGGATACTTTACCCCTGCGGTCGGTCAAATCTTTGGAACCCCATATCTCACGAACCATTCATCCGAATTACTTGAATTTTGGATATGTTGTCCCCCTGAATAAGGGCTATCCAGCGATGCTGGATTTAAAGGTGTACCCCCGGGTTTTGGAGTACATCCAGAACTTGGCTGAAAAAGTGTACCGGATAATTGAGTTTAATGTTATCTGAGGGGAGGGGATGTGTGGGCTGAACCATGTATGTGATTGGTTATTTTATGCTTCCCCCTGGGTGTGGCCTGTATGTGGATTAGTGTAATAAAAGCCAGGCTGGATGAGCCAGTCGAGAGTTCCTGTTTTACCCTCAAAGTGATGTGTCGTCTCATTATTGGGGGAAGGATTTAATGTATGCTGTTCCAGTTGACTGCTAGGAGTACAAGCCTATTCGTATGGTTCCTATTCAATGGTCTACAGCATTCATACGCTTGGGAGAATTTAAAGGTTTCTCGGATTCGGTGATTATGGTGTCTGCCAGAGTGCTTGGAGTCCTCAGGAAGCGCTAGGAGCATCCATTAACGGAGGTACCAAGTCGGGGTGCCAGGTGATCCGTTACACACACACTCACTGATTTGACACACTGATAGACAGGCACTCACTATTACTCGGACACACACTATTACTTGGACACACACTAACAGACTCACACTCACTGACAGACGCACACTCTCACTGACAGACACACACTCTCACTGAAAGATGCACGCTCTCACTGAAAGATGCATACTCTCACTGACAGACGCACACTCACTGACCGACACATACACACTCACTGACCAACATACATTCACTTAGACACACACACTTACAGACACATTCACTCTCACACACACACACACTTACAGACACATTCACTCTCACACACACACACACTTACAGACACACACATTCACTCACAGACAGACACACACACACACATTTGCACCAACACTCACAAACCATTATTTTTAAAATGTTATTTTGAATCCACCCAGCCTTCCTGGGAGAGCTGGAGTGGATTACTTACCTGCGGTGCCAACTCCCACCACCCTTAACCCTGCAAGTGTAATTAGTGCAGTTTTTATAAACTGAAATAATTATCTTGCAGGGTTAAGTCCACCTCTAGTGGCTGTCTTTCAGCCTCTAGTGGCTGTCTTTCAGACAACCACTAGAGAGACTTCCGTGTTCTTAGAACATGAAAAGTGTTTTAAACAACGCTGGACGTCCGCACGCTATGCATGATTTGCTCGCTATGCAATGCCGGAATCCCCATAGGAAAGCATTGAATAATGCTTTCCTATTGGGAGGTCTAATGCGCGCTAGTAGCCATTGCCACGCATGCTCATTAGGTCTCGGCGGGGGGCTGGGGGGGATCGTGGACGGAGCCTGACCCAGCACCAAGGGACATTGGCACTGGATTCAGGTAAGTCACTGAAGGGGTTTTAACCCCTTCACCAACATGGGATGGGGGGTGGGAGGGAGAGGGGCACTGCAGGGTACATATCCATTTTCCTGGCACTGGAGAGTCCCTTTAAAGCTAAAAGCATCAGTAGTACCTCCTTCTATTTAAGCTTGAGCCTTAAATTAACACCTTAAAAAAGATGTGTTTAGAAAAGTCCTTTGTTTTGTTCCACACAAATTGTGTAACAGTAACATATTTATTCATTTTTTTACTATGCTGAACTTGCCAGGATGATATGTATGAGAGGATAATGACAAGTCTGGTGTCTATCCTCCACAATGAGTACCCCAACAACTTACGAAAGAGTCTTAATTGAATGGAAATGTAATGATGCAGATAGGAGTATCTAGGACAATTTGACTGGTTTCTCACTGAATTCTAAAAAAAAAAAATCTAAATTGTACAATATGTTTGCACATGAATTGTGCATTTTTTTCTAAATAATTGCAAAGCTTTCTATCTCCATCCCTTATACTGTATCAGTTATTAAATCTCAGGTCCACTATAGCAAGTAAAAATACTCTCTCTCTCTATCTCATACATCCCTTCATGGGAATAAACCATTAACCCTCCTTCTTTAAATTCTGTTCCATAGTGCGAGTTCTTGTGACAGAAACATATTTTGTAAAACCATCGACATTATGCCAAAGTAAAAAAAAAAGAAAAAAAGAAAATGCATGGTTAAAACAATGATTAGTGGAAGAAAGTGGCAGTCATTGACACTGGCTTCTCAATTTAATTAAGTTTAATTGAGGTCATTCTCAAGAAATGTAATGATGCAAAGAGGATCATTTAACTTTTTTAAATTATACTCATTAATTATCTCACTGGTATTCTTGTGTCATCTGTAATTTTATCACATGCACCAAAGGGTCATAGTAAATATATATCTTGCAGAACCTATAGATTCAATCACTATATTTCCCTCAAAAATGCATTTACTTTCAGTATTATGAATATTAGTTATATATTTAAAAAATAAAACTCTAATCACAAACCACTTGCTTAGATTAAACAGCTTGAAGTAACATATCTGAGTCTTTCAAAGTACCTATTTTAATGGGCTTGGATGGATCAGTGGCAATATAACTACAGTGTGAATGTATACATTCATGGTTTTTAGGGTTTAGTTCCACTACATACCCTATTCCATATACATTATCTGCAGTTTTCCCTACTTTATCCTTCTATTCACTTCTATCTATATTATCCGTAGCCTCTTATTCATTTTAGATTGTTGCTGAAGATGTAAGCCTACATCTCTCAGTGTCATCAGGCCAGTTTAGAACAAGATTCCTGGACCAGCTTAAATCAATTATGTGCATATTGTTTTCACATTAATTGGCTGAGAAGGCTAAGCTTATACCTTCAGTCAATGAATGATTGATGGGACCAGCATCTGTCTCCTGCAGCTTTGCAGAAGCTGGATAAATGTCACCTTGCTCAGAGGAGGCTCAACGCCAGGTGAGACCCAAGTAAGAGGGAAAACCATTGCAAAACGCTTAGTCCCATTACTGGGGAATGGTGGTAAAGTACTCCTAGTACCATTACTATAGTGGGCACTAGTGATTACAATGTGTGGAGTTTAAGTAAACATGTAAGCAGTCATAAAGACCAAAATGTATCTAATAGTCTAATTTTGTTATATTTTGTTTTAAATTCAGAATATGAACATATGTAAGATTGTTAGTTTAACTCAATGCACATCTTGTTGCATGTATGGATGCCTGGATGTACCCGTCCATGGTCCATACCTCTGTGATGGTTGTGTGCGAGTGGCTTCTCTGGAAGCTCAGATTGGAGATCTTTAGAAGCAAATCGCAACTTTGAGGGAGATCGACAATCTTGAGAGGAGTCTGCTGCTGACTGAGCAGAGTTTAGTGGGGACAGGTAGTGGAGAGGGAGGAGATATGACAGATGGGGAACAGGCATGTAGCTGGGTGACAGTGGGGCGAGGAAGCAGGGGGGGAGGGAAGAGGAAAGGGCTAGCTAGTCCTGATTTGGTGCAACCTAGCAGATTTGCCCGTTTGAGGGAAGATGTTGGGAGCATCAGCTCAGGAGTAGCTGTATTAGAGGAAGCTGTTACTTCTAACAGCCGAGGTGACAGCCCCTCTAGTACGGGTGGGGATCAAAATGTAAGGAAGGCAAGACAGGTTGTGGTGGTAGGGGACTCTATCATTAGGAGAGCAGATAGGGCAATCTGCCACTCTGATCGGCTCAACCGGACAGTTTGCTGTCTCCCGGGTGCTCGGGTCCGGCATGTTGCTGACAGAGTGGATGGATTATTGGGAGGGGCTGGGGATGACCCAGCGGTCATGGTCCATGTTGGTACCAATGACAAAGTAAGAGGAAGATGGAAGGTCCTAAAGAATGATTTCAGGGAATTAGGTAGCAAACTCAAGAAAAGGACCTCCAAGGTGGTATTCTCTGAGATATTACCTGTGCCACGTGCTACAGTGGAAAGGCAGCGGGAGATTAGAGAGGTTAATGCGTGGCTGAAGTCTTGGTGCAGGAAGGAGGGTTTGGGGTTTTTAGAGCACTGGGCCGACTTTGCAATTGGGTACAACCTATATAGTAGTGATGGATTGCACCTAAACGGAAGGGGGTCTGCAGTGCTGGGGGATAGGATGGCTAGAAGGTTGGAGGAGATTTTAAACTAGTAGTAGGGGGGGAGGGTCATAGCAATCTACAAAATGGAGATAGGACAGAAAGGAGATGGGCTTTAGAACAGTATAAGGAGGATGGAGACGGGGGGAGGAGCAAGCTCAGAACAGAGAAGCTATGTAATGTTGGTAATTCACAAAATAAACAAGAGACGCATGATATTAAATGTATGCTTACTAATGCAAGGAGCCTAAATAACAAAATGGGGGAACTAGAGGCATTAGCATACACTAAACAATATGATACAATAGGCATAACTGAAACATGGTGGGATGAGACACATGACTGGGCAGTTAACTTAAATGGGTACACATTATTTAGGAAGGATAGGAAAAACAAGAAGGGTGGTGGGGTATGTTTGTATGTCAACCATGATTTAAAGCCAAATCTTAAGCAAATTGAATGCGATGAGGAAAATGTGGAAGCTTTATGGGTAAATATCTGCTTGGGGGAAAAGAAGGGAAACCAACTATTGGTTGGGATATGTTATAAACCACCTAATGTTAATGTTGACGAGGAACAACAGCTGTTTGAGCAAATTGAGAAAGCTGCAAATCTTGGTAACACTTTAATTATTGGAGATTTTAATTACCCAGACATAAATTGGGACATAGGGACTAGTAGCTCAGCAAAGGGAATTAGGTTTTTAAACTTGTTAAATGACAACTTCATGTCACAACTTGTACAAGCACCAACTAGAATGGACGCTTGTCTGGACCTGGTTTTAACAAACAACGTTGATCTTTTGACCAACATTCAAGTAGGTGAGCACTTGGGAAATAGTGATCACAATATAGTGTCCTTTGAAATAAACTCAAAAAAAACAAAAGCACATGGGGTATACTAAAACATATAATTTTAAAAAGGCCAATTTCAATAAGATAAGGGAAGCTTTACAATATATTGACTGGCATAAACTCTTTAGTGAAAAGAACACTGAGGAAAAATGGATCATCTTCCAACAAATATTAGAAAGGTACATTTCTCAGTATGTACCATTGGGAAATAAGTATAAAAGAAACAAATTAAAACCAATGTGGCTTAGTAGAGAAGTAAAACAAGAGATTAAAAATAAGAAAAGGGCATTTCAAGCATTTAAATCAGACAAATCAGATGCATCTTATAAAAGATATAAGAAAGCAAATAATGCGTGCAAAAAGGCAATTAAACTTGCTAAACTTCAAAATGAAAAAATGATAGCTAAAGAGAGCAAAACCAACCCAAAGCATTTTTTAAGTACATAAATTCCAAAAAACCCAAAAATGAAAGTATAGGTACACTTAAAACTGAAACGGGGGTGTTAGTTAATGAAGACCAAGAAAAGGCAGGAATTCTAAATAACTATTTCTCCTCCGTATATATTAAAGAAGAACCCATGGCAATAGATGTGCAAATGATTGCTACTAAAAACTTGCAGAATAATTGTAATTGGTTAACTCAAGACAATGTGCTGCAGCAACTAAAGAAAGTTAATATAAACAAAGCTCCAGGGCCTGACGGTATCCATCCACGTGTACTTAGGGAACTAAGTGTAGAAATAAGTGAACCTCTGTTTTTAATCTTTCAAGATTCTTTTCTTTCAGGAAGTGTTCCGGAGGATTGGAGGAAGGCAGATGTGGTTCCTATATTCAAAAAGGGTTCAAAATCCTTGCCTGTAAATTATAGACCTGTGAGCTTAACTTCTGTGGCTGGTAAAATATTTGAAAGGTTGTTAAGGGATAATATTCAAGAATTCCTTGAGAAGAATATGGTTATCAGCAAAAATCAGCACGGTTTTATGAAGCACAGGTCATGTCAAACTAACTTGATTGCGTTCTACGAAGAAGTAAGTAGAAGTATAGATCAGGGTGTTGCAGTGGATGTGATCTATTTGGATTTTGCCAAGGCATTTGATACAGTTCCACACAAAAGATTAGTGTTCAAACTCAAGGAAATCGGTCTCGATGAAAATGCTTGTTCTTGGGTAGAGCATTGGCTTAAAAACAGAATACAAAGAGTTGTCGTTAATGGTAAATTTTCAAGCTGGACAGAGGTTGCAAGTGGTGTCCCTCAGGGGTCTGTTCTGGGACCCCTTCTATTTAACATTTTTATAAATGATCTTGAAGACAGCATTGAAAGTCATGTTTCAGTGTTTGCAGATGACACAAAACTTTGTAAAATAATACAATGTGAGCAAGATATTACTTTGCTGCAGAAGGATATATAGACTGGAGGACTGAGCACTCAAATGGCAGATGAAATTTAATGTTGAAAAATGCAAAGTTATGCACTTCGGCGTAAAGAATACACAAGCAACGTATACCCTTAATGGAAGTGAATTAGGGATAACAACACACGAAAAGGACTTGGGAATTGTTATAGACAACAAACTATGCAACAATGTGCAATGTCAATCAGCAGTGGCCAAGGCCAGTAAGGTATTGTCATGCATGAAAAAGGGCATTCATTCTCGGGACGAGAATATCATTTTGCCTCTCTATAAATCACTGGTAAGACCACATATTGAATATGCTGTGCAATTTTGGGCACCTGTTCTAAAGAAGGATATCATGGCACTAGAAAAAGTGCAGAGGCGGGCTACAAAATTAATAAAAGGAATGGAACATATCAGCTATGAAGAAAGGTTAACAAATTTAAACCTATTTAGTTTAGAAAAACGTCGCCTGAGAGGGGATATGATAACATTATACAAATATATTCGGGGCCAATACAAACCATTGTGTGGAAATCTATTCACAAACCGGACTTTACATAGGACACGAGGCCATGCGTTTAGACTGGAAGAAAGAAGATTTCGTCTAAGGCAAAGGAAAGGTTTTTTTACTGTAAGAACAATCAGGATGTGGAATTCTCTGCCTGAAGAAGTGTCAGAGTCCATACAGATGTTCAAACAGCTACTAGATGCATACTTGCAAAGACAGAATATTCAAGGATATAATCTTTCAATGTAGGGTAATAACTGCTTGATTCAAGGATAAATCTGACTGCCATTCTGGGGTCAAGAAGGAATTTTTTGTCCTAGCTTGTTGCAAAATTGTGCTTCAAACTGGGGTATTTTTTTTTTTTTGCCTTTTGGATCAACAGCAAAAAACAGGTGTGAGGAAGGCTGAACTTGATGGACGCAAGTCTCTTTTCAGCTATCTAACTATGTAACTATGTAACTATGTAATTGTTTACCTTTGGCTATTGTCTGGTACATTTGTCTTTGGCTCTTCCAACAAATGAATAAACAACTGATATAATCATATTCAAAGCCTGCAGCTAAAATATGCTTCAATAATGGCAGAAAAAAATCCACCTCAACTTAATGTGCTTACCAATTAGCCTTTTCTGCAATCTTTGATAGTGGTTTTGATGGTGGCCTTCCAACAGGTCCACTGACATGCAGTGCAGTCTAACCTGTTTTCTGCATGACATTGCTTTTGCAAGCTGTCTATTTCTAGATTTTGCCAAGCAGATTCATTGATAGCTTTCTCCATTTGCTTCCATTTCCAATTTTTATTTCTAAACAAAAAAAAAATATTTTCTATATTAAACTGTGTATTAAAGTGTTGTTTGTTTGTAGTAGATTGTTAGGTATGGATACATTATAATAAAATACACTAGACTACATCAGGATAGTCTACAGCACATGTAAATCTGACAAGTCTCACTTTTTCTGCTGATGGCTTACCTGTGCATGGTTTTCCACCATTCCACTGTATGTGTCTGCCATTTCAGTCCTTGTCTAGAATGCATTTGTATTTGCATCTCCACCCTCTCATAAGGCCTCTAACACTAGCTCCCTATCTGTACATGTCATCTTTCAATTCCTTCTTTCTCCTCCCCACCACTGTCTATTTGCATGTTGCAATCATCCTCATTTACACTCATTAAATTGATGTTATGCATATATTTATAAATAAATAACTACAATCAAAGCAAACCCACCAGTGTGAGAATTAATGATTGTGGCATTTGACCCTCTCCCAATAGCCATAACCGTTAGTAATAATTGTATGATGGATCCATCCATGATAGACCTCCATGAGTATCAGAAGACATTGTTCTAGGACAAATTAAGTTTTAAAATGTCCTTTATTTAAAAATAATTAAAATAATAAGCTGGGATTGTTTCATTTTGGGACAAAATTTAATATTTTCTACGTACATATGCACATGATTATCCCAGTGGTCCTCTTAAATACTTAAATAGTAAAACACACGTATACATGATCACTTACTATGTTCACCCTTATTAAACCTCGTCCATTGCACATTGATGCAAAAATGCAACTACCTTCCCCGAAAATATGTTTGAATCTGCATAAACAAACACAAAGCAAAATAAAATAATAGAATGACAGTATAACTAAAAGGGAAAAAAATAATCTTAATAAAAGAGAATAGAAGAATATAATATGACCAAGACAAAATAAATCAAATAAAAGAAAACCAAAACACATGAATCTCATTAAAAGGACACTAAAGGCAACCAGAACACTTCATGTCAATTAAGTTATCTGGGTACAGCTGGTAATTGGTTTCGTTACTTTAACTAATTCAAATTCAATTATAGATTACTCTTATTGAAAGCGTCTGATTCGTGCAATGCAGTGGTTTGCCATGTTTTACATGTGCACTAGCCTTCCAATGCTTTTTAAAATTTGTTTCAGAGCCTGTCCCATAAGCCTATGGAGTCGGTGATGATAGGGGATGTTACGAGGGGTAGAGATCTGTGTTGTCTGGGGAGCCATGTGTACAGTGAGGAATGGTCATAAACAAATATGAGGAGTTCTAGGTCAACCCATCTTTTCTTATTTGGTAAAATGTACCAGTGATGTATTTGAGTCAGGTGGGCAGCCAGTTAGTAGAGTAAGAAGGGATAGAGGGATACCTTACCTGTAATCCAGAAGGGAGTCAATTGGGACAGCTCCTCTCTGCCTGCATGGAGATCATTGCACAGAGTAAATGAAATTCTGCACACAAGCAATATGTGCACAGGAGCTCTGTGGTGGTGGTTCCGCCATCCACTGGAAAAAAACTTAGGAGTAGAAATCCACAGACATCGAAATGTAGGGTTAAAAGCAAAAATTGTATTTATGCAACGTTTCATCCATTAGGCCTGGTAAACATGATTAAGGCCTCATGGCCGAAACGTTGAATAAATAAAATGTTTGCTCTTCCCCCTACATGGAAAGCAATAATAATGATCTCCATGATCTTTACCTGCATCGAGATAACTATTACTGATGTTTCCAATAGAATGCTTCTAATAAAGAAGCATTGGAAGGAAGGGCACATGCGAGGCAGTTACTGCACGGCACTTACAGCCCTTATCTTAAAGAAACTTTGAATCCAATGCTTCTTAATCAGGAGCAACATCTTCCACTTGCACCTTTGTTATTTTATAAAAGTACACATTTTTCTTAAACTTAGCAATTTTATAAAGTGACAAAAGGGGAATACACCAAAGTGTTTTAAGAGGTGTGGAGTGTTCCTTTAATTAGATGTAATGAATCCAGTCAACAACAGTCCAGTGAATAAGTCTGAAATGTGCGGATTTCAGGATTTCAATGTGAATTAAAGTTTAACATTTTAGGACAAAATAACCAAACTGAAAACATAGTCGACATAGATAATTTTTTCAATGTACAATTTTGTCCAAACATCTCAAAGGCACTTTGAAATCCTGACAATTCAGGATCTGTAACTGCCTCTTTACTTGCATCTCCTGTAACTGTGTCCTGGGTCTAGTTATCCACAGGCAAGGTGGGTTTATATATATCTGAGTGTGATAATGATAGACGGCTGTTTAGTTTTAGAGAGGTTTACATTTCTAATGTTAGGACACCCAGAGCCAGAGGCAACTGATGAAATGAGACATGAAATAATGAAAGATCGATAGAAGAGGGTAATGTGAGTTTTCTTGGCATATGCTGGCAAAAGATCTCAGCAGATTGACTCCAGCTGCACTATCTATCTAGAGTCATGGCTTTGATTTACAACAAGGTCAACTTAGATTTGGTTTTTATTTTGACAATCTTTATTTTCAATTTAAAATATGTGATACAGAATTAGATAGTACATACATGTAGTACAATAGAATAAACATCTATATTCATGAAGAATATCCTAGGAGTGATTTAACTTCATTGAGAAAACACAACCAGATGTTTAATTAAGTTGCTACAACGAGTCTTATAAAGGAAGTCACTCAGTGCCAGAGTCACTGTCTCCAAGTGTGTTGCAAAAAGTGTTTTGAATCATATGAGAAAGATCAGTGGGAAAATGCACTAAAAGAATTGAGGAAGGGAACAAGAAAAAAAGAGGAAAGAAAACAAAAAGGGGGAAGGATGGAGTGTCAACTGGTGTGTGCTTGATACAGGGTAATGTGAAGGCCACGTTCTAACTTTCCTCAATGGTCTGTATAATCAATCACATCTATTGATTCCTATAACACTCCTTAGGGAGCACTGTGAAATATGCCACCAGGGATACCCTGCCTAATCTGCCCTGATGAAGCAGAGTATTATAGAGCAGTTGCAAGAGCAGCACTTCTCCAGCACTTTGTAACAGAAGCGGCTCTCTAACTAGGTGGTTAAGGCGGCCACCTAAGGCCTCATGCTGTCTGGGTCCTCACGCGTGCCTAAATCCCCTTGCGGCAGACTATGTCAGATCCGTGGTCAGTGACCGAGGACCCGACACCTGGAGGGGGTCCGTCAACTTGGTCAGTATGCCACCGGGTGGGAGGCCCCTCTAGTCTCTCCGCCCGGAGAGCGCCAATCGCAGACACCGGTCTGCAGCTCCGCAGTGTGCAGAGCTCAAGACCATGTGACTCATGAGACCTGGCCAATTAGAGAAACATGGTCTGCAGCTGTGCACACTGGGGAGCTGCAGACCGGATATCCTGAACACCAGACCACCAGGGAGCTCACCGGATCACCAGGGAGAAAAACAATGTATTTCTCACCCCCTCCCTCCTAGTATTAACTTCCACACCATCACCCCCTCCCTCACACCTTCACCCCTCCCAGTATTTTCCCTATTTCACTCTTTCACCCTCTCCTTTCATATTATTACATCCCTCTCTCCCTGTATCCCCCCTTTCATAATATTACACCCCTCCCTCCCAGTATCCCCCTCCCTAACACTATCACCCCCCCTTCCAGTATTCCCCTCATTCTCACTATCACCCCTTCCCTCCTAGTATCCCCCCTCACACAATTACCCCCTCTTCTTCCCAGTATCCTCCCCTCACACTATCACCACCTCCCACCCCCACAATATTGCCCCACTCCCCCCCCAGTATCCCCTCACAGTATTCCCATCACAGTATTGCCTTCTCCCTCCCAGTAGCCCCACTGCATAATTCCCCCTCACAGTATTATCCCCTCACCCACAGTATCATCCCCCCTCCCTCACACCATCAACCCTCCCTCCTAGTATCCCCCTTCACATGATTCCCAATTAAAAGTATTACCGTCTCCCTCCCAGTATCCCCCCACTCTGTTAACCCTTCACTCACAGTATTACCCCCCTCCCCCTCACAGTACCTCACTATTCTGTTACTAAACTATCTACTAGTTATGCTCCTTTATGAGGAGGTCTAGCTGGATATATTTGCCTAAATATTCATTTATTTTTTATTTTATTTTCTTTATTTTTGTTTTGCCATCATAAATTGTACAGTTGTGACCGTACAGAATTTATACAGTAGTGAACACATGTTGTAGTTATGGTTTTTCACATTTGGCTTTAATTAACATGCCTATTGATGTTGTATGCAGTCTCTGTTTCCATCCTGGTCAACCTGTAGTCTGACGACAAAGGTTTATGTCATAAATTAAGTAAAACTATGAACAGTAACAGGTGAAATTGGTTCAGATACTTAGTACATTATTATAAGTTGTCACCGGCCCCCGAGAGGGAGACAAAGAGAGAAAAGGACAGCAAAAAAGAGAGAGGGGTCAGTTGTTGCCTGAGTGCTTTTACAGCCAGCTTATATACACCCCTCAAGGAGCAATCGCCTATGGCTACTGGATCGAGGTTGGTGTCAGCCTCGTGGTGGTTATTAATGTAGCAATAGTCAAGGGTTTGTTTATGGAGAATAAGAATATCCCGCAGTTCCCCAGTTGATAATCAGTATGATCAGCAAGCACTTGCCTGACCCATTGATCACCCAGGCACTAGTTCCTTCCCCCTTTTACTTGATCAACCGGAGGTCCTATTTGGCCCACCTTTCTGACACGCGTCTACCCTTTTTCCACCAAGATAAAAGTAGGGCATTATTGTGACGAAAGCACCTTCATCACTGGGATTTGGAGAGGCCTGCTTGCCAGCCTTTTACCCTGTGACTATGGCCCCTGGGATATATTGCCCTTTAAAAATACTATTTGGGAATATTAGAATTTAAAGGCACTGTTTCTGCCCCTTGGACTTTAAACTGAACAGATTCAAACATGTGGCGGCGGCCATCTTAAATTGTACAGCAGTGTTTTGCCGTTGAGTGTATGGAACTGTTTTGGGCATGGGACCATGTGCACGGTGGGGCAAAAATAAGACTTCCAAAAAATTCCTGAACCCCTGAACCGATCTGGTTGATTTCTGTATATGTTGTTCACCCAGATCGGGGCTATCAGTTTGTGGGGATATGTTGTATTTTGGGGTACTTTTTGGGGTTTGTAAAAATTTATGTTTTTTTTCTGCTTAGAGTTAATTGAGTTAGTCAATTGTCTTGGTTAATTGTATCACAGGCAGATGGGAGGGCTTGTGTGCTGTATGTGGGAGGGTCAGACATAGTTGTATTGTTCTGATTGGTTTGTGTGCCTGTGTTCCATTAGACCCAGGGGGTGTGCCTCTGGCCTGAGGAATTGTATAAATTGTGAGTGTTGGCTTGCATTAAAAAGACCTTTCATGAAATCTTGGGGGATTGGAGAACCTCACTCTGGGGATTGCTATAATCACTATACTCCCCAGAGTATAATCGCTAGCTCTTGTAAGAGCTGTTCCTGTTCCTGCTCTCTGGATTACAAGAGAGGTCTACCTACTGGAAGCTGGACCCTGCGGCGGTTCGTAGGGTCTGCGGCGGTTATGGTGTCTAGTGGAGTGCTTGGAGCCCTCGGAAAGCACTAGGAGCATTTGTCAATGGAAGGTACCCAGTCATAGTGCCAGGTGATCACAGATATCTTTGTGGTCATTGGGTAGAGAAAGAGAGACTATGATTAGACGTATGTTTCACCCATGTAGTATACCCTGCTTGTATGGGTGTATTTCTATTTTTGGGTAGATAAGTTGGGTAGTGTGGACTCAGGGCTTCCTGGAGGTTTAGGCAAGGTTTGGTTACCCGTTCCTGTGCTCAGGGCCTAGTATAGCATGCTGACTTTTCCTACTTTAACTGTGGTGTCTACCCTATATTTTCACAAGGATGGATAAATGAATTTGCTGTCCAACATTGTTGTCTGCTAATTTTTGCCCTAGGGGTGCGTTTTGAGATATCTATGTATATATGTTTTTTTTGTTTGTTTGATTTTTAATCTCTTCCTCCCACCAGTCTCTGCCCTTCCCCCGTCACTTTCCTCTCCCGAAGTGGTTTCCTGACGTTGTAAGGAACCGATCAAACTAATAGAAAGAAATAAAGGTAAGGATGTCTCAGCTGTCTCTGTAGAAGTAGTAGAGGTTGGTTTGTTACATGAGGGAGCTTGTGTTCTATCTGTGGCAGTCACTTCGTCATTGCGTCCCATGGACACATCAGTGGGCAAATAAAAAGGTTGAGGGGATTATTGGCAATGTTTGAGTTGGAGCATAACATGTATGTTTGGATTAATGTTCATATTCATGAAAAAGTCAACTAGTGACTCATGACAGAAGTAATCTTTCATGTGAACTTCATTTGACTTTTACACAGCATGAAGAACCACAGAGAGTTCAGTTCATCAGCACATGAACACCTTCTTTTTAACCTCGAAAAGTATATTTTATTACCCTTAGGGCCGTCTTTAAAGCGGGACAAATGGGGCAGCTGTCTGGACCCAGTTACTCCTGGGGGGCCCGAAGCGGCTACCCCGTGGGCCCCACTGTCCTCAAGAAAAACGCCGGTGCTGTGGCTGCACCAGAAGCCAACACTAAGAGGGCCTGGTCAGGCACTGTGGCGCTTTAACAGTGCGTCCAGGCCCCCTTGTTTTACGGCAGCAAGCTGGGAGGAAATGACTGCCGTGAGTCACTTCCTCGCAGATAGAGTTAAGCCATGCGGGTTGGAGGGAAAGGCCATCAGGAGGGAGCTATCAGAGCCTCACACTCCCAACTACCTCAGCATGCCATTGGACCCCAGGGAAACACCCTCCTGAATCCATAAGGTAGGGCTGGAGGGTGGCTTTATAAATGTAAACTTTGCATATGTGTCAGTATGTATGTGTGTGTGTGTGTGTGTCAGTATTTGTGTGAGTCAGTATGCCTGTGTGTGTCTTAGTATGTGTGTGAGTATACCTGTCAGGGTGTCTGTGTGTGTGTCGCCATTTCTGTGTGTATTTCTGTGTGTGTGTCAGTATGTCTGTGTGTGTCAGGATGTCTGTCAGTGTGGCAGTATGTCTGTCAGGGTGTCTGTGTGTGTCAGTATTTCTGTCTGGGTGTGTCAGTATGTCTGTCTGCGTGTTTATGTGTATGTGTCAGTATGTGTCTGTGTGTGTCAGTATGTCTGTGTGTGTGTCAGTATGTCTGTCTATGTCTGTCTGTGAATGTCAGTTTGTCTGTCTGTGCATGTCAGTTTGTCTGTCTGTGCGTGTCATTTTGTCTGACAGTGTGCGTCTCAGTATGTCTGTCAGTGTGTGTCTTAGTATGTGTGTGTATGTATGTGAGTATGTATGTCAGGGTGTCTGTCTGTGTGTGTGCATCTGTGTGTGTATCAGTATGTCTGTCAGTGTTTGTCACTATGTAAGTGTGTCAGTATATCTGTCAGTGTGTATCTCTATGTTGTCAGTATGTATATATGTGTGTGTGTGTGTCAGTGTGTATATCTGTGTATCTGTATTTAGTATATCTATGTTTCTCTGTGTTGTCTGTGTGTGTTTGTATCTGTATCTGTATGTGTGTCAGGTTGGGTATATGTGTGTCTGTATGTGTGTCAGTGTGTGTATCTGTATGTTATCATTGTATGTATTTGTGTATCTGTATGTTGTCAGTGTGTGTACCTGCGTGTGTATATCTGTGTGTGCATCTGTATATATTCAGCATTTTTATCTGTGTGTCTGCATTTGTGTCAGTATATGCATCAGCGTGTCTGAGTATCCATATATGTCAGTTTGTATATCTGTCTATGTGTGTGTGTCAGGTTGTGTATCTGTGTGTCTGTATGTGTCAGTGTGTGTATTTGTGTCCGTCTGTATCTGCATGTGTGTTAGTGTGAGTGTCAGTGTTTATATCTGTGTATCTGCATGTGTTTCAGTGTGTGTGTGCGTGTGTATCTGTGTGTATGTGTGTCACAGTGTGTGTGTGGCAGTGTATGTGTACATGTGCATACATCTCATCATTTCAACACTACACACAATCGTCAACACTACACACAAGTACACCCCTGCATTCAACCTTCAATACTACATACAAACACAGTCCTGCATTGAAACGTCAACAATACATACAAACACACCTTTGCGTTAAACACCAAAAATATATATAAACACACCCCAGCATTAAAAAATACTATGCATAGATGCATTCTTGCATTCCAACACCACATACAAACACATACATACAAATGTTTCCATTCAAATACACAAACACAGCTCAGTGCTAAATACAACTCTGCAAGCATGCAAAAATGGTTCCGCTACTGCATTGGGAAGTGGAGAGTGTGATTACATGTCAGGGAGTGGTATTCAGAGGGCCCCATTAAATGCTTGCCCAGGGCCTAATCAATATTAAAAATGGCCCTGATTGCCCTTGTTGTCTGTGTTATTATATTCTCTAAAAAGAGACACTGCTATTTCATCTTTACACTTAACTTTTATACAATAGCACTTGAAAGCAATTGCTCATTTTTCCTGTATGATTTTGAGAAATATGATACTTTTGATTTTAGCATTTAGTTTATTAAAATGAATTGATCATACAAATGTTAATTTGTCATATTCATTTTCGAATATAGAACTCCTATTTCTCAGTGAGTGCACAGTGGAATGCTACCAGAATTAAACATACAAAGCATGTGAAGATTTTACTTGCAATTTCTGCCATCTTGCCTCCAATATTTGGTGGAGTGTGTGAATGTGGAGGTGCACACCTAGTTTGTTCATAAAGAATGGGTGAGAGGTTCCCAATCTCAAGGTCATATTGTGTATCACCTAATAATGACCATTAACCCTAGAGGCAGTGGAAAATATTTTTTCTACTCCCCCAGAGCACAAACAGTCCATTAACGGAACACCCCAAACACAAAAAAAACACTCCCTGTTTTCATTCCATAAAAGTGCAAATTTCAATAGATATTGTGATGATTTTTACCAGTTACACTTTGACAGAGATAAATTAAAGTGGCAGATGCTTGTTCTGAGTGCTCCTACTTTAAGACTCATTATAATTTTTGCCATTTATGTATCGCCAACAGATTCCATAGCGCTTTACAATAAAGTGGGGGAGATTTAACTATAAATCGGATAATTAAAAAACTTACAGGAACGATAGGTTGAAGAGGGCCCTGCTCAAACGAGCTTACAGTCTATAGGAAGTGGGGTATAAAACACAATAGGTCAGGAAATAGCAATCAAATAGGGTGGGAGTGAAGCAGAGCTGGAGTAGAGAGTGAAGTTTATCCCTTTAGGATAGAACAAGAGTTAGGTATGGGAGGTAGAGGTTACTCTAGAAGGCCATAAGCGAAGAGATGGGTTTTAAGGCGCTTCATAAACAACTGAAGACTAAGGGACAGTCTGATGATGGTAGGCAGGCTATTCCATAGGAAGGGAGCCGCCCATGAGTCCTGCAAGCGTAAGTTGTACGGTTATGAGCAGCAGATAGGAGAAGGTCATGGGCAGAGCGGAGAGACTGAGAAGGGACATACCTATGGATCTGTGAGGAGATATAAGAGGGGTTAGAATTGTTCAATACTTTATAGGTATGGGTTAGTACTTTGAATTGCCTCCTATAGGATACAGGAAGCCAATGTACGGACTGACAGAGGGGTGAGGTGTGAGAGGATCTGGAACGGAAAATCAGTCTGGCAGCAGCATTCATTACAGACTGTAGCGGGCCATACGGCCTTTGAGACCAATTAGGAAAGGGTTATAATAATCCATGCGAGAAATTACTAGAGCTGTAATACAACTCACTGAGAAATCTGGGAATGAATAGTTGCCTTCATGTGCAACTGGTCAGCAAGGCTTATCAGTGAGAAGCCTTGGATTGGTCAATCCTTCAGAATGTACAATAAAGTATATGATAGGGGAAAGAGATGGACTTGCATTGGCTGCTGATACTAGATTCAAAGCTGTTGTACGTTTTTGCTATTGCCAAAGAAAATATAGAAAATAAATTGCATGTTTTCTTTAGAGGTATATCTACTAAACTGATAAAAATATATATTTTTTATAATGGAGTGTGCCTTTAAATAAATATATCAGTCAAGCTGATCACTCTCAGTAAGTTAAAGGGATACAATAGTGCTAGGAATACAAATCTGTATTCCGAGCGCTATACTTCCTTCTGCCCCTCAACAGTGTAAGGGTTAATAAGCCCTTACTGTACTTACCTAATTCCAGTGCCAATCTCCCTCAGCGATGGGTTGGCGCTCTGCCACTTCCAACATCACCTAACACGGGGCACTAATGTGCAAATGCCCTTTAAGCGCCTCAAGCGCATTAGACCCTCCCAATAGCTAATCATTGCTGAAATTCTTTCCTATGGGAATTCTACTGATGCTGGATGCAGAAAGCGAGGATGTCCAGCATTAGTTAGGTGATCAAAAGTCGCCTAGCAAGCAGGAAGTGCCTCAAGTGGCTGTCTGATTTACCACCCTTAGTGGCAGTCTTAACACTGCAATGTAATTATTTCAGTTTCTCAGAAACTGCACTAATTAACACTGCATGTTTAAGAGGACAGTGTCACTGTGCCTAGACGTCTGCCATGAGCCAAAGTGGTCAGGGTGCCCATAGTGTCCATTTAAGCCCTGCATTCTCTGTCTGTAGCAGTTGAGCAGCATCTAATGGACCACGGGTATGAAGCCAAATTATTCTAAAAGGGTTTGACTACTTACAATGAAGTGATGCCTTGGCACTCATTGTGGTGGCTATTGTGCTTGGAGTGTTGCTTTAAAGCTATTATTTGCCCTTGATCTATTGTTGGAGACTTGGTAATGTTATACTTTTATAATTACATTGTTTGGTGTCCATTGCATATCATTCCTCTGCAAAATCTACACATTTTTCATTTTATATCTTACAATTTTCTTACAATTTTTACAAAGTAGTCTGTACTACTGCAAAATGTTTATTTGTACATTAAAAAAAAAAAAATCCCCTTCTACATAAAAAAATAAGACATACTCAACATTAAATTGGAACACATAAAATTTAATATAATACAATTTAAATGTATGATATAACACTAATACTTAAATGATAATTTAAGAGATTATTTTATCTGCAAAATATTACAGGAAATAAAATTGTTTAAAATTGCAAAAGGGAGCAATGTGTTATTGAAATGTATATGTCTTATTACTTGGGTGTATAGAAATGTTAATAGTGTTTCCTATGATATATGCTATATACATTTGTAAAGACTATGAAATGGTTGGAGTCAATTTGCAGACCAAAGGTTAACGTTTCCTGTGCAAGTGTTGATAACCAGTGGCTTCAAAACGCTGGTTAAACCAAGCAATGAAATATTCTGTCTACTCCTGGGACCTGTCAAGTAAAAACTTGGTTTAAAAAGCAACAGAACAAATTGTCAAAGGGGGAAATAAATAATAAAAGCTTGGTAGAAAATGTTAATCACTGCAGGTAGGCAAAACTAGGCACTTTCTGTCTCGTGGCCTCTGTGAACCTTACTCCATAAAGGATGAGGTCCCCTGCCTTTTCATATAAATATATTTTAAAACTCATCCAGGAAAGAAAATGATTCTTTTTATCCACCACTAAGAGGATTGAAAAAGGTCATACCTCAAGGGAGCAGAAACTGATAGAGTTCTCTAATGCCAAAAGGTCATGTAATAGCTGTAAAAAAAGAACAGCTGGCGGAGTGATTCTAAAAAAAGTAGTTTGTTTTTTTCATTGTAGATTAGGAATTTCAACATTGTATTGTCATTGTTTATCTGTTTTGATTTTGATGTATTTATGCATTTGACATTACCACCCAAAAACGAGTTTATTCACTAATTTCCTGTTTGTAGAATGGGCATAAGCTATTCTAAAAGGAAGATGAACGCATTTAATTTTGAAGAAACATTTGCACATTAGAATTAAAGAATACAAATTAATAGATACGTGTCTTGATGACTATTGTGATGATTTAGGAGAATCAGTGGCATGATTTAAAAAATAGCTTTTGTGAAAATGTTTGTACTTATAACATGGCCAATCTTTGAAAACTCACTTCTTCATTAAAGTATATCAATTCAACTGTCAGCAGGTTTCTCATCCCCCACCCCATGACTCCTTTCCTGCAACTGTCAAAAATTACCTACCAAGCACTCAATAAACCCTTCTCTAACAAACTATTTAATTCCCCTACTTTAACCCTTTGTGTCACTATACCCCACTCCCTCTAGCATGTAAGCTCATCGAGCAGGGCCCTCAACCCCCTCTGTTCCTGTACGTCCAGTGGTCTGATCTCAATTATGTGTCTGTTAGTCCACCCATTGTACAGCGCTACAGAATTTGTTGGCACTATATTAATAATAAAGTGTGATCGTGAGCTTGTCTGTAGTGACCATATGTGTGTCAGTGAGCTTCTCTGTAGTGAGCATGTGTGTGTCAGTGAGCTTGTCTGTAGTGAATCTGTGTGTTAGTGAGCTCTTCTGTAGGGAGCATGTGTGTGTCAATGGGCTTGTCTGTAGGGAGAGTGTGTGCGCATCAGTGAGCTTGTCTGTAGTGAGCGTGTGTGTGTGACAGTGAGCTTGTCTGTAGTAAGCTTGTGTGTGTATCAGAGTTTGTCTGTACAAAATTTCCTTAAAACTTAACTTTTATTGAAATATTTAAGAGAAGATCAATGTTTCAGTCCCTGATGCAAGTCCACAAGAGGGACTGAAACGTTGATCGTCTCTTAAATATTTCAATAAAAGTTACATTTTAAGGAAATCCGAGAGTGCAGCCAACTATTTCAATTGCCTAAATATATATATATATATATATATATATATACACCCTACATAGCACAATGACTTATGGGGCTGGCATAGATTTGTTTCCAGGGCTGCTTCGTATGCCCAGTCCGGCACTGCTGGACAGGGTGGGCTAATCTGTGGGTGCATGCCAATGACTACAATTGTGTCACTGATGATGCCCAAACTGGGTGGTCTCTTCTTAAAAAAGAGTAGGGTTGCCCATATTAAAGATAGTGTCAATCTGGTGTGAACACATCCCGGAGCCTGATTACGATTGAAGCTCCAGCTCTGTCTTCCCTGACCCAGCAGGGAGCTCAAAATACCTTTTTTTTGGCCCTGTGCCCCATCACTTTTGCCTTTTGGTCTGCCCCTTTATTAGGTGCAGATCACTTTAAAATATCCAGAGTGCTGGGGAAGCACTCTGTGCACGGTCCAAATGCCCTGACATAATGGTGCTTACCATGAGAGCATACCTTTCAATATTTCAAATTGAAAAAGAGGGACACTTTAAATGTAAAGTTTATTCTGTAACATTTTTATTGACCTAATAACAGTTTTTGCAACAAAAATATAAATTAGAATAATAACAATAATAATACTGTTGAACACTTTATGTTCAACGGTATTATTGTTGTTAAAATCTGATATACATTTAGACATACATACAAAATTGGGACATTAGGAGAGAAAAGATGGACAGAGGGATTTGGGCCCAAGTTAGAGGCTGCCTCTCATAAACCGATACATGATAGGTGATAGAAGTATGTGATCATGACTAATAATGCGTTTGCCCTTGCTGGAAACCTTGGAATACTGGACAGAAACACGGAACTGGGACATCCCATCCATCAGATTGGGACTGTTGGGTTGTAAATACTATGCACATAATTCTCTAGAATTAGGCTTGCCAAGTATCTCAAAGTTGCATTCGAATTGCAACTAGAAAACAAACGTTTATAAGTGATGCAAGTCCAGATCACTGGCTCTGCATGTTTAAGAAAAAAAAAAAAAACATCTATCTATAATTGCGCAGCTAATGTTAGGAAAGGGTTAAATTCAAGTATCTATATAAAGTTCCATGGATGAACAGCATAGCAGCAATAATTTCTGCCCAGCAGGATTTTAACCAAGCTACATAAGAAATTATTCCCACTCTTACTTGTATTAATAACTCAAGGAGGTTGCTATGTCCCCAAAATGCAATATGTACTAAAAGGCAGGTAACACTGCAGTTCATTAAACAGTACCCTTAAGGTACATCATGGAAAGTCAATATAACACTGTCAAAATTAATTTTAATGAAAGATCAACAATACAAACAGGAAATAAAATAAGTGTATTAGTTCCTTATGAATTGGCAACTAATCGGCATTACACAGGAAACAAACTGACATCTGTATCAAATAGTTTAAATTGTTTAGAACTTTATTTTTTGTTACACACTATTGTCACAAGTCATCATATTTAGAAGGTTATTAATTTAAAATAAATCATGTAATTCACAAAATAGCTGAGTCGTTAGTATAGCTTAGGCCTCAGTTCAAAATGCAAAACTCAGTGTAACATTCTTGACTGGTTTTGTCAAATATTTTTTTACCAGTGGAGGTTTATCCACATAGGCAGCTAGGACAGTGTCCCACCAGTTTTTGTTGCAAACATACACCTTTGAGATGTGTCCATTTGATCAAACATGTTTTGTTTATGTCCTTTTACCAATTACGACTGCAGTTTCCCTCCCATCCTCCATTATTATGACCCTCTATTGCTGCTACGTAGAGTAAAAACAAAAGCATAACCAATCTATGGTTGTTTGCCCAAATATCTGATGAATCCTATGAGAAGTTGTTTGAATCACCCTCATTGGTTGTCAGACAGCCGCCTGTTCTTCTCATCGTATCCTTTTCGGGCAATAAATATGCTTCTCTAAAGACAGACCTGCCTATAGGGCTCACGTGGACTTTATACATATATGTATCTTTTACAGATGATTCAGGCATTCCCCAATTATTTATATGGTGTAAAAATATGTTTTACACCATATAAAAAAAAATTATGGTAAAAAAAATATATTTTTTAAAAAGGCAAACAATTCAAACAAAACACATTTCACTTATGGGAACAGTTGGTGAAGGTGCCCTGACAAAACAAGCTTTCAATTTAAAAGGATAAGGGACAAATGTACAGAGAAAAGTGAGGGAATCAAATGATGTAGATATGCCTGAAAAGATGGGAGGGGTGTTTTAGGAGGGTGAACAGTGGATGGCAGCTAACATAGGAAGGTTGTCATGGATGAGGAGTTAAGGGGCATACTCAGAGGCCTCTTTTCAGGACTGCAGTGACAAGAAGAGTCAGATGTGGCTTTGAAAGGTGTGATGGTACAATCCTTTACTCCGTCAAGCATTCCCTTCTTCCCATACAATAAAATCACCAAGTAATCCACAGAGTAATAAATTGCTGGTATCGCCAAATAATCCACACATGAGCCAAAGCTTAATGCTGGAACAAGACTGATTGTTAATGACACACACTCTGCTTTTATGAAATTCTCCCATGCAAGAGAGATGACCACGGACAATTATGAATTACCCAATCACACACTGGTTACATCCCACACATCTCCTACCCTTAGCCTGAGAGGTAACCCAATTAGCCGTACAGTTTAAAACATACTTTTTACCCAACTTTCATAACTCTAAAACTATACATCCAATATTAATAAAGTCACATATTTTTAATCAGCACATTACAAATACAAACATACTCAAAAATCATTTGAATCCGTTCAGCAGTTCGGGAGATATATATAAGTCACCTTTGACCGACCGCAAGCACATTTTCATGCCCAAAAGAGTTCCAGAGAATCAGGCTGTGCGGTCGGTCTATTTCCCATGTCAATGTCAGTTCAAACACACGAACAACAACCTTTCGAATTGTTGAACTCTCGAACGAACTGTCGAATGAACTGTCGAACGGCGTTCAAACTGTCGAATGCACTGAAGTCTGGAGAATGTAAAACTTCAGCTAAATTAAAATGGCCGCCGCCACGTGTTCGGTTTTCGATGGCGGCCACTTCGTCTACTTCGGCACTGCGACTGCATCCGAAGTGCCAATTTAAAAGTACAAATCCTTTCTCTGGGAGTTAAAGGGCCAGCAGCAGCACAACAAAAATCCATTATGCCCAAATCTTGTATTTAAAGGGCCAATCCTTCCAGGGATTCACATGGCAAGAGGCTGGCAAGCAGTCCTCTCCAGGCACAAGTGGCAATGTTAATTTTGCCACAAAAGGAATTCCATAAGCTGTCCTGCAGATGTGAGCAAGAGATATGGGGAGCTTTGTAAGTAAGCAAGAGCAGAATAGCAAATTAAAGTGATCCTGTGAAAGTGAAATTAAATAATGACTTACCAAATTTTTTTTTATCTGTTTCAATTTAGCTTTATATGTTTTTCAAATATACTCACCTCCTCTGGAACCATTCCACCGGAGCCATGAGTCTGCCTTTGTATGCTTAAATATGCCTCCCAGCCTTGGACAGCCTTGGACTGCTTTTCCCAATGACTCTTTGGACCTACATGTGATGGCTTCATTACTGTGAGGTGTTTTAGAGACACTGGATGGGCTGGGGGAAGACCATATTATGTTATTAAGTCTCTTACATGTGGTTTTCATAGCGTGTGGGAAATATGAACTAGTAAATTGGCTGGTAATTTGCAATGTGGGGAGGAATGAGGGGATATATATTGCACCCTCTCTGCAGTTTTAGAGTGTTACAGTGTCACCACGGCAACTTTATGAAGCCTGTCTTGTGCCTACCCACTACAGGGTCCCCCCTGTAGGTCCCCCTTTATGAAGCCTGCCTTGTGCCTACCCACTACAGGGTCCCCCCTACATGATCTAAAAGGAGGAGGGAATCATTTTTTGTTCTTCAAAATTATCGGAAATGTAAATTAGCATGAATATACAGTATGCTTTCTTCCCATATAGGAAGAAAGCATATAGTGTATAAACCCTCTACTCCACAGAATACAGGCCCTGTATAATTCAATATAATTGTTACATTGTTACATAGCTGAAAGAGACTTGCGTCCATCAAGTTCAGCCTTCCTCACATATGCTTTTGCTGTTGATCCAAAAGAAGGCAAAAAACCTAGTCTGAAGCGCTTCCATTTTTGCAACAAACTAGGAAACAATTCCTTCTTGACCCCAAAATAGCAGTCAGGTGTCTCCTTGGATGAAGCAGCTATTACCCCACTAATTAGAAATTATATTGTAATGTATTGTTTTATATATATATATATGTTTTATATATGTTTTATATATATATATATTGTTTTATATATATATATATATATTCTACTCATTTAAATTTGTTGTACTTTTGTGATTTACTCTGTGTATGGCATGTACAATGTGTGCTTTGTGCTTTCAAGAGTGTGTACTGGTGTGCAGCAAGTAATGAATATAGCATGTACTGTTGACATATAGTGTGTACTGTGGATATACAGGGTGTACTGTGTAAAGCGTGTACTATGAAAGTACAGTGGTTACTGTACAATAAATAGATTTTCCTTGTTTTAAAAATTGTTTTTATTAATATTTTTTTGTAAGTAACAAAACCTTTGTGAACAAGTTTGTAGCATATGCTACAAATATCACCATGTGTATGTTTTTCAACAACAATCTTCAGCATCACTGAATATGTTCAGAAAGAGGTTCAACTCTGACAAATTTACACATGTATGCAATTCATAATTCCAAAACTCTGATGTATCAGCCTGCAAACAGAAAGTAAACACATTACAGCAGTGGTTTTGTTTTTTATTTTTTTTTCCATAAACTGTACTAATATTAGCAAAATGTTTGTAATTAATATAGTTACTGTTATTTCAAATGTATACATTTTTCTTGGCCCCATCTCACCTTTTTCTCTACCTTGGGCTCTCCTGTTTCTCCTCTGCCCCAGGATCTCCCTTATTTTTCATCTGCCCCAGGCTCCGCCTGTTCATCCTCTGCTCTAACGTTTGATTGCAAGAGTGTGTATGCATGAAGTGTTAGAGTTTACATGCTGGTATATATGCACATATATGCACATATGCACATATATTCATACACTACAACATACATACACACTTACACAGATATACATGCACAGTGACACACACATAGGCACCTATATGTATATGCATACAGTGACATAGACACGCATGTATAAGCACACTGACACACATAGATACACACACAGACACATACAAACACATACACATGCACACAGATGCACACACTGACACATAGCCATACTCAGTGACACATACACAGTCAAACAGATACATGCACACATAGATGCACACACTGACTCACACACATACACACACTGACACAGACATACACACAGATGCACACAATGACACAGATTAACACACAGACATACACACAGAAACACTCATACAGATGCACACATTGGTACATTCACACACAGACACACACACACACACACACACAGATGCACACTGTCAACAAAGTACAAAGTAAAATTGTCAAAAGGCATTACATGTGAACCCTCTCAAAATAATAAACTTGATTTGAATAACTTGTTCACATTGAAATCAAAGCTCGGTGGTTGGTATAATTCCTTCGTTCCAATATTCATTTTTGATAAAGGTGCTTTTCTAAAAAAAAAAAAAACTGATGTTAAAAAGACTATTATAAAATCAAAAAGACTGAAACATGCATACGCACTGTGATAATTTTTAATTTCTTGGGCAAAATTTAAACAAAGTAAATTTGTCCAAGGCATTATATGTGAAAAATCACCTCCCAAAAATAACTTGGTTTACATAACTTTGTTTACGTTGAACTGAAAGGTAGGTGGTTCCAGCAACAAGAAGGCAGGATGTAAAGTTATTGATTTTTCAGGCCCCTCTAAGGTGGCAATGTTTTTAGGCACTGTTCCAGAAAGTGACTGCCAATCAATTATCAATACATTATTGCATACTCATATCACATTGAGCATCAATTATTCAAGATGACTGTTTGAAGATTGGCTCATAAACTTTCCTGACCACCAATTGCTTGCTTTCCTTTAGGAAAGATTATGTTTGTTCTTTTTTTTTCAAAACTGTACTCCACCTTTGACTTTAACAGCAGCCCGCTTTCTGTGAATGTTTTTTTCTACTGTGCGCCAAGGCAGCTAATGCAGTTCCGGCATACATTGCATCAATTTGAAAATTAATTATTTTTGGTCAATAATTTAGCATATGGCTATAAAGGTTTTCAATGGCACCGGTGTGACACAAGTACATCAACTGATGAACATCCTTGGATAATTGAGTATTTATGGCCAAATCAACAAGCTTTTGGAAAGCTGTCATTTTTTTAACCAAAATGTATTCCCCCTTTTCTCGGGTAAGAGCACAACAGTGATAGAGCTCTTCGTGATCCGAATCACGGATGTTAACAATGCAGTGTTTGACTGAAATTTCTCTCTTAGGAGATGAGTGTAATTTTGACAATTTATGACACTTCAGCAGAAATGCTTCACTATAGAAGCAATTAGATGGTGTATTTGCACAATTTTTTCTTGCTGATTTCAGGCACTTTTTTTACACAGACTTTTGGTATAGTGCCAAATGATAACCTGATGGATCACTTGATTGCATTTCTCACTTATCAGTTATCGAATCCTAGCATGCTAACATGTCTATCTGTTGCTATAATATGCACATCAATATTCTCTGTGAGTACTCTACCATAACATTGTTGGAAAGCATTTTTTTCAAGGGCAACAGAGGATGTATATTGTCAATGCTGGACCACTTCAAAGTCAACAATTTTGTTACTCTTTACATCCATCATGCTGAATGCACAATATTTTACACTGTGACCAGGACTGTCACATTGACCATTATCGGCTAGGCAGAAAGCTTTTTCATGTAATTCTTCTTTCATGTCTCTTCAATTGAGCTGCCAAGCATGATGTATTATGGGAAACAAGTGGTGTCTATAATATGTGGACTCTGAGATTTGCTAGGTTCCAAAAATCTTGTTCATTTCTTCTACCTTTTGAAAATTGTAACCACAGAACAAATATGAAGCTGACTTTCCCATAGTGGAAACAAATGTTCTTCTACACAATGACCCCTCACAGAAATAAATGTACCAGACACATGCTTTGTCACTGGTGCATTGAATCTGCTCTGGGATGACAGAAAAATAGACTATCCAGACCAATTCAAAGAAAATGAACACATGGTCATATGCTATATCGGTTTCAGAGAGAGTTCTGTTTCTTCTACCTCTTTTGATGCATCTGGAACATCATTTCCATAATTTTTAGGCTCATTGTGTGACCGAGTTATCTTCAGAAGGTTCAACTGAACATTTCAATGGGATTACACCGTCCATTTCTTCCATCAACGCAGACTCTAACATTGTAACGGCAGCAGCATAAAGTAGGTCATCAAATCAATCCCCACTCTGTTGGATATTGCTTTTATGGGTGTGGATTGCAAATTTCCCAAAGCAGGATTAATATCACATGATGAGTTGTGAATATTGAGTTTATTGACCTCGTTTCAAATGCAACAGAGAACGGTTCATCAGTATGGGTACTTGTATCCAAAGTTTAAACCAGGGGGCCACCATGTAGGGGGTGCCATGACCCTGGTCTGGGGGCGGTGTGAGCTGTGCGGCCGCACAGTGCCCCATGGTAGTTAAGGTTCCGGGTCGACCGGAAGAGCTCAAACACACAAAGACCAGCTGACCTGGCCACACGGAAGAGAAGTGGGGGTGGAGCTAAGCAATATCGGGGGCGGGCCATCCATACAGTGAAAAGCTGTCTGTTGTAACTGTGTGTGTATATATGTAATTGTCTGCCTGTAACTGTGTATTTGTGTGTGTGACTGTATGCCTGTAACTGTGTGTATTTGTGTGTGTGATTGCATGCCTGTAACTGTGTGTGTGTGACTGTCTGCTTGTAACTGTGTGTGTGTACCTGTCTGCCTGTGACTGTGTGATGTTGCCTGTAACTGTGTGTGTGATTGTAACTCTGTGTGTGTGTGACTCTCTGCCTGTGACTGTGTGTGTGAGTGTCTGTATACGTGACTGCCTGTAACTGTGTACGTGACTGTCTGGCTATGACTGTGTGTGACTACCTGTAACTGACTGTGTGTGGAACTGTCTGCCTATAACTGTGTGTGTGACAGTCTGTATGTGGCTGTTTGAGTTGCTTGTAACCATGTGTGTGACTATCTGTCTGTGACTGTCTGCTGCTGCCTTTAACTGTGTGTGTGTGTGTGTGTGTGTGTGTGACTGTCTGCCTGTGATCGTGTGTGTGTGTGAATGTATATGTGACTGTTTGCCTGTAACTGTGTGCATAACTGTCTGTGACTGCATGTGTGACTGTGTGCGTGTGACTGTCTGCCTGTAACTGTGTGTGTGACTGTCTGCCTGTAAATGTGTGTGTGGGGCTGCAGGGATTGTGTAGAAGGGGGCAGGGATTTTGTAGAAGGGGCAGGGATTTTGTATTGGGACAGGAGTCTTTGAGAATTGAAGGGGTTTTGTAGACGGGGCAGTACAGAATTTGTAGATGGGGCGGGTCAGAGGTTTTGTAAAAGGGGGCAGGCAGGACAAGGGTTTTGTAGAAGTCTGCAAATTTGTTCAATACATTAAAAAAGAGAGTGCCAAGCACAGGATCCGCCCCGGGTGCCAAATGCTCTAGGTACGCCCCTGGTTTAAACTATATTAGTTCTAATTCCACAATCCACTAGGACATTTGTAGTAGCAGTATGACCTTCCGTGCTGCTTGTTCTACAATGTTTTTTTTGCTTGTGAAAACATTCTTTCTTTTATGTTTGACTCTATGTCAAGGTTTAATTTAGGGCCAGCTGATTCTGTCAAACATTTACGTGATCCTTTCCAAAAGTATGATTGTTCTGTAAAATGTGTGGAACATATCCGGTAACCCCTTTTTTTCCCTTAGACAATTGTTTAGCAATTCAAAAGCTCTTTTGTCCTCTAGTTTCTGTTATTGGTTAGCAATGCTGCCACAGGTCATCAAGTCAGGTATGTTCGTTCTGACCATGTGCAAACACTTAGAAATTAGTGCATATGGTGTTTAATACATGGCACTAAAATAAGGTGCAGCTGGTTAACACTGTGAAATAAACCACGATAATTCCACTGTTACAATAAATACAATAAATAATAGTGTCACGGCTTACCTTAGTTGGGAGTCTGTAGTGCAGATATGTGCTCACCCTTACAATTAAACACAGGCCAATGTGGTCAGGTAAGAACTCACCTGGCCTGTGAGTCTGTGCATGGGGGCTGCGCTGGATAATGCTCCAAGTCGCAGTACAGATACGGGCATAAGCAGGAGAATCGTCGTGGGTAAGCCAAAGGTCAGAGGGTGCCAGACGTCAGGATAAACGGGTAGAAAGCCAAGGTCAGAGGATGCCAGAAGTCAGGATACATGGAGTAACAAGCCAAGGTCAGGAGCCAACTAGAGAACACTGGAACACAAACAGCAATACAGGAACCAGAGTCAATGAACTGACACTGCCCTTTGGGAGAGGCAGTGTCTTGTACCTGGCTAATGAGGCCATCAGCTTCACGTGTGCTGAGAATATTGGAGCATCCACAGAAAACGTCCAGCCCCCAGTGCTAGATACAAGGCAGGATTAGATTTCAGGCTTATTCTAGAGCTGTATGGTGGCTCAGAGGCAAAACAGCAGACATAGTACCCAGGTTCAAATCCCTTGTTGGGCACTTCTGGGTCGACCTCGTCTGGCAGTCTGGATGTCGCGGTGAGAACTGTGACAAATAGATAGTGAACAGCGCAAAAACAAAGGTACATAGGAATATGTATATACTCCAGAATGTGTCACACTGTGTAATATACACCACTTGTATGTGTGCACCAAATGATAAGAGGTATCAAATACTGTACCATAAAATAAGTTAGAAGGAGCCATTGGAAACGAAAGAGACAAAAACTCTCATTGGACAACCCAACAGTATATAATAATGTGGAAAATGAAATATAAAATGTATAGTTAGTATCACACTCACATTTCCTAGAGCCTGTTAAAAGTAACTGCCTTGGGTAGTATAGCCGTGATGTATAAGGTGTCCACTGTAATAGGAGTATATCCTTGTCCACAGTTGTTCCAGGAAAAAGGCAAAGCCAGTTAAAATAGTATAAATAAAATGTGTGACAACAATAATAAAAGCCTTCCATTAAGCTAACTGGAATGCCACAGTTCAAAAAGCGTTTCACCTCTCTTTTGTGTCTTCCTCAGGTGCATGACTTAGACATTTTGGTGGGCATTGGTTATTTGTAAGCTGCTTTCAGTGGCCCTTCTAAAGTATTTCTAACTACTCTTTACCAGGATTGAAACTGCCAAAACTTGAGTATTGAGTATTTTAGTGACAATTCCACTAATTTGACACTGGCAAATGTGGTGTCAGAAAGTATATGGTGGGGATGGGATGGCGGGAATATGACTGTGCATCTATTGGTAATGGTTCATCCACCTGCCAATAAATATCTCAAATATGATTGTAATTTCCCTTTAAATACCTAGAAACACTCAGTCTTACTTGGCCACAAATGTGGCCTCAAAGTCCATGAATGTATATTATTTTTTTTAATAATCTTTCTAATAATTGAAAAATTATATACTGGGATTTCATTTAAAAAATATAATACAAAATTGTGTTTATGTTGTGGCTATGGAAAACAAATAAGAAGACACCCCCACTGGTTATTATCTAAGAGAAATACAATATAACAACTCTCATGTTTATTTCATAATTAATAAAATAGCCGATAATAACAATAACTATGATTTCTGTTAAAAACTTAGATTCCCAAAAGAAGCTTGTCAAAATTTTAATAAATGAAACATAACTCATATTTTTGTAATTAAAACTCTGCTGCTCACAATAATACGACTCTGTGTGCAAGTCAAATAAAAAGAAAGCTTATTGGGAAATGACATTCCTACTGTGGCCTTTAAATAAGATCCTAAGTGCTACAATTATTTGTTTGGCAAGAAAGATAAACCTCTAATGGCATTTAAATAAGATTTAATACTCTGTAATTATTTGCCCAACAGACGGAACAATATAAACAATGTCTGCAGAGTAACAATAAAATAAATGGTGACTAATGTCAACAATATAACTGTAAAGGTTCTGCCAATATTTAAATGGTAAAAACTAAACTAATTCTAAAATACTGCTGTAATGGAATATGAAAACATAACAGGTATAAAGCTCCAAATTTCTAATGGATCCTAATCAACACTGTACAACTAGTTTGTTATTGCTGGTAGATGGTTGTGTGTAGTTTTAACATGGCACAAGGTGCTAAGTATTACAAAGGAAAATGTCTAACTGAAGATGACCAAGCCTCCAGCCCTTTAAATAGTTAGTGGTTTTACAAATTAACAAGTACACAACGTAGCCAAAGAAAGTGTGATGTTTGGCTTGTTCTTGATGAATTATGCTTAATATGTTTCTTGGACCAGCATCCAAAGGATTTCTGCAATGTACTCAAAGTGCCCAGAGTCTTCACTGTTTCGACTGCTAGAATGCAGCAGTAAAGTTTGACCTATAAAGTAAACATTGCTGTGGAGTATGTGAGGAATAGGATGCAAATAGAAATGTAAGAGCAGCTTTATGGGCTAAATTATATTTAACGTTGCTTTGTAACACATTGCTGGGAGAGAAGGGGTTAAGTTTGTGCTCTGTGATAATTTATCTTTCCCTGTGCTTTATTTGACCCAGAAAACAATATCTTCAAATCAATGATGGGTAATTTGTTAAGTTAAACAAATGTTCATCAGGGATTTGCTCGTGCAAACTATACATTTATTTTATTTACTAACTGAAGCGGGACCTGGGTAACCCGGCTGGTTATTCCCTTTATTAATAATAGGTCAGATCCATTTCCCCTAGTAACTGGACGACACACAGTTCCAGGGAACAACCTTTGACAATCTTTATTTGGGCACACAGCTTTTTATGCACAGACCCCCACAGGGGGTCTCCACCCAACACAACACAATCCCAGGCAGGAGGGGGCTGGGATGCAGATAACCATCTCCCACTCTGGGAGATACCATCATGACACAGCGGCACACATGAAAACACAATACATACATAGAAACATATAGAAACATTGAATGTAACGGCAGATAAGAACCATTTCGACCCATCTAGTCTGTCCGATTTTCTAAATACTTTTACTAGTCTCTGGCCTTATCTTATAGTTAGGATAGCCTTATGCCTATCCCACCCATGCTTAAACTCCTTTACTGTGTTAACCTCCACCACTTCAGCTGGAAGGCTATTACATGCATCCACTACCCTATCAGGAAGTAAGTGTCAGGGTACTCACCTGTGAGACAGACGGCCAGACGTGGTCGCCCCTGGAATTCCCAACAGGGGACTTGAACCGGGGTACTTATCTATCCCAGTCCTGCTCTCTGCCTCTGAGCCACAGCAGCTTTACCTGAGACTTCTGATTCCGGTCTTGTTCATCCTGGCTTGGCTACTACACCGGGGGCTGCACCATGACTTGTCTGCTTCTCACCTGACTCTGATCTTCATTAGCAGGGTATTTAAACCCAGCCTCGCCCTGCACTCATTGTCAAGTCTTTGATCTTTGTTCCTGTGTCGTACCAGTGTTCCTGTTTATTCTGCTTCGTGTATTTGACCTCGGCTTGTGACTACGTTTATTCTACCTCTGGCATCCTTTGACCTCGGCTATCCCTCGACTATCCTGCTGGTTCTGTCCTTGCCTGTCCTGCGAATTTGGTACTGCATCCTGCACAGCCCCCGTGCACAGACCCACAGGCCAGGTGAATTCTTACCTGACCACCTCGGCCTGTGGCTATCTGCAAGGGTGAGCGTCATATCTGCGCTACAGACTCCCAACTCAGGTAAGACCCTGACAAAAGACTTGACCAATATGGAGTCCGCAGAAATGTGCTCACCCTCACTCCAGCAAGTGTCCAGCCTGGCCCAGATTGTTTCGGAGTTGCAGCAGGAACTTTTTTCTCTTAAAGGCGCAGTACATCCAGCTCCGGAACCCTTTGTCATCATGCCCGACAGATTTGATGGTAACTACACGTCCTTCCAGTCTTTCAGGATGGATTGCGAGGTATTATTCTCTTTAAAGCCTCGAACTTACGCCACGGATTTCATCAGGGTCAGAGCGGCTATCAACCTGTTGTCTGGACGCATTAAAGTTTGGTCTTACCAAATGTTGCAGAGGAAGAGCCCTGTCCTTGTCAGCTGGGAGTCCTTTATTATTGCCTTGGACTCACAGTGCAGGATCACTAAGCCCAAGCCAGCTCCACCTACTAAAAAATCGCGGAGTCTACGTCACCACACCCCAGTGATACCCTCTTATGATCCAGTTCCCAGGAGAACTCCAGAGGGGTCCTGTGTTCAACTTGATCCTGAGGAGCCTATGCAAATTGGACGTGTCCACTGCAAAGTCACACCGGGAGAGAGGGACCGAAGGAGAAGCCATGGTCTGTGCTTTTACTGTGGAGAAGGTGGACACTTCATCACGCTTTGTCCTGTTCGCCCTCCTAGACCTCCTGCTCCAGAGTCGTCTGCCTTTACTACCAAAGTTGCTTCCTGTATTACCACCACTACTTCCTACCCACTTGAAAAGGATTTACCTAAGGATTGTGTCATTGCTTCTAATGGCACTACGGTCTGTAAAAAAGACTTGGAAGTGTTCGAAAAAGCACTGCTAGCTGCGAGCACTGTCCCTCCCGAAGTTGTGGAAGTTTTTGTCACCCCTACCCGGAACCTAGACCGATCGTCCGCTGTACCAGAAACTGGTACTGGGAAATCCCGAGCTAATCAGGGATCCCATACTGAGGACTTTCACTATGGGGATTCGACGGATTCTGAGAGTGACTCTGGAGAGACGGATTGTTTCAATGAGGAGCCTACCTACGCCCAGAGGTCGTTTTTGAAGGGGGAGGTACTGTCAGGGTACTCACCTGTGAGACAGACGGCCAGACGTGGTCGCCCCTGGAATTCCCAACAGGGGACTTGAACCGGGGTACTTATCTATCCCAGTCCTGCTCTCTGCCTCTGAGCCACAGCAGCTTTACCTGAGACTTCTGATTCCGGTCTTGTTCATCCTGGCTTGGCTACTACACCGGGGGCTGCACCATGACTTGTCTGCTTCTCACCTGACTCTGATCTTCATTAGCAGGGTATTTAAACCCAGCCTCGCCCTGCACTCATTGTCAAGTCTTTGATCTTTGTTCCTGTGTCGTACCAGTGTTCCTGTTTATTCTGCTTCGTGTATTTGACCTCGGCTTGTGACTACGTTTATTCTACCTCTGGCATCCTTTGACCTCGGCTATCCCTCGACTATCCTGCTGGTTCTGTCCTTGCCTGTCCTGCGAATTTGGTACTGCATCCTGCACAGCCCCCGTGCACAGACCCACAGGCCAGGTGAATTCTTACCTGACCACCTCGGCCTGTGGCTATCTGCAAGGGTGAGCGTCATATCTGCGCTACAGACTCCCAACTCAGGTAAGACCCTGACAGTAAGGAAATACTTCCTTATATTTTTTTAAAACCTTTGCCCCTCTAATTTAAGACTATGCCCTCTTGTTGTGGTAGTTTTTTCTTCTTTTAAATATATACTTCTCCTTTACTGTGTTGATTCCTTTTATGTATTTAAATGTTTCTATCAGATCCCCCTGTCTTGTCTTTCCCCCAACCTATACATGTTCCTTTATCCTTTCCTTGTAAGTTTAATCCTGCAATCCATGAACCAGTTTAGTAGCCCTTCTCTGAACTCTCTCTAAAGTATCAATATCCTTCTGGAGACACGGTCTCCAGTGCTGCGTACAATACTCCAAGTGAGGTCTCACCAGTGTTCTGTATAATGGTATGAGCACTTCCTTCTTTCTACTGCTAATACCTCTCCCTATACAACCAAGCATTATGCTAGCATTTCCTGCTGCTTTATTACATTGTCTGCCTACCTTTAAGTCCTCAGAAATAATCAGCCCTAAATCCTTTTCCTCCAGATGTCGAGGTTAGGATTCTATCAAATATTCCGTACGATACCCTTGGGTTTTTACTTCCAAGATGCATTATTTTGCACTTATCCACATTAAATGTCAGTTGCCACAACTCTGACCATTTTTCTAGTTTACCGAAATCATTTGCCATTTGGCCTATCCTTCCTGGAACATCAACCCTGTTACATATTTTTGTATCAACAGCCAAAAGACATACCTTACCATCAAGACCTTCTGCAATATAACAAATAAAAATATTAAAGAGCATGGGTCCAAGTACAGATCCCTGAGGTACCCCACTGATGACAAGCCCATGCTTCGAATATACTCCATTGACTACAACCCTCTGTTGCCTGTCACTCAGCCACTGTCTTACACATTCAACAATATTAGAATCCAAACTTAAAGATTGCAGTTTATTGATAAGCCTTCTATGTGCAACAGTGTCGGTTATTATGGATTTTTATTTGGCCTTTTTGGGGGCTGAAAAAAGAAGAGTTTAGAAGAAAGAAGACATCAAATGGTAAGTCTATTTTTTTACAGGTATTTAGATAAGGGTACCCCTCATTATTTTTAAGATGAGGGGGGTTGGTAGGGGTTCTTTTTTGGGGGGGAGGGGGTGACTAGGGGTTTGGGGACCCCTAGTTACCTGGGGGGTTAAATTTTTATTAAGGGCCCCCACCCGTCGCTCAGGGGTGGGGTACAGGGTGGGAAGGACAGTAGGTCCCCCTATTGTTATTTATGGCCCCCACCCACCGAGCAGGGCCTGGGGGGAGGATAGTAGGTGTCCCCCCCAATTTTTATTTATTGCCCCCACCCACCGCTCAGGGGTGGAGCCAGTGGGGGGAAGGTAAATAGGTCCCCCCCCAATTTTTATTCATGGCTCCCACCCACTGTGCAGGGGTGGGGGCCGAGGGGAGGGCAGTAGGTCCCTCTCCATATTGTTATTTAGGTCCCCCACCCACCGCGCAGGAGTGGGGCCTGGGGGGGAGGACAGTAGGTCCCCCCCACATTCTTGTTTATGGCCCCCACCCACCGCTCAGGGGTGGGGGCCGGTGGGGAGGACTATTACTATTACTATTTTGGCCACATCTGTGGAGTACCGCAGTGGTTTCTTAATTTTTATACTTTTACTGACAAGCCGAATGCAATTTTCTGTTGCTTTCATCAGTGCAACTTTTAAATAATCCCATTTCTCTTGGACTCCATTTAAATTTCTCCAGTCTGATAATGACTCCTTTACACATAGTCTAATTTTAGAAAAGTCTATTTTTCTAAAGTCTAAAACTTTTGTTTTTATGTGGTGTGAGTCACTGTTCTATATATTAAACCACGCTGACTGATGATCACCAGATCCTAAACTTTCACCTACAGTAATATCTGATACCAAATCAAATTTGTTAAAATTAAATTTAGTATGGCCTCTATACGAGTTAGCTCCTCAATGACGTTTTAGAGACAATCCCAGTAGGGAGTTTAGAATATGTGTTCTCCTGGCACAAGCAGCTATTTTGGTTTTCCAGTTCACATCAGGAAGATTAAAGTCACCCATGATGATAACTTCCTACTTCATTGTCATTTTAGCCATTTCCTCAACTAGCAGAATATCTAACTCTTCAATTGTGCTGGGGGCCTATAAATCACACCTACATGAGTTACTGTGTGATTACCAAATTGTAACGTAGCACAAATGGACTCTATGTTCACCTCACTAACTGTTATTAGGCTAGATTTTATGCTATCATTCACATACAGGGCCACACCTCCCCCTTTCTTGCCTTCCCTGTCTTTTCTATATAAAGAGTACCCTGGTATTGCTATGTCCCAGTCATTTTTCTCATTATACCATGTCTCAGTAACAGTGACTAAATCTACATTATCAGTTGCCAGTATTGCCAAAAGTTCATGGATCTTATTCCGTAAACTGCGAAAATTTGTAGACGTGACTCTAAGCGTATAATTTTGTAACACATTTTCTACACTCCAGAATATTTCCAATCACACACGTAGAAGCAGCACTTAGATGTAGCAACCAAGCTATATTAGCCAAGCTAATGACCACAACCCTTATATAACTCCTAAAAGCACCATCCACTGGAATGTTTAACACCTGGGTAGGCCTATGCTTATTTGCAAACAATAGCTAATTAACCAACAATCTAAGGCAAGCACTTAGCTAATCAAATGCCTTACCAATTACCAACAGGAAATCAAACCTTATTTGGGATCTGGGATCCCTGCAAAAAGCGGGGCGATCGGATGTACAGAGCCCAAGATATCAGCCTTCGAAGTCTTGGGCTCGAGGCTCTGTACATCCCCAAAAGTAGTTCCATGGAGTTGCTTGGTTTAGTCCGGCGAATTCAAACTTTGTGCCTAAACCAAGCAACAGCAAATCGGCTGAAAGGGGCATGAACCAAATCGCGCCAATCAGCACTAGAGAGAGGAAAGAGTTTTGCCACAAAATCCGCGGAAAGGGTGCACAACTTGGTTGCGCCAATCGGTGTTCGAGGAGGAGAGGGGTTTTAGCGGCCCTATCAGAAGAAAGGGTGTAAAACCCTGTTTGAACGGGAGCTCCTGCTCTGATTGGTCACCGGCACCCCGCAACGACCAGTCAGTGCTTACTCGTGCCGACCAATCAGGAAAATGGTGCAAACCCATTTTGAATGGGAACACCTTCTCCCATTGGTCAGCACGGATTTCCACACGGCCAGCAGGATCCTGCAGCTGTGAGACCAACTCACAGCTCCAGAGATTCCCTGCTGGCACACGTCCCTCATCCAAGTAGATACCCCCACTCAGGTATCCACCGGAGAGAGCGTTCTCCTGGGCAGCCACGACCCTAGCCTCACAACTGCCAGGTAGGGGATGTAAAAGTTATTATAGCTCTGTTGGGAAGCGGATAGGGCGATCCCCGACACAAGGATCGAAGACAGTGCACGCAGGCCAGTCTAGTGGGCGTTCGGTGATATGAACCGGCGGCCACCCAGGGGAAGCATGCGCCGCTTGTTCCCTTGTGGTCGTTAACGAGGTGTGAACATTCTAACTAAGCATTATAAATGGGGTATTGGGGTGGTCAGGTACACGGAGCTCAGTGCGCCGGAGCACTCCCGTGTGGTTAAAAGGTACTTTGCATGATTTAAGGTCAAAATTAAGGAAAGGGAGAGAATTACAAAGGGGGAAAACACATTCCAGAGGGGCGCATCCACACATAGGAAAGGGCAATTCACAGCTAGGCAGCGGTCCCACCACACTAACTAATTCATAAAAAAATTCTAACAGCATTTTGTTTTATTTTCTGTTTATTAGGAATTCTAAATGCAAGAAATTATGATTTAATCAAAATGTACATACTTATAAACTTCACAATTTTAGAAACAAATAGTAGGTGCAGTTTATAATATATACAATATACATATAGTGTTTCTATTTTCAGAGCAATTAATGTATGAGCTGATCGGTTTATTAGAAAACATTTTCTGTATTAAAATGAATGTAAAATATACATGTATTTCTGTAATATCTCTGCCATTAGTATACTATTATCTGCATTACCTAAATTGGATTCTTGTATATCTTTTGCTTCCTATAGCTATGAAGTGTATAACTATTTGTCAGAAATTCTCATGCTAAAAAAGGAAAAAATCTTAATTAAACTCGGGGGAAACAAATAGTTCACAGGACTGGCAGCAGGATATCCCTGTAAGGTCATTGATTTAAGACCTTGCTGTAAGCATGGTGATTTAAATTCATCTAATAGCTGTTACGAAGTCAATGTAAAATGAGTTGCTGGTCTCAGTCCAGCCACCACTATTCATAAGTCCATATCACTTACTTCATTATTGTTTCCTGCCAGTATATCAAGAAAGAACAGGTTGAGCTAAAGCATATATACAACTGCTTCTGTAATTCTTAATATATATTTTACTATTATCCATTTCGATTTACTAGCGTGCATCTAACTTTTACTAAATGTATAACCCCCACCCCACTTGCTCTTATTAGTGTGAGGAGGGTAGGTAGAGCATAAATAATGGCTAGGGGTTTGATGATTGACACCCCTAGGTTATTTAACAACCCCCATCTCTGGAGGAACAAAGACATGTCCCCCCATGCCTCCGTAGCCTTCACTGCAGTCCTCACTTGCTTCTTATGTGTGGATGCTGTGGGGTGGGGGCAAAGGCATATCTCCCCTATGTATAATATAAACGCCTCTTGCCATCCATGGAGTGGGAGTAATGGGGGGGACACTTGAATGTGTCCTCCATGCAATATTTTACAGCCTTGCACTCACTGGCCTTGAATGTCACTGTTCTCCTCACATTTTTGACCTGTGTGCCCTGTATATTTAGAGGCATTATCCTAACAGACCACATTAGAACCAGACTGCTCATATACAGCCTGCATTTAAGTAATACATTAGCTTTAAAGAGATGGAAGATATGTTTCATTAGTATGCTGTACCTCTCTGAGTAATAACTGCCTTTGGCTCTTAGCTCCACTGCACTAAGCAAAGCAAGAAGTAAAATGTCTGCTTGAACACCAGGGAGTGTAATTTATAAATGTTTCTAAAAGTGCTAATTTGTAATAAAATCTGCTCTTTTGTAGAATGAAAAAGAGAGAACACAGTCTTCACCTATAAAGCATTTCAGCAATTTAAAGTGTAGTAAGGGTCCAGATTATCCCTTTAATCCTTGGGCATCTGTTCCATGAACACTGCATGCAGGTAAGATTGTCATTACATATATGAGCAAATACATTGAATGGCTTAGCTGCAGTTAAACAAATTCATACCCCTTTTTGCCAGCAATATACCTGTACAATGTTAGGCTGTTGTTCAGTATGATGCATTATTCATATGACTGGAACCTGTTTAATATTTTCATTGCAATACGCTTGAAATTGAATTTGCAGTGAATCCCTTATTATTATTTTACTGATTTGAAAGAGGTTTAATTCAGTATTTGTTACAACACAAGCTAGCTATAAATTCTCTAGAGCTAAAAAAAACGTAGCTTTATGCAGAAAATGCAGAATTAATCAATGATATTCAGCCTGGACAAAATTGCTATACTGGGGCTTTTTTTGTAGAATTGCTTCATTTTTTGATTGTTATAACCTCACCGGAAATAGAATATATAATAAATATACAAATATTTATTATATTTTAAAGGGACACTCCACACTCCAAATGGGCAAGAACATTTGAAATCTATGTTTAGTAGATATACCTCCAATGAATACAGATTGCAAAAGTCCTCACATTTTCTTTCTTTTAGTCTCTTCATGGGTAAATAGCCTATCAGAGTCTTCTACTGTGTGTGTCTGGGTTTGGCTAGTGTGCATCGATGCACTTACAGCATATTGATCTGAGGTCTGTAGACCTTGGTCTGAAGTCTGAGCGACTGAGCTGAGGTATGCAGGTGGCAGGAGGCAGGTGTACTAACGAAGAACCCCTTCTGCCCCCCGCCCTCTCCCGCAACTGTTTGATAGACAGCCTGGATGGTGTTCCGTTAATTATTTATAAAAATGCTTACATCTAAATTTCTAGGAGTCCTCACTTTTCTAAACTGATATTATTATGGGATACTCCTCACCAATTAAACCCTTCAGGAAACTGAGGTGCTTTATGGATGTGGAGTGGTCTGTAATAAAAACACTCCAAGCACCATAACCAATACACAACACTATAGTTATTATGGTGTCAAGTATTACCCTAATGTAAACAATCAAAACCATTTTTGAAATGTGTGACTTATTACTGGAGATCCACAGGGTGCAGATTCCTTCCCCTCGTCTTCCATTCTGGAGAGTCTACTAGGTACTTCCATTAGCTCTGCTGAGCTAAGCCCTGAAGTCTTTGCATCGGCAAATTGCTCTCAGCCATTGAGCTAATCCCTGCACTGCCAGAAGATCATTTTAAAATGGTTTAACTATTTATAAAGGGGGTAGGTGCCCGAGCACCATATCTACTTAATCATGTTGTTAGTAAGCCATAACACCTGCAAACGGTTTCTGAGCCTTTAAATGGTCTCTCAGTCTGGTTCAGAAGGAATCACAATCATGGGGAAGACTGCTGACCTGACAGTTTTACAAAAAAACATCATTGACACCCTTCATGAGGAGGGAAAGCCTCAAAAGGTAATTGTGAAGGAAGTTGGATGTTCCCAAAGTGCTGTATCAAAGCACATTAATAGAAAGTTATGTGGAAGGGAAAAGTGTGGAAGAAAGAGGTGCACAAGAAGCAGGGATGACGGCACCCTGGAGAGGATTGTCAGGAAAAGGCCATTCAAATGTGTTGGGGACTTTCACAAGAAGTGGACTGAGGCTGGAGTCAGTGCATCAAGAGCCGCCACACACCGACGGATCCTGGACATGGGCTTCAGATGTCGTATTCATCTTGTCAAGCCGCTCCTGAACAACAAACAACGTCAGAAGCGTCTTACCTGGGCTCTTTTCTGATGAGAGCAACTTTTGCATCTCATTTGGAAACCAAGGACACAGAGTCTGGAGGAAGAATGGAGAGGCACACACTGCAAGATGCTTGAAGTCCAGTGTGAGTTTCCACAGTCTGTGTTGATTTGGGGAGCCATGTCATCTGCTGGTGATGGTCCACTGTGCTTCATTAAGTCCAGTGTCAACGCAGCCGTCTACAAGGAGATTTTGGAGCACTTCATGCTTCTTTCCGCAGACGAGCTTTATGGGGATACTGACTTCATTTTCCAGCAGGACTTGGCACCTGCCCACACTGCCAAAAGCATCAAAGCCTGCTTCAATGACCATGGGATTACTGTGCTTGATTGGCCAGCAAACTCGCCTGACCTGAACCCCATAGAGAATCTATCGGGCACCGCCAAGAGAAAGATGAGAGACATGAGACCGAACAATGCAGGATAGCTGAAGGCTGCTATTGAAGCATCCTGGTCTTCCATAACACCTTAGCAGTGCCACAGGCTGATAGCTTCCATGCCACGCCGCATTGACGCAGCAATTGCTGCAAAAGGGGCCAAAACCAAGTACTAAGTCCATATGCATGCGTATACTTTTCAGAGGTCCGATATTGTTCTATGTACACTCCTTGTTTTATTGATTGCATGTAATATTCTAATTTACTGAGATTTTGGATTTGGTGTTTTCATGAGCTGTAAGCCATAATCATCACACTTATGACAAATCACAGCTTGAACTAACTTGCTTTGCATGTAATGCGTCTATCTCATATATGAGTTATCCCTTTTACGTTGCATTCCTGAAATAAATGAACTTTTGCACGATTTTCTAATTTTTCGAGTATCACTTGTATATTAAAATCTATTATAGAAAGAATAATGGTGATTTCTGTATTTAACCTTTATATACTTGACCTTTATATAATGCGACGTCAATGAGTAAAGTCCTATTTGTCACATGTGCTGCATGTCATTTGTCACATGTTCTGCTAAATTATCAGGCACTCTGAAAATCAAGATGTGAATCTGGTTTGTCAAGTTACTGAATTTGCTATTAGTCAAATAATTTTTTAATAAAGAAGAAATAGCAAATCAAGCAGGAGATGTTCACCACTAGTAAGATACTTACAATTAGAAGAGCAGAGCAGCATTTTTTCACAGAATTTTAAGTATTCAGGTTTTTTTTTTTATCAGATACTTTTCCTGTCTAACACTGATTTGTAATTTGTAATTAAATTAAATAGAATTACAATATTTAAATAGAGTTTTGCATGAAGATACAAATATGAAATCAGAGTAGGACTAGTCAGTATTTTTTGTTTTTTTGAAACTTTATTTATTACTGCTCACACCAATGCGCATAAAAATAAAGATAAATTTATTGATATACAGTGCATCTGAAGTAGATTTTTTAAAAGTGACAGTAACATCGGCTATATGTTGTATCAACAAATAAACCAAAACAATAAGGACCCACTGAGCCACTCTGAGACTGTGCTAATAAAAGGTTCCATTGTCAAGGTTAATACTCCCCAACACGCAAACCAGAGAACAATAAAGGCAAGCACAGGCAGACGTATTACCGGCCCTTAAAGTGGCCGGACTTAACGTAGGAATAAAAGATAAGAATAGTCAAATACGCCAAGGTCAGGGATATAGAGGTAAGGGTAAGCAAATAGACAGAGCCAAGTTCAGGGAGCCAGAAACGAGAATAACCGAATAACAAGCCGAAGTCAAAAACCAAAGAAAAGACAACTACTCAGAATGCACTCTCGGGCTACAATAAACCACGACAGGGCATGGAAGTAATATCAGTAGGAGGTTAATATAGGGCAAGGTGTATTCTGATAGGCAGGGACAGAAATGAGGGAGGATATAAATAGATAGTAGCAATAGGCTACTATCACTTTAAAAGCTAATTTCACGTCCCCCTGTCGGCTACCGTGTGCGCGCGCACGTCCACGGAAGCCCTCCCAGATGCCAGATGGCGACGCCAGCCAGAGATCCACACCGCCCGGCAGGAGAGGACGGACGGCAGGACTGGGACGGCGCGGGACACAAGGTATGACACCCATAAATCCAAATCCATAGTTATGTGAAACATTTTAGCCAGTTATCTCATTATTTATTTCTAGTAAGGGATCTTGGGTTATTAGTACTGCACATGACAAATATGAACTTAATTGCCCACAAAACTGCCAGCATACTTGTAAGGTAAGGAATTTCATACAAAGTATATAACCTTAGAAATATATTATATATACCTGTAATTGGATACAAGGAGAAACTTCCAATCTTCCATCTTATTGTGCAAAACATAATTTATTTAATATTGTATCTTTTCCCACTTCAGATGGGGAAAGATACAATATTAGATACATGAACAAGATAGGACTCTTAAGGAATGCCAATCTGATACTCTTAGTTTCAAGGGATGTTACTGCAGTATTAGTGACTAGAAGGTCATTAATACCGTCCTAACATCCCTTGAAACAAAGTGTATCAGATTGGCAATTCTTAAGAGTCCTATACTGATCTATCACTTGTGACATCTCAGCAATATTTGAGATCTGGTGCAATTGCTATGTGTCAGTATATTTTTCTATCTCAGAACATTAAGATATAAAATTAAATTCCTCTCCTTCTAAGTTCTAAGTATCTCTGTAGCCAGATAATTTTAAATTTTTTTGAAGCCTCAACTTCCACTTGCTACCAAAGCTCTGAAGTTTTTGGTCACCACTGCCCGCATCTAAACCATTACTAGCCTGCAGGTCTTTTCAATGTGGTCTTGAGATCTCTAAGTTGCCCCACATTTGTACAATATCTCCCATTATAAAGCACTTATCATCATGTAAAACTGCTTTTTTTGTGGTACAGAAGGGTTAAAGTATTCTGGATAATGAGTACAATCTTGAGAAGCCTTACTCTGCATCAGCACTACTTGAAAACACTAGGCCAGTGTTTGACCCTTGGCTTATTTTCCTTTGGGGTATCCATTGTTCAGGAGTGCCATGAGCAAGGTAAAGTTGCCAGAAATGTAAGGTGAAACAGTGTGCACTGTTTCTCTATTCAATGTTAAACCATGTTTAATGTTTTAATGCTAAAATAGAAACCCCAGCAGTCCATCTGCTCTTTGCGGTTTGAACTAATAAGGAAGCATTAGCCCAAGCAGCAATATGCTGCATTGATTAGCTGGGTGTGTCTGCTGACTATATTGCTGGTATGAATGGGTATGTCTAGAAAGAAGTGTGTAATCTCTGAATATGTCATACCTCCAGTAGGGGCTGTGGGTGGCCAGAAACCCTTATTCAGTGTAAAACTACTCAAAAATGGTTTAAAACTAAATAGAGGAGGCCTGAGACTTCAGGCCCTATAATCAATTCAGTGAGATTAAATTATTTATTTATAAAATATTTTACAAGGAAAGATACATTGAAATTTCCCTCATTCAAGTATGTCCTGGGCATATGACTAGAGTTTCCCTTTAATGAATGCACATATATGTTTGTTCTAGGCTTTTTTTTACCATGGAAGGGAAAGTGTTTTATGGTTTTATGGTTAAATGACTATTATTCTTGACTGCCAAGCTATGCCCCATGAAGTGTGTCAATATTTATATGCCTTTACAATGGAAAATGGAGACAGCAGTATTTAACTTCCTCCCATGCCATGTATGTACATAATTTTTCCACATTAAAAGTGTAAAAGAGGGAGTTATTTTTTTTTATTTTTTTTCTTCTTTCATTTCTTCAGCTACCAATTAGGTACCATGTGATTTTAAATATAACTCTTCCTTTGAAACTGATGATTTTTGTAAGTTCAAAACATAAGTGTGCAATCATCAGCAGAAGTAGTCTCCTGTGAATCGTCAATCTCAAGAAGTGGCATGTTCAGTCATGCTCAGTAGGTAAAATGCGAGAACAGGAATGTTCAATTGCATGAACATTTGCACGCTTGTTTGATAGTGCAGATAATTAGCATACCTAGATGTACCTCTGAGAAAGAATGAAAATTTAGTAGGGCATAATAAAATCTAGTAAAAACTAGATATTGCAATGTGACTGTTTTGCTTTCATGTTGGAAATCAAGGTAACATCTTTAAAACATTGGATACTGTTATTAACATTAATATAATATCTTGTATTACAGTCTTTATTAAACTGTTACTTACTTATGTCTCATCACACATTGTCAGACATATACCAGGAAATATAAATATTATTCTATTATACTCTAAAATGTTTGAAGCTATTTTATTATGTATGACCATTGATTATGTTATTATTGTATAGATTGTAATTATCACAATCAATTCTATTTCAAATGATATAATTATTGTATGTTACATTGTATTGACGTATAAATTAAGTTTAACTAAAGATTTAGGAAATAAAATTGTATCTCTTCAAATTAAAATTGTGGATGTGGTCCTATAATAATTGCTATTGCCATATTAATATTCATATTAAGGGATGCTATAGTTACCAGAACAACTTCAGCTTTTGTTCTGGTGAGTAGAATCATTACCTTCAGTCTTTTTGCTGTAAACACTGTCTTTTCAGAGAAAAGACAGTGTTCACATTACAGCCTAGGGAAACCTCAGATGGCTACTCCAGGTGCTTCCTGGGTTATTGCTGCACAGACATTCAGTGTATTCATGGTCAGTGTGGAGACACTGAACTTTTCCCATAGAGATGCATTGATACTAGGAAGCAGCTCTCCTCTCTTCCCACGAGCAATCTGTGTGGAGCGTTGCTGCGTGTTACCATGGCAACGCTTCACACAGCATCACGCGGGAGGACAGGAGAGCTTCTTTGCAGACATATACTTACTACCACCAGACCACCAGGGATGGCTGTGTCCCCCCTCCTTCACTAAAGGTAAGAAAAAGGGAGGGGGAGATACAGATTTAATAACTATATATATATATATATATATATATATATATATATATATATATATATATATATACAGTTGCAAGAAAAAGTATGTGAACCCTTTGGAATAATATGGATTTCTGCACAAATTGATTATAAAATGTGATCTGATCATCATCTAAGTCACAACAATAGACAATCACAGTCTGCTTAAACTGATAACACACAAAGACTGAAATGTTGCCATGTTTTTATTGAACACACCATGTAAACATTCACAGTGCAGGTGGAAAAAGTATGTGAACACCTAGACTAATGACATCTCCAAGAGCTAATTGGAGTGAGATGTCAGCCAACTGGAGTCCAATTAATGAGATGAGATTGGAGGTGTTGGTTACAGCTGCCCTGCCCTATAAAAAACACACACCAGTTCTGGGTTTGCTTTTCACAAGAAGCATTGCCTGATGTGAATGATGCCTCGCACAAAAGAGCTCTCAGAAGACCTACGATTAAGAATTGTTGACTTGCATAAAGCTGGAAAGGGTTATAAAAGTATCTCCAAAAGCCTTGCTGTTCATCAGTCCACAGTAAGACAAATTGTCTATAAATGGAGAAAGTTCAGCACTGTTGCTACTCTCCCTAGGAGTGGCCGCCCTGTAAAGATGACTGCAAGAGCACAGAGCAGACTGCTCAATGAGGTGAAGAAGAATCCTAGAGTGTCACTGGCAAATGCTAACATCCCTGTTAGCGAATCTACAATACGTAAAACACTAAACAAGAATGGATTTCATGGGAGGATACCACAGAGGAAGCCACTGCTGTCCAAACAAAACATTGCTGCACATTTACAGTTTGAACAAGAGCACCTGGATGTTCCACAGCAGTACTGGCAAAATATTCTGTGGACAGATGAAACCAAAGTTGAGTTGTTTGGAAGAAACACACAACACTATGTGTGGCGAAAAAGAGGCACAGCACACCAACATCAAAACCTCATCCCAACTGTGAAGTATGGTGGTGGGGGCATCATGGTTTGGGGCTGCTTTGCCGCATCAGGGCCTGGACGGATTGCTATCATCGAAGGAAAAATAAATTCCCAAGTTTATCAAGACATTTTTGCAGGAGAACTTAAGGCCATCTGTCTACCAGCTGAAACTCAACAGAAGATAGGTGTTGCAATTGGACAATGACCCAAAACATAGAAGTAAATAAACAACAGAATGGCTTAAACAGAAGAAAATATGCCTTCTGAAGTGGCCCAGTCAGAGTCCTGACCACAACTCAATTGAGATGCTGTGGCATGACCTCAAGAAAGTGATTCACACAAGACATCCTAAGAATATTGCTGAACTGAAACAGTTCTGTAAGGAGGAATGGTAAAGAATTACTTCTGACCGTTGTGCACGTCTGATCTGCAACTACGTTTGGTTGAAGTTATTGCTGCCAAAGGCGGTTCAACCAGTTATTAAATCCAATTCACATACTCACATACTCACACTTTTTCCACCTGCACTGTGACTGTTTACATGGTGTGTTCAATAAAAACATGGCAACATTTCATTCTTTGTGTGTTATTAGTTTAAGCAGACTGTGATTGTCTATTGTTGTGACTTAAATGATGATCAGATCACATTTTATGACCAATTTGTACAGAAATCCATAATATTCCAAAGGGTTCACATACTTTTTCTTGCAACTGTATATATATATATATATATATATATATATATATGTATATTTTTATCTTTACCACCACCCCACCACCCACAGTACCCCTACCCCCCACCCACAGGTCCCCTTACCCCCACCACCCACAGCACCCCTTAACACCCACACACAGCACCAGTACCCCACATACATACAGCACCCCTAACCCCCACACTAAGCACCCCTACCCTCCACCCACAGGACCCCTATCCCCCCACCCACAGCACCCCTACCCCCCACACACAGCATCCCTACCCGCCACACACACAGCACCCCTACCCCGCGCACACAGCACCCCTCACACACACACAGCACCCCCACACACACACACAAACAGCACCCCTCAGACAAACACAGCACCCCTCACACACACACACACAGCATTCCTCACACAAACACACACATCACCCCTCACACACATACACACAGCACCCCTCACATACAGCACTCCATACCCTTACACACAAACCCACACACTGCACCCTTCAATGCAGTATGTGTGTGTGTATTCAGCAGTCTGCATGTATTCAGCAGTCTGTATGTGTGTGTATTCAGCAGTCTCTATGTGTGTATGTATTCAGCAGACTTTGTATGTACTTAGCAGTGTCTGTATTCAACAGTGTGTGTATTCAGCAGACTGTATGTATTCAGCAGACTGTGTGTGTGCATTCCGCATACTGTGTGTATTCAGCAGTCTGTGTGTGTATTCAGCAGTCTGTGTGTGTGTGTATATATTCAGCAGACTGTGTGTATGTATTCAGCAATCTGTATGTATTCAGCAGTCTCTGTGTGTGTATGTATTCAGCATTCTGTCTGTATGTGTATTCAGCAGTGAATGTATTCAGCAGACTGTGTGCATGTAATCAGCAGTCTGTGTGTGTGTTTGTATTCAGCAGTCTGTCTGCATGTGTATTAAGCAGTGTGTGTATTCAGTAGTGTGTGTATTCAGCGGACTGTGTGTGTATTAAGTAGTGATGTACCGAACTGTTCGCCGGCGAATAGTTCCTGGCGAACATAGTGTGTTCGCGTTCGCCGCCGCGGGCAAACACATGGGCGGTTAGATCCGCCCCCTATTCGTCATCTTTGAGCAAACTTTGACCCTGTGCCTCACGGTCAGCAGACACATTCCAGCAAATCAGCAGCAGACCCTCCCTTCCACACCCTCCCACCTCCCTCCCAGCATCCATTTTAGATTCATTCTGAAGCTGCATGCTTATTGAGAGGAGGGAAAGTGTAGCTGCTGCTGATTAGATAGGGATATTGATAGCTAGGCTAGGGTATTCAGTGTCCACTACAATCCTAAAGGACTCATCTGATCTCTGCTGTAAGAGCAGCACCCCAAAACGCCCTTTTTAGGGCTAGAACATCAGTCTGCTTTTTTTTTTGTGTAATCTAATTGCAGTTGCCTGCCTGCCAGCTTCTGTGTCAGGCTCACAGTGCTTACTGTGCCCATTTGCCCAGTGCCACCACTCACTCACTGCTGGTGTCACAATAGCTTAAGCTTGCATTTAAAACCCAAAAAAGTTTTTCACTGTAATAGATTGAAGAAGAGCAGTTAGTTGTCTGCCAGCTTCTGTGTCAGGCTCAGTGGATACTGTACCCATTTGCCCAGTGCCACCACTCATATCTGTTTTCACAATAGCTTATGCTTGACATTTAAAATGAAAAAAAAAAATAGTTTTCACTGTAATAGATTGAATAGCAGTTAGTTGCCTGCCAGCTTCTGTGTCAGGCTCACATGGCCCATTTGCCCAGTCAGTGCCACCACTCATATCTGGTGTCTCTTTAGCATGCTTTTACAAAGCAAAAAGTTTTCCAGTGTAAGCTAATAGCAGTCAGTGTCCTTAAAGCGGGTGTTTCAGGCCTTCAGCGTGTGCCCTGCAGACCCTTGCCAGTGTACTTTGACAGTTGCCACTCATATCTGGTGTCTCTGTAGCGTGCTTTTACAAAGAAAAAAAGTTTTCCAGTGTAAGCTAATAGCAGTCAGTGTCCTTAAAGCGGGTGTTTCAGGCCTTCAGCGTGTGCCCTGCAGACCCCTGCCAGTGTACTTTGACAGTTGCCACTCATATCTGGTGTCTCTGTAGCGTGCTTTTACAAAGAAAAAAGTTTTCCAGTGTAAGCTAATAGCAGTCAGTGTCCTTAAAGCGGGTGTGTCAGGCCTTTCTTCAGCGTGTGCCCTGCAGACCACTGCCAGTGTACTTTGACAGTTGCCACTCATATCTGGTGTCTCTATAGCGTGCTTTTACAAAGAAAAAAAGTTTTCCAGTGTTAGATAATAGCAGTCAGTGTCGTTAAAGCGGGTGTTTCAGGCCTTCAGCGTGTGCCCTACAGACCTCTGCCAGTGTACTTTGACAGTTGCCACTCATATCTGGTGTCTCTATAGCATGCTTTTACAAAGCAAAAATTTTTCCAGTGTAAGCTAATAGCAGTCAGTGTCCTTAAAGCGGGTGTTTCAGGCCTTCAGCGTGTGCCCTGCAGACCCTTGCCAGTGTACTTTGACAGTTGCCACTCATATCTGGTGTCTCTGTAGCGTGCTTTTACAAAGAAAAAAAGTTTTCCAGTGTAAGCTAATAGCAGTCAGTGTCCTTAAAGCGGGTGTTTCAGGCCTTCAGCGTGTGCCCTGCAGACCCCTGCCAGTGTACTTTGACAGTTGCCACTCATATCTGGTGTCTCTATAGCGTGCTTTTACAAAGAAAAAAGTTTTCCAGTGTAAGCTAATAGCAGTCAGTGTCCTTAAAGCGGGTGTGTCAGGCCTTTCTTCAGCGTGTGCCCTGCAGACCACTGCCAGTGTACTTTGACAGTTGCCACTCATATCTGGTGTCTCTATAGCATGCTTTTACAAAGAAAAAAAGTTTTCCAGTGTTAGCTAATAGCAGTCAGTGTCGTTAAAGCGGGTGTTTCAGGCCTTCAGCGTGTGCCCTACAGACCCCTGCCAGTGTACTTTGACAGTTGCCACTCATATCTGGTGTCTCTATAGCATGCTTTTACAAAGCAAAAAAGTTTTCCAGTGTAAGCTAATAGCAGTCAGTGTCCTTAAAGCGGGTGTTTCAGGCCTTCAGCGTGTGCCCTGCAGACCCTTGCCAGTGTACTTTGACAGTTGCCACTCATATCTGGTGTCTCTGTAGCGTGCTTTTACAAAGAAAAAAAGTTTTCCAGTGTAAGCTAATAGCAGTCAGTGTCCTTAAAGCGGGTGTGTCAGGCCTTCCTTCAGCGTGTGCCCTGCAGACCCCTGCCAGTGTACTTTGACAGTTGCCACTCATATCTGGTGTCTCTGTAGCGTGGTTTTACAAAGAAAAAAAGGTTTCCAGTTTAAGCTAGTAGCAGTCAGTGTCCTTAAAGCGGGTATGTCAGGCCTTCCTTCAGCGTGTGCTCTGCCAACCTGAGCAAGTGTAATTTGCCACTCTGTCACAATAGCGTGCATATATTGTGACATATCTGTCACAATAGCGTGCATTTAAAACCCAAAAACCTTTTTCACTGTTATAGATTGAATAGCAGTTAGTTGTCTTCAAGTGGGTGTGTCTGGTCTACAGCGTGTACTCTGCCAACCTCTGCCACTGCAAAGTGCCACTCATATCTGGTCTATGTCTCTGGCAGGCAGCATTACACACATGGACGTACGGTGTGATGATGATGATGTTGTACCCACTGCTGCTTCCTTTGCTGAGTTGTCATATACAAGTGAAGCGGTTGATGATGACGATGTGTCCATGGATGTCACGTGGGTGCCCACTAGAAGAGAAGAAGAACAGGGGGAAAGTTCAGATGGGGAGACAGAGAGGAGGAGGAGACGAGTTGGAAGCAGGGGGAGGTCGTCGCAAGAGCTAGTGGCATAGTCAGACAGCATGCATCGGCACCCGGGGTCAGCCCGACAGCACGCCAATCAACGCATGCTGTGCCCACCACCAGAATGCCGTCATTGCAGAGCTCAGCAGTGTGGCATTTTTTTTGTGTGTCTGCCTCTGACAACAGCGATGCCATTTGCAACCTGTACCAAAAGAAACTGAGTCGTGGGAAGTCCAACACCCACCTAGGTACAACTGCTTTGCGTAGGCACAAACGCCTATGGGATCAACACATGAGTACAAGCAGCACACAAACTGAAAGCCGCCATCCTCCTCATGGTCCAGCATCTTCAGCCACGTCAACCACTGCTGTCCTCCTTGCCCCCTCTCAACCATCCGCCACTCCGTCTCTCGCCTTGAGCAGTTCCCGCTCATCTGCCCACGGTCAGGTGTCTGTCAAGGACATGTTTGAGCGTAAGAAGCCAATGTCACAAAGTCACCCCCTTGCCCAGCGTCTGACAGTTGGCTTGTCCGAACTATTAGCCCGCCAGCATTTTTCGTTGATATGCATTTCTATTTCTATTTCGTTGATATGCATTTCTAGATAACAAAAACATTCTGAGACGACGTTGGCAGGGCTATTCTCTTGTGCGATCTGTCATGAATTGTCATTTGAATGTTAATTTGAACTGTGGGGCACAAGAACTTGAATCAAAAACATCTTTAAGCCAACTATGTTTTAACTAAACTTAGTGAATAACTAACATTAACGAGCCGGATTAAACGCACTCTGCACTCGAGGTATGATCTGTTTAAATGACCCCACTCGGGCCCTAAATGGTAAAACGTTTCACATGGGCATACGAAAGGTACACATGGCATTTAAAATCTGAAAATATGTAAAACATTTTTAGATATACCGGAAATTAGTACACCAATACGATTAAGCACTTACTTTCTGTACTTTCTGGATTCATGTTTGCACGTTTTTTTTAAGAATTTGCCAGGAATCTATTTTTGAAGTTGTTCCCCTCCTCTTGACACGATCAATGAACTGAGAGTCTCCGTAAGCAGGGTTGACCTGTTAGTCCCGTTTTCCATTCAAGTTGTGCATGATGTCCGGGCTAGGTTTCCAGGGACAAATGTTGGAGCCTCGGCCCCAATATGGAGGGAGCGTGGAGTTTGTTGGAGGCTTCGATGTGAGTAGCGAGTCCGGGGGGAGACCCAGTTGCCCCAGGATTCCCTCTGCCTCCTGCATGTTGCGTACGGTATGCCTGGCGTACGCATGGTGACTTCTTGCTTCAGTAGTTAGGTCACGCCCCCCTAGCCCGCCAGCTTTTACCATACAAGCTGGTGGAGTCTGAGGCGTTCAAAAAATTTGTAGCTATTGGGACACAGCAGTGGAAGGTACCCGGACGAAATTTCTTTTCAAAAAAGGCAATCCCCAACCTGTACTCGATTGTGCAAAAGGAAGTAATGGCATGTCTGGCACACAGTGTTGGGGCAAGGGTACATCTGACCACTGATACCTAGTCCGCAAAGCATGGTCAGGGCAGGTATATCACCTACACTGCGCATTGGGTAAACCTGCTGACGGCTGCCAAGCATGGAATGTGTGGCTCTGCAGAGGAATTGGTGACACCACCACGACTTGCAGGCAGGTCTGCTGTCACCTCCTCTACTCCTCCTACTCTATCCTCTTCCATAACCTCCTCGGCTGAGTCCTCTTCTGCTGCTGTGTCTTGCTCCACATCAACGGCACCCACCCAGCTCCCCAGTTGCTATGCCACATCCCTATTCTGCTTTGTGTCAGTGTGTATCATGGTCTCTGAGGACAGGTGTGAATCCATATCTGCCAAGTGACCCTATGTAGGGGGAACAGTCTCTATTCTGCTCTTTGCCAGTGTGTATCATGGTCTCTGAGGATGGGGAACAGTCTCTATTCTGCTCTGTGTCAGTCTGTATCATGGTCTCTGAGGACGGGGAACAGTCTCTATTCTGCTCTTTGTCAGTGTGTATCATGGTCTCTGAGGACGGGGAACAGTCTCTATTCTGCTCTTTGTCAGTGTGTATCAGGGGCTTTGAGGATGGGGAACAGTCCCTATTCTGCTCTGTGTGAGGAGGAGGAACGGGCAATGAGTAGCTCGGCATCCAACCTTGTGCAAATGGGGTCTTTCATGCTGTCGTGCCTGTTGAGGGACCCTCGTATAAAAAGGCTGAAGGAGAACGACCTGTGCTGGGTGTACACGCTACTAGACCCCCGGTCTCTATTCTGCTCTGTGTCAGTGTGTATCATGGTCTCTGAGGACGGGAAACAGTCTCTATTCTGATCTTTGTCAGTGTGTATCAGGGGCTTTGAGGAAAGGTGTCAATCCATACCTGCCAAATGACCCTATGTAGGAGGAACAGTCTCTATTCTGCTCTGTGTCAGTGTGTATCATGGTCTATGAGGATGGGGAACAGTCTCTATTCTGCTCTTTGTCAGTGTGTATCAGGGGCTTTGAGGACAGGTGTCAATCCATATCTGCCAAGTGACCCTATGTAGGGGGAACAGTCTCTATTCTGCTCTTTGTCAGTGTGTATCAGGGGCTTTGAGGACAGGGAACAGTCTCTATTCTGCTCTGTGTCAGTGTGTATCAAGGGCTTTGAGGACAGGTGTCAATCCATACCTGCCAAGTGACCCTATGTAGGGGTAACAGTCTCTATTCTGCTCTGTGTCAGTGTGTATCATGGTCTCTGAGGACGGGGAGCAGTCTCTATTCTGCTCTTTGTCAGTGTGTATCAGGGGCTTTGAGGACGGGGAACAGTCTCTATTCTGCTCTGTGTCAGTGTGTATCAGGGGCTTTGAGGACAGGTGTCAATCCATACCTGCCAAGTGACCCTATGTAGGGGTAACAGTCTCTATTCTGCTCTGTGTCAGTGTGTATCATGGTCTCTGAGGACGGGGAACAGTCTCTATTCTGCTCTGTGTCTGTGTGTATCAGGGGCTTTGAGGACAGGTGTCAATCCATATGTCAAGGTGTCAATATGTCATATGTCAAGTGTCAATCCATATCCATTGCGATTTAGGAATGTTAGGTGATTTCTGCCCTTTATGGATTAAAACCAGACTCTGCATCAACTGTGTAATTTTCCATGGGAGTTTTGCCATGGATCCCCCTCCGGCATGCCACAGTCAAGGTGTTAGTCCCCTTGAAACAACTTTTCCATCACTTTTGTGGCCAGAAACAGTCCCTGTGGGTTTTAAAATTCGCCTGCCCATTGAAGTCAATGTCGGTTCGCCCGGTTCGCCGGTTCGCGAACGTTTGCGGGAGTTCCCGTTCGCCGTTGGCGAACCGAAAATTTCTTGTTCGCGACATCACTAGTATTAAGCAGTCGGTGTGTGAATGTGTTCAGCAGGCTGTGTGTATGTATTGCATTTGTTGGAGATACTAATAAATATAAGCTTAATTTTATCTATTTATATCATTATTTAAAATTTGTATAATTGAACTCTCTGTTGCTGTGTTCTTCTTTTAAACCCTTAAGGACTGAGACAAATGTATACGTTGTGATCAAAACAAAACATAAACAAAAACTTGAATTTGCGCTATATGTCTGTTCAGGCGTAATTTGCCTCTTTCATATTATGTGCATCCACACTTATTATATATATTTTTTTCAGGAGAAACAGGGCTTTCATTTAACATCAAATATAAACATAAACATAATTTAATATGAATAAAATATAAAAAAAAATGGGAGAAAATAAGAATTTTTAAAAATGTTAGTGCTACGTGACATTTTAACTGTGAGTGTCATAATACTGTTTACTTTTACTCCAATAAATTACACATATTTGTATTCAGCGATGTCTCACGTGTAAAGCAGTACCCCCTATGTACAGGTTTTATGGTTTTATATCATTCTACATTTTTCATTTTTTTCACGTTGAAATTTGCCAGATTGGTTAAACCTTTATCAAATGTGACTTTGTAACATGTTGAAATAGGAGCAATATATATGTTTGAGACCATATGGTAGCCCACGAATAAGAATTACCCCCCATGATGGCATACCATTTGCAAAAGTAGACAACCCAAGGTATTGCAAAAGGGGCATGTCCAGTCTTTTTTAGTAGCCACTTGGTCACAAACACTGGCCAAAGTCAGTGTTAATATTTGCTTGCGTGTGAAAAATGCAAAAAACTAATTTGAATGCCAATTTTGACTGAACATACCCCATTTATAATACCTTGGGTTGTCTACTATTACCAATGGTATGCCATCATGGGGGTAATTTTAATTCCTGGGCTACCGTATAGTCCAACCTCGCGAATTTCAATGTGAAAAAACTGAAACACAGCCTTATATTTGACTCTGTAACTTTTGAAAACACAATAAAACCTGTACATGAGGGGTACTGTTATACTCGAGAGACTTCGCTCAACACAATTATTAGTGTTTCAAAACAGTAAAATGTATCACAATTATATCTTCCGTGTAAGTGCCATTTGTGTGTGAAAAAATGCAAAAACTGTCACTTTCACTGACAATATCGTTGTTGTAATACATTTTGTTTTGAAACACTAATATTTGTGTTCAGCGAAGTCTTCCGTGTAAAACAGTACCCCCATGTACAGGTTTTATGGTGTCTTGGAAAGTTACAGGGTTAAATATAGTGCTAGCAAATAAAATTCCCTGGACTTTTGGCCTGGGTTGTCAGGCAGGTCCCACAAATTGTAATTAATACAATTACCTAATTATGTAAAATTATTACATAAATATATACAGAGAATTATTATTATATACATATATATGTATATAATTTTTATTATTTTTATTTATATATAGGTATATATAGTGATAAATACGTATATACTTATGTATATATATATATATATATAAACTGCAAATGTCCCGCACTCAATGTACCGGTCTTGTGCTTGCCTCGGTGCTGCCTCAGCCTTCAATATATTCAAATGGAAAGAGTGCACTCAAAGGTCTTCTTAAGGATATAAACGATTTATTTTGCCAAAATTTCAAAAGACATACAAGTCGACGTTTCAGTCCTCGTGGGACTTTTTTCAAGACAATGAAAAGCAGGAAAACAGTGATTTAAATATGCATTACAGGTGATTTGATTGGAGAGTAGATTATATGAAAGAGAGGCTGTGCAAACGTGAAAAAGATTATTCAACTTTGAAAGTAGGGATTAACCCCTTGAGTGCCTAAAGTAAACAAAGGCCTGACAGTGTTTGTGATTACGGCCAAATATCTAATAATCTGCGCTCGCAGACATATTTTAAAATTCAAGGATAAGAAATAAGAAATAAGAAATACCAAGGCCACCTTAAAAATGGCTAAGTGTTTACGAATCTTTTTGACTATTTTTAACAAATTTGTTAAACTATGTTAGACAATATTTTACATTTGCTACATTTTTAACATTTTTTAACACTAACATACGGTGGCTGCGTATAAATTGGAATTCCCAATATAAAACGAAACTTTTTAACAAATCTTCAAAGTATGATTGAGAACCTCGCCAGGTTGCTATGTATATACTTAGTTATGTTACAGATTTACGGCCGTACAGTCTATACAGTCTAGCTGGAACCACCATCGGCCAACATATTCTAGCAAAAATAATAATAATAATATGAAAAATATATAGTTGAAAAAAGTCTCATGAATAAATCACCCGTTATGATTTTTCTTTAACTTTTAGTACAAATATATCAATATATCAATTACTGTGCTCTTCTTTATCTTTTCGGGGTGAAGCAGCTAAGTGGGTTAATTTCATTAAGTCCCCCCGGGGACAAGGTTCCTAGTGTAAAGATCCAAAAGGCTTCTCTTTGAAGAAGTAAGACATCTCTGTCACCCCCCCTGTTCGGGGCCGGAACATGTTCAATGCCCATGAATTTCAATGTGGGCAGTGTGTGTCCTGCTTCCAAAAAATGTTTGGCTATGGGGGTGGTTGCTATGCCACTAGATAACGCAGTCCTGATAGTGGATCTGTGTCCCCTCATGCGCTCCCTGAGGTCATTAGACGTTTTACCAATATACATGAGTCCACATGGGCAGATGATACGATATATTACATGTGTAGTGGTACACGTGATCCTTTGCCTTATCTTATATTCTTTGCCTGATCGAGGGTGGTAAAACACTTTGCCCGGGGTCATACTATTGCAGGCCATGCATTTCAGACAACGATAGCAGCCTGGGTTTTGAACAGACTGTTGTGCCATAGATATATCCGTATGAACCAGATAGTCTCTTAGGTTCCTATTTCTCCTATAACTAATCATAGGAGTGTTTTGAAATATCGTCGGTAGTGTTTTATCTTTTTTGAGAACCTCCCAATTGTGTCTTATTTTCTGGGACATCTCTCCCGATAGTGAATGGAACGTTTGAGGGAAAATCATTCTATTTTGGTTATTTTTGATTTCAGGACCGTCTGTGTAATTTTTAAGTGCTTTTGAATATGCACCCTCCAGCAGTTGTCTTGGGTATCCACGTTGTGCAAACTTTTCAAACATTTCTTGTACCTGGTTTGCTGCTTTTGTAGAATCAGAGTTATTTCTCAGTATTCTCATAAACTGAGATACCGGTAAAGATTTTATAAGGTTAGGTGGATGGTGACTGCTGGCGTGTAGTAGCGTATTGCGATCAGTTTCCTTGGCAAATAAAGTATACCCCAGCTTGTTATCTTCTATGAAAATTCGAAGATCTAAGAAATCAATTTGTTGGTTGTTAATTTGATGGGTAAGTCTTACTGGTGAGTCCAGTTGGTTCAATGACCCTATCATATCATGGAGGCTTTGTTCATCACCTGTCCATATGATGAGCACGTCATCGATGTATCTTAGGTATTTCAGGATATACTGACCATATTTTTGAAGTATGTGTGTCTGTTCGTATGCATGCATATATGCATTGGCATACATGGGTGCCATAGGGGCACCCATCGATGTTCCGGATATTTGTATATAGAATGCCTTTTCGAATCGAAAATAATTAAGTGTGAGGCATAGTTCCAATAATTCAAGTATATATTCAATCGGGGGCTCTATACGTTCTTGGTACTGTGTTAGTACTTGGCGCATCGCCTGGATTCCCTCCTCATGGGGAATTATGGTGTACAAACTGCTTACGTCGATGGCTGCTAAGTAGACTCCTTGTGGGGGGAGTTCTATAGAGTTTAAGGCTGCTATGACTTGCGCAGAGTCCTTAACATAGGTAGGTAATGACATTACTGGTTTTTTAAATTTTGCGTCTAACCATTTCCCTATGGGTTCTAATAGTCCCCCGATCGCCGATACAATCGGACGTCCTGGTGGGCACTCCAGATTTTTATGAACCTTAGGCACTGTATATATGATCGGGCACCGAGGGTGGGTTTCAAACAGATATTCATATTCCGTGGTGGTGAGGAAACCTGCTTCTAAGCCTCTTTGCAGCGTCTGTTGGACAACTTTACTGAATTCGTAGGTGGGGTCTATTTGCGTATATTCATAGACCCTGGTATCTTTTAGTTGTTTAAGGATTTCTTCCTTATAGTCGTCATATTGTTGGACGACTATTGCGCCTCCCTTGTCCGCTGGACGTATGGTAATGGACATGTCTTTAGCCAGGCTGTTTAAGGCTTCTCTTTCGTCTTTAGATAAATTCGGACGTCTTTGGTTCCGGGTAGTTGTAACTTTCATAGTATCAAATTTTAACATTTGTGAGAACGTTTTTAATGTAGGGTTTAGATTGGAGGGGTCAAAGGTGCTTCTCATTTTGAATTTTTCACTGTTCTCCTCACTTTGATGTTGTTGATTAGAACTTTTGAAGAAATCTGCTAAACGGAGTTTTCTGTTAAATTGAAATTGCTCAATTTCCCATTGGAATTTATTAATATTAGCAGTCGGAACAAATGAAAGTCCTTTATTAAGGAGCATAATTTCTGTAGTGGTAAGGTTCCTGGTGGATAGATTGATAATAGGGTTAACTAGCGTCTCCTTGGCGGTCGTCCCCTGTGTCCAGTGCCTTTTCCCTTTCTGTCCCCTCCTGGTGTAATTTTGATGTTTGGAGGGCGCTCTGTGCCTTGGTGGTTCCCACTTGCGGTTTCTCTCACCAGACCAAGTCCCGGTTCTAAAAAAGACGTATTGTATGTCTGCGAGCGCAGATTATTAGATATTTGGCCGTAATCACAAACACTGTCAGGCCTTTGTTTACTTTAGGCACTCAAGGGGTTAATCCCTACTTTCAAAGTTGAATAATCTTTTTCACGTTTGCACAGCCTCTCTTTCATATAATCTACTCTCCAATCAAATCACCTGTAATGCATATTTAAATCACTGTTTTCCTGCTTTTCATTGTCTTGAAAAAAGTCCCACGAGGACTGAAACGTCGACTTGTATGTCTTTTGAAATTTTGGCAAAATAAATCGTTTATATCCTTAAGAAGACCTTTGAGTGCACTCTTTCCATTTGAATATATTGAAGGCTGAGGCAGCACCGAGGCAAGCACAAGACCGGTACATTGAGTGCGGGACATTTGCAGTTTGTATTGATTACGGTGAGCCCGCCAAGCCAGGGCTCAATCCACGCACCAGACCCAGGAGAGTTATATCGTTTTCAAGGATTTGATCTATGGAGGAATTCCTGACCAGAGCCGGAGCGTACGTAGACCACGCAGAAGTATTGCAATATACAGAAGCAGAAGCTGCAGCTATTTTATGGCCGCAAACGGACTCGGACCTACCAGTATCTACTGAACCTCGGGACGTTATTAGAAATCTGCTTAAACTCAAACAAAGACAAATTGATCTTGAACTACATGCCACTTACTTATCCGACTATTACCGCATGAAAAAAATCCCTAGAGGTTTTCGGATCAAGAACGTTCCAACTATTGGAAGAAACAACCCTGAAGTGTGTCGGAAGTGGATTGGTATACTAAACAAGTGTTCCCTGGACCTGATGCTGGTGGTGATCGAGGAGGTAGGTCGTGAATTAAAAATTACTAAATTTAAAATTTCAAATTATGAAGTACTGCATACAACTACAATAACAGCACCCAACTGTGATACATTGATTCAGAAACTAACAGAAGATCTGAAACAATATAAAAACGATTTGGTCAGGTTCAAAAGAGAAAAACTCACCAAAGTACAAGCTGATTACTCAGAGCACAGAGTATACAGGTGGCTATCAGGAGACAACACCAGACCCGCATATAGAACCTACAAGCCTAGAATTAGAAAACCAATCGCATCTACTGTCGACTTTACTTCGGGAGAGTCGGCCTCTGACTCTGATTACAAGGATTCGCAAAGAGAGGGGGCTTACTCTAATACCACAACATCATACAATACGTCTTTTTTAGAACCGGGACTTGGTCTGGTGAGAGAAACCGCAAGTGGGAACCACCAAGGCACAGAGCGCCCTCCAAACATCAAAATTACACCAGGAGGGGACAGAAAGGGAAAAGGCACTGGACACAGGGGACGACCGCCAAGGAGACGCTAGTTAACCCTATTATCAATCTATCCACCAGGAACCTTACCACTACAGAAATTATGCTCCTTAATAAAGGACTTTCATTTGTTCCGACTGCTAATATTAATAAATTCCAATGGGAAATTGAGCAATTTCAATTTAACAGAAAACTCCGTTTAGCAGATTTCTTCAAAAGTTCTAATCAACAACATCAAAGTGAGGAGAACAGTGAAAAATTCAAAATGAGAAGCACCTTTGACCCCTCCAATCTAAACCCTACATTAAAAACGTTCTCACAAATGTTAAAATTTGATACTATGAAAGTTACAACTACCCGGAACCAAAGACGTCCGAATTTATCTAAAGACGAAAGAGAAGCCTTAAACAGCCTGGCTAAAGACATGTCCATTACCATACGTCCAGCGGACAAGGGAGGCGCAATAGTCGTCCAACAATATGACGACTATAAGGAAGAAATCCTTAAACAACTAAAAGATACCAGGGTCTATGAATATACGCAAATAGACCCCACCTACGAATTCAGTAAAGTTGTCCAACAGACGCTGCAAAGAGGCTTAGAAGCAGGTTTCCTCACCACCACGGAATATGAATATCTGTTTGAAACCCACCCTCGGTGCCCGATCATATATACAGTGCCTAAGGTTCATAAAAATCTGGAGTGCCCACCAGGACGTCCGATTGTATCGGCGATCGGGGGACTATTAGAACCCATAGGGAAATGGTTAGACGCAAAATTTAAAAAACCAGTAATGTCATTACCTACCTATGTTAAGGACTCTGCGCAAGTCATAGCAGCCTTAAACTCTATAGAACTCCCCCCACAAGGAGTCTACTTAGCAGCCATCGACGTAAGCAGTTTGTACACCATAATTCCCCATGAGGAGGGAATCCAGGCGATGCGCCAAGTACTAACACAGTACCAAGAACGTATAGAGCCCCCGATTGAATATATACTTGAATTATTGGAACTATGCCTCACACTTAATTATTTTCGATTCGAAAAGGCATTCTATATACAAATATCCGGAACATCGATGGGTGCCCCTATGGCACCCATGTATGCCAATGCATATATGCATGCATACGAACAGACACACATACTTCAAAAATATGGTCAGTATATCCTGAAATACCTAAGATACATCGATGACGTGCTCATCATATGGACAGGTGATGAACAAAGCCTCCATGATATGATAGGGTCATTGAACCAACTGGACTCACCAGTAAGACTTACCCATCAAATTAACAACCAACAAATTGATTTCTTAGATCTTCGAATTTTCATAGAAGATAACAAGCTGGGGTATACTTTATTTGCCAAGGAAACTGATCGCAATACGCTACTACACGCCAGCAGTCACCATCCACCTAACCTTATAAAATCTTTACCGGTATCTCAGTTTATGAGAATACTGAGAAATAACTCTGATTCTACAAAAGCAGCAAACCAGGTACAAGAAATGTTTGAAAAGTTTGCACAACGTGGATACCCAAGACAACTGCTGGAGGGTGCATATTCAAAAGCACTTAAAAATTACACAGACGGTCCTGAAATCAAAAATAACCAAAATAGAATGATTTTCCCTCAAACGTTCCATTCACTATCGGGAGAGATGTCCCAGAAAATAAGACACAATTGGGAGGTTCTCAAAAAAGATAAAACACTACCGACGATATTTCAAAACACTCCTATGATTAGTTATAGGAGAAATAGGAACCTAAGAGACTATCTGGTTCATACGGATATATCTATGGCACAACAGTCTGTTCAAAACCCAGGCTGCTATCGTTGTCTGAAATGCATGGCCTGCAATAGTATGACCCCGGGCAAAGTGTTTTACCACCCTCGATCAGGCAAAGAATATAAGATAAGGCAAAGGATCACGTGTACCACTACACATGTAATATATCGTATCATCTGCCCATGTGGACTCATGTATATTGGTAAAACGTCTAATGACCTCAGGGAGCGCATGAGGGGACACAGATCCACTATCAGGACTGCGTTATCTAGTGGCATAGCAACCACCCCCATAGCCAAACATTTTTTGGAAGCAGGACACACACTGCCCACATTGAAATTCATGGGCATTGAACATGTTCCGGCCCCGAACAGGGGGGGTGACAGAGATGTCTTACTTCTTCAAAGAGAAGCCTTTTGGATCTTTACACTAGGAACCTTGTCCCCGGGGGGACTTAATGAAATTAACCCACTTAGCTGCTTCACCCCGAAAAGATAAAGAAGAGCACAGTAATTGATATATTGATATATTTGTACTAAAAGTTAAAGAAAAATCATAACGGGTGATTTATTCATGAGACTTTTTTCAACTATATATTTTTCATATTATTATTATTATTTTTGCTAGAATATGTTGGCCGATGGTGGTTCCAGCTAGACTGTATAGACTGTACGGCCGTAAATCTGTAACATAACTAAGTATATACATAGCAACCTGGCGAGGTTCTCAATCATACTTTGAAGATTTGTTAAAAAGTTTCGTTTTATATTGGGAATTCCAATTTATACGCAGCCACCGTATGTTAGTGTTAAAAAATGTTAAAAATGTAGCAAATGTAAAATATTGTCTAACATAGTTTAACAAATTTGTTAAAAATAGTCAAAAAGATTCGTAAACACTTAGCCATTTTTAAGGTGGCCTTGGTATTTCTTATTTCTTATTTCTTATCCTTGAATTTTAAAATATGTCTGCGAGCGCAGATTATTAGATATTTGGCCGTAATCACAAACACTGTCAGGCCTTTGTTTACTTTAGGCACTCAAGGGGTTAATCCCTACTTTCAAAGTTGAATAATCTTTTTCACGTTTGCACAGCCTCTCTTTCATATAATCTACTCTCCAATCAAATCACCTGTAATGCATATTTAAATCACTGTTTTCCTGCTTTTCATTGTCTTGAAAAAAGTCCCACGAGGACTGAAACGTCGACTTGTATGTCTTTTGAAATTTTGGCAAAATAAATCGTTTATATCCTTAAGAAGACCTTTGAGTGCACTCTTTCCATTTGAATATATATATATATATATATATTATTTTGTTCTACATGTATTTTGATATCAATATATATATATATATATATATATATATATATATATATATATACATACACACACACACACACACATATATATATATATATATTAATTTTAAAATACAGTTAGAACGAATTTACACACATATATATATTTTTATTTAATTTATTTTTATTTTTACGTATTTACATATTTATTTATTTATTTTATATTATATATATATATATATATAATGAAAATTATATATATATATATATATATATATATATATATATATATATATATATATATATATATTTAACCAATAGCATTGTATGTGTATTTTGATATTAATATATATTTATAATTTTATATATATATATATATATATATATATATATTATTATTATTATTAAAATACACTTAGACAGTGTATGTGTATGTGTGTATATGTGTATACATATATATATATATATATATATATATATATACTTAGATCATATATATAATAAATATATATATGATTTAAATATATATTTTATTCTCAACTGTAACTTTAACTTTTTTTTTTTACTATTTACAGGCAGCAGGGGGAGTACCTGTCATTACAGGCAATTGTCCTGCTGGCACTGCCTTGGACGGCTATGCCGTCCATGTGATCATGAGGTCCTCACATGGCCCAAGGGGGCCGAAGAGGAAGGAGGGGGACTCCCTGGGTTCCCAGGTAAGTCCCCATACCGTGATCGCCGGCGTGGGATCGCTGGCGACCGGGTAAGTAGAAAGGATGGCTTGGGCGTTCTATGCCGCCCGCCGTCACTTAGAGACGGGTCCCCAAGGGAGGCATAGAACACCCACCTTAAGAGGTTAAAAGAAAAGTTGTTAATTAGTTTGGACAACTGTAAGAGTTGTTTTTTCTAAATGTAAACCTCCGAATTCAGGTTTAATTGCCATGTTGGCACTTAGAGGAAAAAAAAGTTGGCATGTATTGTGGTTTGGGCACTCAGGCTCAAAAAGGTTCGCCCTATAGGGTTCCTTTAATAATAATTAAAATTTATTCAAGCATTCAGAAAAGTTATAAAACTGACAGCTAATTTTATATCAATTGCTTTTTAACATTCCAGCAAAATAACCACTGAATGTCCCATTGAAAATAAGATATTGCAGATTATTTACTTTAGAGGGTGACTAATAATCTTTAATACATATGTTTTTGCCAAAAATAGTCAAAAAGTGGGGTTCATTTGGTTAAGCCAAATTAATGACTAGTTTGACCATTCACAATCACAGTGCTCATGTGCTTCTGGAGTAGTAAAAAATACAGTAGACATCTTCAGTTATTGTAATGTTAATTATTGCACTGTGTTCATAATCCCCTAACTATGAACGATATGCCCTGTAATTGCTGGCCTTTTCACAGCATCCATGGGAATGTTTGCAAAATGGCACACTATTTTGTATGATACTGTTTATCCAAAATCTGAGGCCTGGTCTCACACATTTGTCTTCATCAACTAAAGGCCAGTCCTTTCAAAATCTAATGTTCTTTTGGTGTTATTTCAAAGAAAATCTGCCACAAATCAGGTGTTTTGTTTGGTTTTAAAGTCAGGACAATTTAAGAAGTCATTATATGTTTTCTAAATCTTGCATAGGTTATAATGTAGATATGGGAGTGTGTGGTTCCTTAGTATTTCAGCTATATTGAAAGCTAGTGTGGTCATCCAGGGTAAACCTTTATCAAATGTGACTTTGTAACATATTGTTGAAATAGGAGCAATGTAAGGTTTGCCAATTCTCATTTTTAAAACTAAATGAGAGGAGTGAATGGCTGGCTTTAGAAATAACACTAATATCCTTAGCGAGGCCAACAGTTCATTTTTTAAAGAAGCACATCTTTTTCTTTGATTGCCTTGAACATGCTGTGACATTTATCACAGGTCTAATTTTAACCAGTAGTATTTTTTTTTTAAATTTATTATTATTTTGCTTGACACTAGAATGGAACAAATGATCATGCTGTTTCATTAGTTTCTCATATCTGGCTCAGTCAGATATGGATTGTGCTGTAAATAAACAGAGTTCCTTACCGAGCCAGTTGAGATGGCAGTTATATAGGACAGAATTATATAACTGAAACAAAGAAATATATTTAAAAAATAATAATTCTAATTTGGAAGAAGATTCAATGTAAAAATAAAATAAATATGCTGAGAAAAATGATTACACTGCATAAATGCAGTTTTTCTTAATTTCCAAAGTGAATGGCCCATTAAATTCCCACTTTAGTACTATTTTAAACTTTTTATATGTGGAAGGGCATTTAGACCAGAAAATAAGCTCCTGGGCTATTTATCAATGTGATCTTCCGACCAATTGTTAAGTACATCAAAGGTTTTACTGTGAGTCATGCTTTCTTTATTTAATAATAATTCATTTAATATGTGATTGTACTGTCTGAAAATAGCTCTCTAGTAAGGGTATGTGCTTTTTAAATGCTTGATTGTATTTCACAAAAGTAAAAACAAAGCAACCTTACATTTTTTTAAAGGAATAAAAATCATCATATTCATATGTATTAGTCTTGGTATGATATTTTTTGTGAAACGTTAATGCCTGTGATTGACATATACATTCATACATTTAAATCTTAGTAAATTTATAAAGTATTTGTAAAAATAAATATACTTTTCATGAAACTGTAGATTATACTAGCTTTAGTGTAACTATAATCTTAATTTTATTAGTGACAGGAGGCAAATATTTGCTTAAGTCTCTCTTTACTAGAACTCCACAGCAGCACATTAACATAGAGATAAAAACACCAGAGACAAAAAAAATCATGAATCTATAAAAGGCTTCTCCCAACTAACTATTTCCTCTTTCACGCTGCGACAAATAAAGTACATGAACAATACACCACAAATACAATAACAAGAGAAACAAACATAACATAACGATGAATGCCATGCCAGGTTCAACTTGAAACCGTGGAACCAGTGGGTGAAGCCTTGACCTTTATCCTGTAGAGTAGTCGGATCTAAGAACTGTAGCCAAACCATTAAACTGAAACGAGAGAAACAGAGTCAAAAACACTGATCAGCTAATGAAATGTACTGAGAAAACATGAATCCACATCGTAAATACTGAAAGTATAATATCCCAGAAAGTGAAAAAACCTGAATCCCCATCATAAAATACTGACGGTACTATATCCCAGATAAACCCCAAGTCCCCCAGATAACCTGCCTAGCCCAGGAGACCAGGTGAATAAACAACAAGTCAGTCAAACCAACAAACAACAAGGGGAGGGAGAAACTGGGAGGGAAATATTCGCCTCCTGTCATTAATAAAATTAAGATTATAGTTACACTAAAGCTAGTATAATCTACAATTTTATAGCATGACAGGAGGCTTCATATTTGCTGTTTTAACGCTCGGACAGCAAAGACCAAAGACCAAAGAAACACAATCCGCCGTACCAATCTAAACTCTGCAAAGATAGCTCCTCGTAACCGGCAGAAAAGCGTACAATGTCTTGGAGAAAAACGCCCGCCATGTCGGTACCTGAAGTCACAGTGTTACGGACTGAAGTAAACCGAAAAAACCTATACGCTCTGCCAATGCCAACCACAACCAAGCGGTACATGAAGGGCGAGAAAAAGGGAAGAACCATTTAAACAAACGGTGATGTTGAACACCGCCTAAAGGTGGGAGCACTACCAAAGTAAGAATATGACCCTTAGGCTGATGGACAATTAACCGAACCCATCTGAAAGAAAAAACAAGGTATAATAACTGAAATAAATCCAGAATCAGTGAATGGACAAAACCGGACAGAAACCACCATAGGAGCATGACAAAAATGTGTGTACCCCTTGGGGAGATGAATACCCATCCTCAGGAACCGTAAAGGGAATTCTAAGCAGAGCGAGGCCCGCTGACAACAGTCGTACACGCTACCTAATCTAATTAATATGGCAGTCCCCGGTAATAAAGTGACCAAACAATACCCGAACCCTGTAAAAGCGGTAGCAAAATTAGGAGATCCGTACCAGACCCAACTACGTCAGAGTCGCCATGCAGACCAAAGTCTCACAATCCCCAAGATCAAATGAGCAAGGGTCCAGGGAATCCAGGAACTGCAGACCGAGGCACCTGTAGAAAGGTCCTGAGACCAAACAAACGGAGGAGACTCGTCCGCGTCTCCGTGTCGAACACTCCTTGAGTGAAGTGTCCATCGCTGAGCAAACGGGTCTGTCATCCAGCCGAACTGGTCGGAGCCTGATGGGTCCTCCTCTGTGGACTAAAGTCTTGACGCCAGGTCCTCCTAGAGAAAACTATTCCATACGTACGAGAAACTCGGGCAGTGGAGAGCGTAGGAGGTACGCCCTTGCGTCCAATCCGCCCTCCAGGACTCCATTCCTTGAGATGTAGAGGAGGTCGATATTTCCCTCGTTGAAAAAAAAAACGAAATCCAGGGACTCTAACCAGGGAAAACGCAGGGAGCGCCTGACCTTTCGGTCTGGGAGGTACCTCGCAGGGGTTCCGGCAAGCCCGTCCAGGTAGACCGTACAGCAAGATGTCCTATATCGATGAAGAGTCATGTCCAGGTCCCAACGCGTGGAAAATGAGAAAGATCTCTTCAAATAGTTCTGGTATTCCTGAATGTCCTCAATTCCTCCCAACCTGCCAACCAGGTTGTATTGTCGTCCAAATGACTGATGCACAAGATACCTATCTCACCAGGGAGAAAAGAAAGGCCACCTTACCAGAACTGGGCCCCGCGTTCCCTAGAAGTTTCTTAAGGGCCGTGTCTAATTCAAAGTAACTAATAAATATACGTTCAATCGTAGACTCGTGCCGGGACTTCGAGGGGCTCAGATCCCTTTATCTCAAGAACCGCCAGCGGTCCAAATTGCGTTTAGGATAGGGTCGTCTGCCACCCCAGACTCGGGGCCCCGTCTGGGATGTCATCCGAAAGTGAAGGCAAGTGTGAAATTCCAGGTCAAGGGTCCAATCCACTATAAAAGGTTGGAGCTGAGATAAGTATTTCCATGTAAAATAGGACACCTCTTACACTTCCTCGTATGTTCTGCTAGCACAACTCACTCGTGTAGCGGAGAACAATCGGCTTGCCAGACTTCATAGTATAGGCACTGCAGTGGGCCACTCTCAGGATCTCCTGAATACTAGACAGGTGCTTAACCAGCAAAACCGCAGTGCCCCATCGGGGTCTAGGTCTGGGTTTGTGGCGACTTTGTTCGGGAGCCCCGCTGGGAATACCGCTCAAATTCTCAAGCCAGCAGTCTACGGGCCCATAAACGCACCGATGGTGCTAGGTGATCGGGCAGAGACCATTCCAAAGAAACCAGGTCAGCAATGGATCGAGGGCCGAACAGGGGTTCCTTTAAGGCGATCCACGAGACAACCTCTTCTTCCAAGGACGTCGGGGCCCCTGTAGTGGACTTTGTTCTACATCTCATGGTGCCACTAGGGGCCGTCATCATAATCCACCCCCCCATCGTCCTCTCCCTCCGAGGGAAGCCAGTCCGCCTGCCATTCAGCTAGGGCGGCCATGGTGGGGGGTTACGGGGACCTTCACCCCTGCGCCACATAGGCAGAGTCGTCTGGCCGTCAAGGTCGATCATATCAGGGCTAGACACTTCTCCGGATGTCTGGTTCCGGGCCTTCACCCTACCTGTAGTGCTTATGCGCCCTTGCCTGCTCTCCACCCGGAGAGTCTGGCTCCTCCAAGTTGTCTTGAAGTCGTCACTGCCGCGTCCGGTGGTCATCGCCTCCCCGTGCCATGTAGGCAGGGCCGCCTGGCCAATTGCAGAGGGGTTAACTGCTCCTCGGAGTCTAATCTTTCCGGGAGCCTGGTTCAGGGCATTCACCCTTCCAGTAGCGCTCATGCGCACTTGCCTGCTCTCCTCAAGGAGAGTCTGACTCATTCAAGTCACTGGTTTAGGGCCTTCACCCTTCCAGTAGCGCTTATGTGCCCTTGCCTGCTCTCCTCTAGGAGAGTCTGACTCATTCAAGTCGCCTGCCATTTTAAAGGTGGGCCCTCTAGCGTTACGCTCCTGATAAGCTTAAGGGAGGACCCTGGCTGAAGCCTAATTCCACGGCAGCGGTCACTGCCATAATAGTCATTGTCTGCGCTGTTAACCCGGATAAGGGTTCTCCTGTGCAGCGGTCCCAGGCAAAGTGACCTCAAGGAGTATAGAGGACAAGAGTCACCGGCAGGGAGATAGGGGCAGCACCCCTTATAGTGACCGAGGCAAGTTGGGCAGCGCATGCAATGCACAAGCGTGAGTATGTGGCAGTAGGCTTGGCATGCAGACATTCTGGCACAGACAGCACAGGCCAGATCAATGGGGCACAGGCAAAGCAGGCCAATAAATGGGGCACAGGCAGAGGAGGCCAATCAGTAAGGCACGGACAAAGCCGGCCAAGTCCTGGGGCAGAGACAAGTCAGGACCTTCAGAGATGTACAGGTGAGGAACTGCGCATTCCATTCTTCCGATAAAATGTACCTTTCGCTAAGATGTACATAACACTTCACTTCAGATTATTAGCACATTTCTGTGTAACTGTAATTAACGCTCTTCTGTGTAACTGTACGTAACCTTCGTCCGTGTAACTGTACATAACACTCTTCTGTGCAGTCATACATAACATCCTTCTGTGTAAACATACAATACATTCTTCTGTGTAACCGTACCTAACACTCTTCTGTGTAACTGTACATAACACTCTTCCGTGTAACTGTACATAACACTCTTCCATGTAACTGTACGTACATTCTTCTGTGTATTTGTACATAACACTCTTCTGTATAACAGTACATAACGTTCTTCTATGTAACTACATAGTATATTACTGTGTAACTGTACATAACATTATTCTATGTAACTGTACATAGCATTCTTCTATGTAACTGTACATATAATTCTTCTGTGTAACTGTACATAGCATTCTTCTATGTAACTGTACATATAATTCTTCTGTGTAACTGTACATAGCATTCTTCTATGTAACTGTACATAGCATTCCTCTGTTTAACTGTACATAGCCTTCTACTGTGCAACTGTTGATAACGCACTTCAGTTAAATAGTGCCTGACACTCCGTAAATAGTGAACTTGCATATTGAGTACACCTGTAGTCAGTGCTCCAAGAGGTGCTCCATTGGTCAATATAAAAAAAAAGAGCGCTGCAAGCAATCATCTGAACAAACAAAAAAGGGGGGGGGATGAGTATAAGTGGTAACACTGCCAGTTGTGCCTGTAACCCTTGAGGGGTCGTGCACAGCTCTATATAGCATGCCTGTGACCTATATCATCCACTATAGTCCCCAGTAGCCTAACCTGCCAGCCACATGGGGCACAAAGCCAGGACAGCCTGAGGGTGCAATGCGCCCAAGACATAGCTGAGTCCCAGTCAAAGCTACAGCACATGTGCCTGCCATCGACGGAACTAATGCGGTAAGTCTGGTAACTGGCCAGGAAGTGGATGCTCGGGGCCGCCGCACTGCATGGGAAGGTAAACCCCCCCACCCACGCCGTGGGAGCAGTTATATCGCGAGCGGAAGCGTAGGTCGGGTGGGGGGTGGAAGCAGAAGATCTCGCTCGGTGGATGGAGCCGGCGTGCGGTTTCCAACACGTGGGACCGCCAGAGTCTTACGGCGGTCCCGGCGGTCGGCAGCAGAAAGTGGTCCGCAAAACGGATGAAAAGTGAAGGGTGCAAAGCCACCCGGAAAAGGTAGAGGGAGGGAGGGAAAAAAGTAAACGCCCCACCCCAAACCCAAGAAGAAAAATGATCCCCAGACAGGGGGGCCCAAAACAGAAAAATGCAGAAAAGCCATAAGAGAAAATACATCCCTACAGCAAAAAAGTAGGGACAGAAAAATACAATCTAAATAAATAAATCATAATGGCAGTAGGAAGGTAAACACATTCTAAACAAATAAATCCCTGCAGCCATAAGAAGGTAGATGCAGAAAAACAGAGTAAATAAATCAATCAATCAAGCAATCACTACAGCACTAAGCAGGTAGGTGAAGAAAATACAGATAGCTAAATTATTCAATCACTAGAGCACTAAGAATGTAGGTTTAGAAAATACAGTATAGCTAAATAAATAAATCAATCCCTACAGCACTAAGAAGTTCGATGCAGAAAATACAGTATAGCTAAATAAATCAATCACTAGAGCACTAAGAATGTAGGTGTAGAAAATACAGTATAGCTAAATAAATAAATCCCTACAGCACTAAGTAGGTAGATGCAAAAATACCCTCTAAAAAAATAAATCAATACAGTAATAAACATATAAATACAGTAAAATATCCACAACCACCCATATAAAACAAGAGGCAGTGGTACTCTGACCTGTACTGACTGCGGAGCAGCAAAGAAAGAGGAAATAGTTAGTTGGGAGAAGCCTTTTATAGATTCGTGATTTTTTTGTCTCTGGTGTTTTATCTCTATGTTAGTGTGCTGCTGTGGAGTTCTAGTAAAGAGAGACTTAAGCAAATATGAAGCCTCCTGTCATGCTATAAAATTAAAATGTGCACATTATAATGATAAGACAAGTAAATTGCATGCTCAAATCTACCTTGGTTCCTATACTGCTTGTCTGGATTTGATCATTTTTGACAAGTCTCCATTTTTGAAAAGTCTCCAATAATGCTGTTGTATTTCATTCAATTTTTAAAAGGAAGCTCAGATTTATTCTATATAATATTATGTACTTTGCTACAATTTCAGCTACAACATTGCTAAACCATATTTCATACTAAAACGTTTTACCATTTAGATGATATTTATTATTATAGTTATTGAGTCCAGGATCTATCTTACGGACACTACTGTGAAGAATACTTTAGCTTTTTGAAATATTAAAATAAGAAAATTAACTTGTATTAGTATACTCCCGTGAATTGTACCATGTTTGTATACAGTATATGCTTTTTGTAAATACTATTGTTTTTACATATTGTATTCAGTTGGATTCATGTGATATTCCTGTGTCGCAACCATATGTGTATGCTTGAACAAACGTATAAAAGACAGACTAAGGCATGATAGCCAAAACACAGTATCTTTGACATGCCTATAAACCGTTTTGAGATGCCCCCCAAAATATATACATTTTATAAAAAAATAACTAAAGAAATGCGCTCCTTAATTAATTCCAATGAAAACGTTGCCTTAATGCCATGTAAGCATCATAATTGTTTAAATTTTACTTTTTATTTTGACAACAGCTGTCGTAATACATATATGTATTATTAATGCTACAGCCCTGAGGAACCTTATCAGTTAGGTCCCCCACCCATGTAAAAAAACAAAACAAAAAAACATGCCTTTCTTCAAAGCTAATTCTCCTCTGGCGCTGCCGTGACCTCCTCGAGTTGCGTCACTTTGGAGGTGTGCCTCCAGGATGGTTGGCCAATCCAGTACACTTCATTGAGGAGCATTGGGGAACATAAGCACATGCACTCACTGCAATGTGCCTACGATTCTTCCAAACATTGTATTAAATTATTAAATGATTCTCCATGGTCGACCGTGACAGTGTTGCGTGTGCATGACGACATATTATTTAACAGTATGAGAGATGGGAAGTAGATTTCCTGCTCTCATAAACTTAACCATATTTTTTTTTTTTATTTGAAACCAAATTTTACATGACAAATTTAAAGCTGAATGAATCAGATTTCATGAGGTATGTCTTGAAAAATATAAAATAGCTCAGTACAGGGGGCGGGGCTTGCTACCCGACACGAACGGACGCCATTTTCATCAGCTCCCAAATTATGCGGACAAAATCCACAAAATATCAGTCTTTCTCTGACCCATCCGACATCGCCACATACACTACCGGTATCAGCACAACGAGCTGCATCTCCCGATGCCTTTTTTTCAACCGCAACGGTTGCAGAAACGGAGACGCAAAACCGGGGCCTACTACACCCCAACGATCCTGGGCCTCGAGGACCTGCTGAGTGGATAGCCGGCGGAACACACCGAGTCCTCCGGCTCCCCGGACCTATCCAAAGCTCCGACACATATGCCGGCAATGGGACGCCGATCATAAAAGCCACAAGGTACGGCCGGGGGCAGAGATATTGGGACTATGCTACAAAAGCCCGCCCAGCCCAAACCCACTCCCGCGGCAGGAACGCCGGAGTCAACCCTGGCACCTACCACACCCGAACAACGGCCGGAATCACCCGGGCTGCCTCAGACACCCAAAGCAGGACAGCAGGGGCAAGAACTCTCTGGGCAGCACCAAAAACTGCAGCTGCACACCCAGGCACCACAAGGCCTGAACTCCCAGGGACCCCCATGGGCAACACAGCCTGAAAGGGTACACAACCCACCACAACCCAGACCTGACTCACAAGGGCACTTACAAGCACCACCACAGCCACTGCTGGAGTCCCCAGATGACTGCACCAGCCACCAAACGTGATTTAAAGCTCCTATTAGCAGACATCCACAAACTCCTAGCAGCTGACTCAGCCCTTCTCAAGACCGAACTACACACGGTCACAGAAAAGGTGAGAGCCACGGTAGCAGAAGTAGTGATGGTACATGCTCACATTAACACGATGGAAGACTCCATTAAACAAATCCAGCAACAACAAACGTACCTCTCACTCAAAATGTCAACCATGGAAGATCGACAACGCTGCTCACACATAAAAATCATGGGGCATCCCCGCGGAGATATCGGCCAAAGAGCTGGCGCATTACGCCAGACGCCTACTAGCCACAGTACTCCCACACACAGCGGTAAAGAAAATGAACATAGATGGGGTATACCGCCTGCCCACCCCTCCACACATAAAGACCCCAACGGCCAGAGACGTCATCCTCAGATGTGTCACAGTGCAAGACAAACTACACATAATGGCCGGGCTAAAAGGCAAGACGCCACTGCTGTTTGAGAACGCTTCCCTAAAGTTCTTTCAAGACCTATCAAAAGCCACCCTCATGTGGCGCAAATCAAATGGACCGCTCACCACACAACTCCAAGCAGCGGGAATTGCATACAGGTGGAACACTAACGGGACACTAGAAGTAACACAAGACGGCACTACCCATGTCCTAACCTCCGTGGAGGAAGCACCTACCCTCTTAACCATCTTGAATCTACCCAACCCGAGGCCTCCACCACAAAAAAGCCCTCAAATTTATATTTTCTACTAGTTAGCCTCCGCTATAAATACTCAAACACTACAGGCCACTGATGCACTCACCCTCTCCAAGCCAATGAGAGCCAGCACACAACACATCCAACCACAGGGCGCCCGACAACTCACCCCCCCCCCCCGCAGCCCCCTTGGTTAGGGGTAACCAACCCAAACAAGCCACCTACGACAAACAGCTCACCTTCACTAACGCATGCAGACACCTATACTCAGCACATCACAGCGAGTCTGACCATGACACATGGAACTGACGCAACCCTGCTGCCCCACGACTCGAATACTAACACAACCCTCTCACAGAGGACCATCACCACCAGACTCACACTTGAAGGGAGCTAATGCAATACACCAAAGTCCCATCCCAAACACAAGGATGCACAAAACATCACAACACCTATGTACTGATCAATATGTTTTGTTTAGCATGTTACTATTGTTCAAGAAATTGTTATAGCTCGACCCAAAATGGTGCAAACCACAAATGCCACAGAACCTCGATTTTTTTTTCATTGTCTGTAAACATCAAACTGTTGCACCAAAACTGAAAATAAAGAATTAAAAAACAAAACAAAATAGCTCAGTACAATGAACAATATTTTATTCATAGTTTTTATTCATCGCAATTGGATTTGAGCCCCTAAATTGAAAATATCAGTTATTAGTAGTGATGTCCCGAACAGTTCGCCGGGAACTGTTCACTGGTGAACATAGTTTGTTCGTGGTGAACGCGGCGGGCAAACATATGCGATGGTCGGTCCGCCCCCTATTCGTCATCATTGAGTAAACTTTGACCCTGTACCTCACAGTCAGCAGACACATTCCAGCCAATCAGCAGCAGACCCTCCCTCCCAGTCCCTCCTACCTCCATGACGAATAGGGGGCAGACTGAACATCGCATATGTTCGCCCGCCGCATTCGCCACGAACAAGCTATGTTCGCTGGCGAACAGTTCCTGGCGAACTGTTCGGGACATCACTAGTTATTAGTAGTAATTAATAAATATTTTGTTAGTGTAACTCCCTGTTAAAAATAAATAAACATACTAATGTAATTGAGTAGTGTACGCTACTTACCCTTATCTTTTTATGCTTGCCACTCAATTAAAGAGGTACTATGTATGATGCTTTGCCACTATGTGAAAATGTTTTAAAATAAATAAGCAGGTTTATTTCTCAATCTTGACTATAGTATAATATTTGAATTTGTGCCATCTACAGTAAAGGCTTAGCACTGCTTCAGCAGTGGTGATCCAAATGCAGTGTTTGTTCTAGTACTCACATACCTTGCTATACAAATAACATTTCTTATCCAGTGTCATATAAAAAAAAAGTATTCCAACTCTTTATCAATAGCACAGTACATGACATGAAACATTTATTGATTTTTGCTTGTTCCTACTGTTCACTGCACATTCAATCATTGTTTTTTTGCTAATAATCTTCTTACAGTCTTAAAGGACAATAAGGATAGACATACTTGATTTCTCATACTGTTTCATCTGCACCTCAAACACGTTTTGTGACTTTACAAAATCGTTGATTAGGACACAGTACGTAAAACTGCTACATTGCTTCAGCTATGAAAAAAATACCTGTTTATGAAATATAACAGTTTCTTTTAAATGATAATTTAAAGAACTGCAGAAAATGTTTGCACTATATGAATAATAATAATAATAATAATAATAATAATAATAATAATAATAAATGTTGCTATTATAAGTCTAAATGTATTTGTTTTTTATTAGCAATGCATCTCCAGCAGCATGTTCTTCTTTGTACTACATATCCAGATCAACACTCATTGTGCCAGGTTGGACATCTGTGTCATGAGTTTCTGATCACAAATCTTTGTTTTCTCCTTATTTATGTGTTCTGTGCTACCTGTTCCTCAGTTAAGCTTGAATTCCATCAATGGTTCAGTATTTGCTGATGCATGTTCTCCTGGTTGTTTTGTCCTTGAATGCATGATATTTTATGTTTTATACATTGTGCTCGATATTTGCGATGACTCAGTTAGCCAAATTAACCAATTTTAAGCCCAAAATTGAGCTAACAGTAGTATTTGCCTCTGTTCCTCTAGCCCCTTTACCATTTACATGATTATATCAAGAGTTCCTAGCATGCTGGTTTTGAGAGTAATTGATTTACGTGTGGGTGTCTGCTCGCATTTATTTGAGTGTTTGTGCAGATAGATGATTTGGCTTTAATTTAAATCTCTTTTAGTATTACAAAAATACATACAATAATACACGATAAATGTTTACCCATACAAATGTTCATTTAAAAGGAAAGAATCATTACAGTGTAATTGACCATACTTTAATTACTAGATATCATATAATATTTATATTTTATAAAAAATTCAGCAATTTGAGAATCAATAGTCTTAGTACTGATGTTTCCAGTGATAGTTATCTTAGATGATCCATCCATTATCTCATAATTAAGATACTGATAGTTTGTATTGACTATGTTTATGTGACTCTTGAAACATTTACAGATCTGTTGCTTCTTATAGTGATGCCTTATTCACGATGAAAACATAACAGCAGTATTGTTGTTGTTTTTTTTTTTTTAACAGCAAAAATGTAAAAAAGCTACACAAGGTAATGTTAAACAGGACACAGAAATGCTGGTGAAAACCGGTGGTGTCTGATAAAGAATTTGCTATAATGAAGGATAGAAGAAGGCTAGAAAAAGAAAAAATGCATTAAATTCTATCAATATCTATAATTATACTAATCCTAATAATGATTAATATTGTGTATGTGTATACTAAAAAAAACGTATTTCGTATACACACATTTATGTTCATTATTATTAAGAAAGTAGATTTACTAAGATGCTATTTAATACAGATATGACATGGCTTAGGCAGATTTATTATTATCATTATTATTATTAGTGGCAGTAGAAATAGTATTCTGCTTTCTGCATATCTCCAATTTTTTTGTTCTGGATATTTTTCTATATGTGTCTATAGATATTTCATGACTCGCTTTTAATTCATTTTATTGCACAAAATAAACCAAAGGTGAGTTCTAAAATAGGTACTGTCCTCTCTTGCAACTGTCATTAGTCTAACACTATCCTTACCTTTTGTGTCACTTTACCGCACTCCCTCTAGCATGTAAGCTCATTGTGCAGGGCCCTCAACCGCTCTGTTCCTGTGTATCCAATTTGTCTAGTTACAATTACATGTTTGTTCGTCCACCCACTGTAAAGCACTGCAGACTTTGTTGGTGCTATATAAATATTATAAATAATAACATAATAATAATAAATAACATAATTATATATCTCCTGATGCTTTGCGAGCATTATGGCAGTAATGACCAAGATGTGAGACAACTAGAGCTTCGAATGTTGTCTACCCATGATCTAGAAGGTAGCCAACCATTAGTGCATACTAGAATACAATCATTAATTAACCCCTTAAGGACAGCGGGCGTGCTATGCCGTCCTTAGGGACCTGGCTCTAAACGCCGGGGCATGGCTTAGCGCGTCCCAGGTCTCCTTTCTACTTACCCAGTCGCTGGCAATCCCACGCCGGCGATCGCGATATGGGGACTTTACTGGGAACCCAGGGAGTCACCCTCCGTCTATTTTGGCCCCCCAGGGCAAGGACCTCGCAATCACATGGACGGCATAGCCGTCAATTGCAATGCTAGTAATGACAAAACACACGTCAAAATACACATAGAACAAAATATATACACATATACACACACATGTATACATATATAATAATTCTATGTATATATTTATGTAATAATTTTACATAATTTGGTCATTTTATTAATTACAATTTGCAGGACCTGCCTAACAACCCAGGCCGACAGTCCAGGGAATTTATTTTTCTAGCATTATATTTAACCCTGTAACTTTCCAAAACACCATAAAACCTGTACATGGGGGTTACTGTTTTACTCAGAATACTTCGCTGAACACAAATATCAGTATTTAAAAACAGTAACATTTATTACAACGATGATATTGTCAGTGAAAGTGATTTTTTTTGGCATTTTTCACACAAATGGCACTTACACGGATGATATAATTGTTGTGATACGTTTTACTGTTTTGAAACACTAATATTTGTGTTCAGCGAAGTCTCCTGAGTATAACAGTACCCTTCATGTACAGGTTTTATAGTGTTTTCAAAAGCTACAGAGTCAAATATAAGGCTTGTGTTTCAGTGCAAAAACTGAAAAATGTAACATGCTATATTTGACCCTGTAACTTCCCAAAACACCATAAAACCTGTACATGGGGGTACTGTTTTACACGTGAGACATCGCTGAATGCAAATATGTGTATTTTATTGCAGTACAAGCAAACAGTATTATGCCATTCACAGTTAAAATGTCATGTAGAACTAAAAATATAAAAAATTCTTATTTTCTCCCATTCTTTTATATTTTATTCATATTAAATTATGTTTCATACCTAAATATTTGATGGTAAATGAAATCCCTGTTTCCCCTGAATAAAATGATATATAATAAGTGAGGGTGCACATAATATGAAGGAGGCAAGTTTTTGTTTATGTTTTGTTTTGATCACAACATGTACATTTGGCCCAATCCTTAAGGGGTTAATCGTTTTATTGTGCTATCAGCACACACCAAACACATGTTATTTGGAGGATAAAATGTTGATTTGAAATAGTGGAATAAAGACGAGCTTTACTAAGTGAGTGTGAAACAAAAAGGTGGTAGAAGAAACTGATATTGGAAGAAATGAAGGAAATAGAATGGAAATAGATTGGAGTGAGCTAAGATAGACAGAAATTGCTAATAGATGAGATAATATGAAGGATGCAAAGTTTTTGTAGAGGCAACTGTTTGCTAGTTTAAATACATCCTAGCAAAACCTCTGAACTGCTCACTTATAACATTTGTTCCCTTTTGAGAAAGATGCAAACCATCTTTTTTGTACAGTTTATTTCCATTCCAAACAGAGCTACCATGAGAAATAAAGCCAAATCCTTGCTCCAAGCCACAAGTTAAAGTCCCTAATACGCATCCGCCTGTCGTTCGGAGTGTTATGCACAGGCAGAACTTCAGAGAATGACAGTGTGGAAGCAACCTGCCGTATATCATTGGCAAAAACACAAACCACTTAATTTATCTCTGAAACCTCATTGCAAGCCAAGTCATTTGTCCCTAAATGGACAAGTACATCAAATTCTCCTTCCTGCTTTGCTCACTTAACAATATTACAAATAAGTCTCCTTTCTGTGAGCAGTAGCTCCAGGGAAGACATCTCACAAGACCACCATTGTCCATCTCCACACCTCTTATGATATAATCCCCCAACAACAACTGCTTTCTATTAGGCCTCACCATAGTCTCCAAGCCTGTCTCCACAACACCACTACCCTCAGTGCCTGAGCCTGTCTTCACAACACCACTACACCTGGTGCCTGAGCCTGTCTAGATAACTCCATTACATTATGAAAGTGCAGAAAATGAATTATGTAGAGCAACAGACTGTGCAATATGCCTTTTATCCACAACTCTAAGTCTACCAGATCCTACAGTAATCCATCTGCCATTCCTAGTACGTCTCTGCAACTGTGACTTTGCAACAGTTCCAGCCTGAGTTTGTTTACCAGATAATTTACAAACCTCAGACTTCAAAAATACAATCTCCTGCCACAATATAGAGAACTGTCTACAGATTAGACAGCATCCAAATCTCCAAAAAGTGGAATGTGAAACAAATGCATAACAACTATTACACTGAACTAAGTCTGCCATTTTAATGAGGTGAATAATTTAAATCAAACAAATATTAACAAATTTTATTTTTCTGTCCTCCTGTACACCTCAGATTACCTCCAGTTTATCTTCAGAATATCTCCAATCATATCTTACACCATTAGATGATCTTCCCACCAGAATATAGGAAAAGCCAGAATGTACTATAACATATATAAGAATGTAATGCAAGATATGTTATATATGCACGTAAGATCAGCTACACTACAGGTTAATCAATTTTACCAATTCATGAAATTAAAGGGGAGCTTTTACTTCCTTGAATTATAATTATATAAGACACATAAGTGAAAACTTTTATATTGGTGAATAAACTCATTAAAAGGAACACTCCAATCAGTATAGCCAGTTGAAGATGTTATGGTGCCATGAATGTATTGGCACGATCCTACAGCAAGATGTCAAATCATTTCAGTGCCAGCTGTGCAACAATCATTTCAGTGCCACACGCATCCACTCAAAGAATTTAGATGACACAGTTTAGAGCAGGGGTGCCTAAAAGGTAGATCCCCAGATGTTTTAAATCTAGAACTTCCACAATGCTTTGTCATTCTAAAAGCATGCAAAGACATGCAAAGCATCATGGGAGTTGTGGTTCTACAACATCTGTGGATCTACTGATTTAAACAAATGGAGGTGTCACGTTCATAGAGTTTGAAGGAGCTCAACTGCAGATTTCTGATTAATTAGATGTGAATGTGAGGAGTTGAGAGAATAAAGAGATGACAGTTCACCAGGGAGTTAACTGATACTGTGTCTTTAATAATCTTGATTGAATAAACACAGGTACTGTATCTTTAAATGGTTCAAGTTGTTGAGTGGATTCTTAGATTAATTTATACAATTGAATTAAAGCAATAATATGAAGGAAGCAATGTAGCTTTAACTTGCAGAGATTCGTTTTAGCTTAATTGATAGAAAACAACTCATATGGAGGTAGAAAGGTAAATAATTAGGAATTACTCCTATAACGATAGGAGCATGTGTGAGCAGGCTGAGCTTGAGCTCAGTAGTCAGGGAAAGTTCGTATAATACAGCGAGGTAACTTAGCTTCCAGAGGAGTTGTAGTTGGTTCCAGAGTGCCTTCCGGAGAGGTTCCGTGGAGAGAGGACGAGAGGAGTCAAGTGCTAGCCGTGGTCGAGGAAGGAGAAGGAGGTTAGTCGTTTACGAGTCCGGTTCGGTACACAGGTAAGTTTGAAGAGAAAAGTTGCAGCCGATATGATTCCGTGTTACGCTGTTCATTAATCCAGCGTCTGTTGCCTGGCGCGGTCGCATTATGTAGCGCAATGAGACCGCATCAGAGGGGTGTGTGGCTACAGTCCATCAACCCGGAAGAGACAGGCAGTGCAAGTAACGGCCATGACAGTATCCCCCCTGTAACGAGCACCCACCGGGTGCTATCCACGTGGTTTGGATGGATAACGTTTGTGGAAAGCTGTACGCAGCCTATCAGCATGAATCTCAGAGGAATCTTCCCATGAATCTTCATCAACTCCATAACCCTTCCATCTAACGAGATACTGTAGAGAGCCACGATGGATCCTTGAATCAAGAATTTTGTGGACCTCGTATTCCTCAGTACCATGTACCAAGATAGGATCAGGAGAAGTGATTACATTTCTTTGAAAAGGATCAGGATGATAGGGCTTGAGCAAGGACACATGAAAGACAGGGTGAAGCTTAAAAGTAGGTGGAAGCTTCAATTTCACAACATTAGAGTTTATGATAGACGTTATTTGAAAAGGGCCAAGAAATAGGGAACTCAACTTCTTCGAGGGACGGTTGGTGGAGATGTTCTTTGAGGAGAGCCATACAAAATCGCCAACTTTGTAAGAAGGGGAAGGTTGTCTCTTAGCATCATAAAACTTCTTCTGGTTAGAAGATGCCACTTCAAGATTTTCATGTAATTGGCGAAATAAGGAGGACATATGAGAGATTTGATCCGAGACAGTGGGGTTAGATGAGGGAATGATTTGAGAAGGAAATGAGGAGGGATGAAATCCGTAATTGGAGAAGAATGGAGTCATTTTGCTACTTGTATGAACTGAGTTGTTATAAGCAAATTCGGCCATAGGTAACCACGTTATCCAATCATCCTGTAGGTGGGAACAATAACAACGTAAATACTGTTCCAGGCATTGATTAACTCGTTCAGTCTGCCCGTTGGTTTGAGGATGATAAGCGGAAGATAGTTTACGTTGGATACGAAGGGAAGTACATAATGCATTCCAGAATTTGGAGGTAAACTGGGTTCCGCGGTCCGATATGATTTCATCTGGGAGTCCATGAAGTTTCACAATGTTATCGAGAAATGTTTTTGAAAGTTCTGATGATGTGGGTAATTTCTTCAAAGGAATGAAATGGGACATCTTTGTGAATCGGTCTACTACTACTAAAATGGTAGAATGGTGTTGAGAAGGGGGAAGTTCCACCAGGAAATCCATAGAGATGGATTGCCAAGGTCTCTCTGGAACTGGTAGGTTCATCAACTGACCAAAGGGTTGATGATGGTCAGATTTGGATCTTTGACAGGTTGAACAGTTTTTCACGTAGGATTCGATGGTGCTGTCCTGACGCGGCCACCAATAATATCTTTTGGATAATTCGAGGGTCTTTTTAATACCTGGATGACCTGCCAGAGGAGAGTCATAAATGAATTCAAGTATTTTATTCCTAAACGGGGGAGGAATGTAAATTCTATCATGAAAATAATAGAGACCGTCTTTCAGTGATAATTTAGTTGATTTAGGAAGGTCAAGAGCATCTGGATGAAGACCTTTTATGTCATCTATTAGGGATGTGACAATTCCGATGACTGCATGGGGGTTTTCTACTTCAGGTTCTTGATGAATTCTGGAGAGGGCATCCGCCTTTTTGTTCCTTGCCCCAGGTCTAAAAACGATTTGAAAATTAAACCGGGAGAAGAAGAGGTTCCATCTTACTTGTCTCGCAGACAGAGTTTTGTTGGAGTGAAGATATTCAAGGTTTTTATGGTCAGTATAAACTATTATAGGAGTTTGGGTTCCTTCTAGAATATGTCTCCAGTTTTCTAAAGCTAATTTTATGCTTAATAATTATTTTTCTCCTATAGGGTAATTCTTTTCAGCCGGAGACATGGAACGGGAAAAGAAGGCAACAGGGTGAAGAGGATCTTGAGGAGTTTTGTGTTGGGAAAGGACAGCTCCGAGAGCAGTTTCTGAAGCATCTGTTTCAAGGACATATAGACACGTGGGATCAGGGAGTTGAAGGATAGGAGCAGTTGTAAACCTTCTTTTCAATTCATCGAAAGCCTTTTGGGCCTTTTCATTCCAATTGAAAGCATGTTTTTTGCTGTTAAGTGAATTAAGTGAATGAGTTACATCAGAGTAATTTTTAATGAATTTCCTGTAGAAGTTAGCAAAGCCCAAGAACCTTTGTAATTCTTTTACGTTAGAAGGAATGGGCCAGTTGAGGATACAACTGATTTTTGAGTTATCCATTCCAATTGAATGAGGAGTGATAACGTAACCTAAGAAGGTTATTTCGTTGACATTAAAGAGACATTTTTCTGGTTTAGCGTATAATTTATGAGTTCGCAGTCTGGATAACACCCATCTCACGTGTTTTTTGTGTTCTTCAGGTGTATTGGAGTATATAAGAATGTCATCTAAGTAAATGATAACACAGACGTCCAGAAGATCCCTGAAGATGTCATTTATGAAATGTTGAAAGGTGGCAGGGGCATTGCAGAAGACAAAAGTCATCACAAGATACTCGTAGAGACCATATCTAGTTCTGAAGGCAGTTTTCCATTCATCGTTGGCTTTGATTCTAACGAGATTGTATGCCCCACGGAGGTCAAGCTTAGTATAGATAGTGGCTGTTTTTAATCTTTCAATTAGTTCATTTATCAGGGGAAGAGGATAACAATTTTTGACTGTTATCTTATTTAAAGCTCTGTAATCAATGATGGGACGGATGGTCTGGTCCTTATTCCTCACAAAAAACATACTGGAGGCCGCAGGTGAGCTGGAAGGTCTAATGAACCCCTTACGGTGGTTTTCCTCCAAGTATTCCTTGAGGATTTTTAATTCTGATTCAGAGAGAGGGTATATGTGCCCAAAAGGTATGGGGGCACCAGGTATGAGGTCGATAGGGCAGTCGTAGGGACGATGAGGTGGAAGTGTCTCAGCTTCCTTTTTACTGAATACATCAGAGAATTCTGAATAGCAAGAAGGTATAGATGGTTCTTCGATAGTTTGGAGGAGTGGAATATGTTGTAAGCACATTTCCTTACAGTACACAGAGTTAAAAGCAAGAGAAAAGGGAGACCAGGTAATTTGAGGGTTGTGGTCCCTTAGCCAATTGATCCCTAGGATGACCGGATAAAGGGGAGAAGAGATAACATCGAAAATGAGGTATTCGGTATGAGTGTTAAGTGAAGTTGTTCGTATAGGAATAGTTTCTTTTGTGATAGGACCCGAGGCTATGAGGGAGCCATCAATTACTCTGACAGAGACAGAAGTGCTTTTACGGACACAAGGAATTTTATTTTTGATTACAAAGGATGAATCGATGAACACTCCGTTAGCCCCAGAGTCAACGATGGCTTCAGTCGTTATTCTTTCTTTGTCCCACTGTAATATGAGAGAAATGGAGAAAAATTGAGTGGATGATTTAGGAGGGAGTGCACTCAGTATAGAAGTGGTATGAGCATGCTTACCACTCCGTGGTCTTTTCAATAGAGGGCAGTCTGGGATTAAGTGGTCTTGTGAGGCACAGTACATACAAAGGTTAAGTAGTCGTCTTCTAGATTTTTCTTCTAGTGTGAGAGGACCTCTTATAGTGCCAATTTCCATAGGTTCGTTAGGCAATGAAGGTTTTTCAGCTGGTTTTGGAGGAGCAGCTGGTTTCCTAATTGATGAACCTGAGAGAGCTCTTTCAGCCTTTCTTTCCCTAAGCCGTCTGTCAATACTGATAGATAATTGAATAAGAGCGTTTAATGTAGCAGGGAGTTCAGTTCGAGAAAGTTCATCTTTTACTCCTTCGGATAATCCAATTCGAAATTGGTTGCGCGGGGTTATATCGTTCCATTGAGTTTCTATTGCCCATCTCTTGAACTCAGCTATGTAATCCTCAACAGGTCTATGCTTTTGCTGGAGGGTTCGGATGGTTAAATCAGCTGTAGACTGTTTATTAGGATCTTCGTAAAGGAGAGACATAGCTTCAAAGAACTCGTCCAATGAGTCTAAGATGGGATCATCATTTTCCAAGAAGGAGTGGGCCCAGGCCATAGGTTCACCTCTTAGGAAGGAGATAACTGAACAAACCTTAGATCTTTCGGTGGGATAAGATCGGGGTTTTAGAGCAATCAATAGTTTGCAGGAGTTTAGGAACTCCCTATATTTTGATCTATCTCCAGAAAACTTCTCCGGATTACAGACAGCAGGTTCACTGGCTGAGTGCATAACAGCATGAGGAGTGTGGGTTTGTAAGTCTCTGACATAAGTAAGAATCCGTTCATTTGTAACCTGTAGATCTTGCATGCCTTGAGCAAATGTATCGACTCTTTGATTCAGCATCGTCAATTTTGAATCGAAATCTGCTGGATCCATTACAAGGCTGGATTAATCTGTCACGTTCACATAGAGTTTGAAGGAGCTCAACTGCAGATTTCTGATTAATTAGATGTGAATGTGAGGAGTTGAGAGAATAAAGAAATGACAGTTCACCAGGGAGTTAACTGATACTGTGTCTTTAATAATCTTGATTGAATAAACACAGGTACTGTATCTTTAAATGGTTCAAGTTGTTGAGTGGATTCTTAGATTACCGTATATACTCGAGTATAAGACGAGTTTTTCAGCACATTTTTTGTGCTGAAAAACCCCCACTCGTCTTATACTCGAGTCAGTTGTCTGTATTATGGCAATTTACATTGCCATAATACAGACATGGACCGGGGCTGTCAGGAAGCTGTATCTTACCTTCACAGCAGCTCCTGTCAGCTCCCTTCTCTCTTCTCCGGTGCGTGCAGCTCCCAGGTCAGCTCCCTCTGCAACTCTCGCGAGAGCCGCGGGGTCAGAGCGTTGCTACGGGTTACCGTGGCAACGCTCCGCGCGGCCGCGAGAGTTGCAGAGGGAGCTGACCTGGGAGCTGCACGCACCGGAGAAGAGAGAAGGGAGCTGACAGGAGCTGCTGTGAAGGTAAGATACAGCTTCCTGACAGCCCCCTCCTACAGCCCATCCACTGGACCACCAGGGAGTGAGAGCCCCCCTCCCTGGCCAGCTAACAGGCAGGGAGGGGGGACGAAAAAATAAAAATATTAATAATAAAACAAATAATAATAAGAAAAAAAAATATTAAAATAATAATAACATAAAAAAATACAATTAATAATAATAATAAAAAAAAATATTACCTAAAAAAATATAATAACATTAAAAAAAATATTAAAATAATAATTAAATAATAATTAATAAAATGCCCACCCCCCACCAATGCTCTGCACTCACACACACACACTGCACACACACACACACTGCACTCACACACACACTGCATTCATACACACACTGCACTGCATTCATTATATACACACTGCATTCATACACACTGCACTCACACACACTGCACTCACACACTGCACTCACACACTGCACTCACACACTGCACTCACACACTGCACTCATATACACACTTCACTCATATACACACTTCACTCATATACACACTGCACTCATATACACACTGCACTCATATACACACACTGCACTGCATTCATTATACACACACTGCACACACACTGCACTTATACACACGCTGCATTCATACACTGCACTCATACACACACTGCACTGCATTCATTATATACACACTGCATTCATACACACACACACTGCACTCACATACACTGCACTCATATACACACTGCACTCATATACACACTGCACTCATATACACACTGCACTGCATTCATTATACACACACTGCATACACACTGCACTTATACACACACTGCACTTATACACACACACTGCATTCATACACTGCACTCATACACACACTGCACTGCATTCATTATATACACACTGCATTCATACACACACACTGCACTCACACACACTGCACTCATATACACACACTGCACTCATACATACACACTGCACTCATACATACACACTGCACTCATACATACACACTGCATTCATACACACACTGCATACACACTGCACTCATACACACACACTGCACTCCATTCATTATACACACACTGCATACACACACACTGCATACACACACACTGCATTCATATACACACTGCATTCATTATATACACACACTGTAAATAAATATTCAGTTAATATAATTTTTTTAGGATCTAATTTTATTTAGAAATTTACCAGTAGCTGCTGCATTTCCCACCCTAGTCTTATACTCGAGTCAATAAGTTTTCCCAGTTTTTTGGGGTAAAATTAGGGGCCTCGGCTTATATTCGGGTCGGCTTATACTCGAGTATATACGGTAATTTATACAATTGAATTGAAGCAATAATATGAAGGAAGCAATGTAGCTTTAACTTGCAGAGATTCGTTTTAGCTTAATTGATAGAAAACAACTCATATGGAGGTAGAAAGGTAAATAATTAGGAATTACTCCTATAACGATAGGAGCATGTGTGAGCAGGCTGAGCTTGAGCTCAGTAGTCAGGGAAAGTTCGTATAATACAGCGAGGTAACTTAGCTTCCAGAGGAGTTGTAGTTGGTTCCAGAGTGCCTTCCGGAGAGGTTCCATGGAGAGAGGACGAGAGGAGTCAAGTGCTAGCCGTGGTCGAGGAAGGAGAAGGAGGTTAGTCGTTTACGAGTCCGGTTCGGTACACAGGTAAGTTTGAAGAGAAAAGTTGCAGCCGGTATGATTCCACGGTACGCTGTTCATTAATCCAGCGTCTGTTGCCTGGCGCGGTCGCATTATGTAGCGCAATGAGACCGCGTCAGAGGGGGGTGTGGCTACAGTCCGTCAACCCGGAAGAGACAGGCAGTGCAAGTAACGGCCATGACAGGAGGTCATTTAGTTACTCCAATGGCCACTGGAGGGAATGCCCGCCTGCCAACGTCAAGGCAGACCCCCCTTCTGGCAAAGATATCTCCACTGAGACAAAATAAGCTGTAACCTAGCTGTGTGATACAAAAAGTGAATACAAATAAAAAAAAGAAAAGTCCTGTGCTCACTCCCATCACTCCTGTGCGGCAGCAACGACCACAGTTACAATGCTGCCGCCCATCCCATGTGTTCCCTATTAAGGGTTAATAAGAATATAGGGGTGTATATACAAAATACCCCTTTCTGTCTCATTAGAGATATATTTGCCAGAAGCTCAAGGAAGCAAGGTGAAGGATCAGAGTAGGACCCGTCCAGGGGGGTCTGCCTTGATGTTGGCAGGCGGGCATTCCCTCCAGTGGCCATTGGAGTAACTAAATGACCTCCATTTGTTTAAATCAGTAACTTTAAGCTTTAAAATGGGAATGCAATTATTTTGGCATATCGCCTGTTACTTTTAAAAATATATGGAAATCCAAGACGTATGAGGTATTCACTAGTTCTGAACAAATTAGTGAATATATCTGTATACACTTTTCTAAAAGCTGCACTAGTTGCCTGCAAATTAAAATAGGCAAAATGTATGATGTAATTTTTTTATTTTTTTTATTTCCATGCTAAATGAGAAGTTCTATATTTATGGAGTATAATACTTGTTCATGAACTAAACATTTGCTTGTGCACTAAATAAGAGATAAATTAGTCATAAATAATTGCATAACAAAGAGGAACAAAAAATAAAAACTGCTTTTGTCCTCATGCCCTGGACCATTGTTATTCTCTGTTTCTTCACGCCTACTGAATGTATCAAAATTTGTATTTTTTGCTTCTATGCCAGTAATTTAGACATTTTCGATATTATAAAGTATGGCAGATCACATTATTATGTTAATTTCAATAAGAGAGGTTTGTGTGTGTGTGTGTGTGTGTGTGTGTATGACTGAAAGATAGACGTGATTAATTTTGTTTAAACTTTATAGCAGAGAAACAAGAACTGCAAATTATTTATAGCAGAAAAACAAGAACTGCAAATTACTTATAGCAGAAAAACAAGAAATGTACAGATGATCTAATGAGACTGACTCAGCCAGGTATTTACCAAAACATAATCTGACATAGATAGTATTTGTGATTTCCCAGCAAAACATAAGTATGCTCTATTGAACACAAATAAACTTAATAGAGATAATGGGGACATTTCATTTCAGCTAAATGCAGGATAGTTAAGATTTAGAGATTCCAGAAATTAACCAATATTTCATTTGGAAGAAATAGAAAAATGTTTTAGAAGAGGAATTGGAAGAATGAAAATACAAATTGGAAGAAATTCAACAAATATTTTAAGTTACATATTTATTTTTTATTTTTTTTGCGTGTGGAATGTCTATCTAAACACTAAGAAATCATAAATATATCAAATGTGTGTGATTCATATATTTATGGGTCTAAACCTTGGCCAATTACATATTTTTGGCACTGTATATCTACATTAAATTAAAAAGACAAATGATTACATTAAACCTTGTGAAACTACACATATAATTTGTGTCTTCGAGATATCAGACATCATCTTATCCAAATTAAATATTAACACGTTATGGAGTATTTTTTAACTAAACTTAGAAAATTTAATAAACTGAAAGCAAATTTGTAAAACTTAGGCCAAAATATAAATGATTTTAATATACTTAAAACAAAAATATATAAACAAAATCTAACTACAGGTGATACTCAAAAAATTAGAATATCATGCAAAAGTTCATTTATTTCAGTAATGCAACGTAAAAGGGTAAACTAATATATGAGACAGACGCATTACATGCAAAGGAAGATAGTTCAAGCCGTGATTTGTCATAAGTGAGATGATTGTGACTTACAGCTCATGAAATCCCCAAATCCACAATCTCAGTAAATTAGAATATTACATGCAATCAATAAAACAAGGAGTGTACATAGAACAATATCGGACCTCTGAAAAGTATAAGCATGCATATGGACTCAGTACTTGGTTTGAGCCCCTTTTGCAGCAATTACTGCCTCAATGCGGCGTGGCATGGAAACTATCAGCCTGTGGCACTGCTGAGGTGTTATGGAAGACCAGGATGCTTCAATAGCGGCCTTCAGCTCTTCTGCATTGTTCTGTCTCATGTCTCTCATCTTTCTCTTGGCAATGCCCCATAGATTCTCTATGAGGTTCAGGTCAGGCGAGTTTGCTTGCCAATCAAGCACAGTAATCCCACGGTAATTGAACCAGGCTTTGTTGCTTTTGGCAGTGTGGGCAGGTGCTGGAAAATGAAGTCAGCATCCCCATAAAGCTCGTCTGTGGAAGGAAGCATGAAGTGCTCCAAAATCTCCTGGTAGACGGCTGAGTTGACCCTGGACTTAATGAAGCACAGTGGACCAACACCAGCAGATGACATGGCTCCCCAAATCAACACAGACTGTGGAAACTTCACACTGGACTTCAAGCATTTTGCAGTGTGTGCCTCTCCATTCTTCCTCCAGACCTGTGGGTCCTTGGTTTCCAAATGAGATGCAAAAGGTGCTCTCATAAGAAAAGCGGACTTTGGACCACTAAGCAACAGACCAGGTCTGTTTTTCTTTAGCCCAGGTAAGACGCTTCTAATGTTGTTTGTTGTTCAGGAGCAGCTTGACAAGAGGAACACAACATCTGAAGCCCACGTCCAGGGTCCGTTTGTGTGTGGTGGCTCTTGATGCACTGACTCCAGTCTCAGTCCACTCCTTGGGAAAGTCTCTAACACATTTGAATGACCTTTTCCTGACAATCCTCTCCAGGCTGTGGTCATCCCTGCTGCTTGTGCACCTTTTTCTACCACACTTTTCCCTTCCACATAACTTTCAATTAATGTGCTTTGATACAGCACTTTGGGAACATCCAACTTCTTTCGCAATTACCTTTTGAGGCTTTCCCTACTTATGGAGGGTGTCAATTATGGTTTTCTGCACAACTGTCAGGTCAGCAGTCTTCCCCATGATTGTGATTCCAACTGAACCACACTGAGAGACCATTTAAAGGCTCAAAAACCCTTTGCAGGTGTTATGGCTTACTTACAGACAAAGAAATGTAGTAGGCATATCTCCACTCCAAGTGAAACTCAGCGTAATGGGTACAAATGGATTCCAACTTGTTTAGGCAGAACAAGCACAGAGATAATAAAATATATAAAATAATAAAAAAACAACAAAGAGTCCGAAATCCAACGCGTTTCGTCCAAATGATATGTCAGGGACTTCTTCAGGGATATGTGTAGATTCTTACATGAGAGAGCTTCTTATACCCATGGTAATTCTTCTTGATTCCGTTCACCGGCAGCGTGCGTTCCAGCCTGGAACACAATAACACACCTCCTATGACGAACATCCGGTCTTCTGCGCATGCGTCCGGTAAGCATAGGATTCACATTTTTTGGCTTTTGGTATAGATCATATTATATTGGGTTGTAGAGGAGGGGACAAACTCCAAGAATTAATTTGTAAAGAAGCCTTTTGGATTTATACACTTAAAACATTACAATACGGGCTTAATGCAGAAATAGATCTACAGGGTCTTAAATTAATATTTTGGCACATTTGATCTCTTTTTAAGATCTTATATACATCTATTCTCTTGTTTCTCTCATTGATCTGTATATATACATATTATCATTATAAGCATTTGTATATTGCTGTATTTTTTGGTACTGGATTTTGATTCATCTCTTCTTCTCTTTTTTATTTGTTTTCATTTAAAGTATATTGTTATTCCATATATTAACCTACCATGGTTATTTATAGTATTTTATTCTCATTTATTGGATATATGTTATATCACTTTATATGGGTTTCTTTATTAGTTTATTTATATGCTCATTATTTATTAATATTAGTTGTGTATTTATTTATTTATAGGTTGGCCATTTATACATTTTTATGTTCTTTACTAAATTTTATTATTTATTTATCCCCTTTTTTTTTCATGCTTTATTTTATATGATATACTTGGACATTTTCGCTTTCCTCTGTCTATATGGGGACAGATTGCTTTCTGTATGCATTTTTCTTTTGTGTATAGAACTCTTTTTACGTGCGTCACAGCACGTTTGATGCTCGAGTGTTTTGAATCCTATGCTTCCCGGACGCATGCGCAGAAGACCGGATGTTCATCATAGGAGGTTTGTTATTGTGTTCCAGGCTGGAACGCACGCCGCCGGTGAACGGAATCAAGAAGAATTACCATGGGTATAAGAAGCTGTCTCATGTAAGAATCTACACATATCCCTGAAGAAGTCCCTGACATATCATTTGGACGAAACGTGTTGGATATCGGACTCTTTGTTGTTTTTTCATTATTTTATATATTTTATTATCTCTGTGCTTGTTCTGCCTAAACAAGTTGGAATCCATTTTTACCCATTACGCTGAGTTCCACTTGGAGTGGAGATATGCCTACTACATTTCTTTGTCTGTAAGTGCAATCAATAAATACATTTTGTTACTTTTTTACGTACTTCACTATGTATGGCTCTTTTTATCCATTTCTTTGAGGATATTTATACATTGGAATCTACTATCAAGTTTCCTATCATCATATATACCCCAGGGGGTGAGAAGCCTGATTTTCACTTTTGTTTGTGAGTTTAATATTAACTCCATATTTTCACTATTTATTTTAAACAGTATTATGCTATGATCTGTATTTTCTTATCATCCTAGATTTCATATTATTCTTACACAGAATATCATCACTCTGGTTACATTTTCCAGGTTGTATTTAATATTGTGTGCTAATTGAAGGTGTTTTCCACTTTTTGTTTCACATTGTATTACTCTTGGTGTTAGTGAGGTACATCTGGGATCCCTTCAATTTAGCTGACTATAATTCGTGGTTAGTGTGTATACTATCTCTTTTTCACTTCGTTATGGCTTACTTAGCTGATTAGAGTGGGACACTGTGAGCCTAGAATATTGCACCTTTTCACAATATTCTAATTTATTGAGATTGTGGATTAGGGGTTTTCATGAGCTGTAAGCCATAATCATTGCACTTATGACAAATCATGGCTTGAAATATCTTGCTTTGCATGTAATGCGTCTATCTCATATATTAGTTTCCCATTTTACTTTGCATTACTGAAATAAATGAACTTTTGCACGATATTCTAATTTTTCAAGTATCACCTGTATATACTGTAAATAATGTTGTTTACCTTACTTTTGCAATTTGGTTTAAAATTCACTGTAATTCAGTGTTTAGTGAATTTAAATAGTCTGCATCAAACACAAGCAATGTAGTATTAATGTCCTAGTGATTGATCCTTAAATTTAAGGTTTCTTGTGAACTGATCTAATAGTTTTCTTAATAGAATTAATTACTTATTTCTAACATTTACTGCATGGAAATATCTAATTTGATTTTTATTAACTAGGTGTTTGCTATTGAGTGTTGGCTAATTAGCTATTGTTTTCAAATAAGTATAGGCCTACCCAGGTGTTTGCTAGTGGGTGGTGCTTTTAGGAGTTATATAAGGGTTGTCAACATTAGCTGGGCTAATATAGCTTTCATTAGTAATATCAGCTTCTTCCATAACTGAATGGCATGTATTAGTTAAAAATAAGTTGACATATTTTATCTATCAATACTGTCTAACTATGAATACAATTTCATTCACACCTTCTGTAGGAAATACGGTATTGCTTCAGTTCCTGTGATATTTATTGATGATATCATCTTGTGCTATTTCATTTCCTGTTTGTATGTTCTACCCATGCTCTACAAATCCTTATTTTTAATTTGGAGAACTGACCAAGTTCATTGGTTTGAGCCACAACTTCTCCATGTTAGGGGCAGTACAGGTTTCGGCGGCACAACAAGCTAATGCTAAATCCTTCTTTTGAGAGAGTGGGCAGGCGGGTGCGAGTGCACAAACACACATGAAAGTACGAACGCACGCAAACTCGTGCAAACACAAGAATGCGTGCACGCAAACAAGAGATTGCGTGCATGCGTGCGAACATGCCAACGCGAGTGCGTGTAACATGTGGGAAGAGGAAAGGGAGGAGTGGGAGCTGATGCACGATAGCAGGGACAGGCAGAAGCAAGCAGAAGCGGAGCAGAGCAGTTGTAAAATAGGAGAAAGAAAAGTTATAGGCAGGACAAGAGACACACAGTAGGGCTGGGGAAGGGATACAGAGGTGCTGGGGTGAAAAATGAGACAGAGGGGCTGAGAAAGGGAAAAAAGAACACAGAAAAAGGCTGTGTAAGAGGACAATGACACAGAGAGGGGCTGATAAGGGGACAATGACACACAGAGCCTGGGTAAGTGGACAGTGGCACACAAAGGGGCTAGAGAAGTGGAAAATGACACCCAGATGAGCTGTGGAGAGGGTAATTAGACACATTGAGGGGCTGGGAACAGGGATAGGGACACACAGAGGGCCTGGAGTAGGGGGCAATGACACACTGAGGGGCCTGGAGAGGTTGGCAAAAGGCACACTGAGGGGAAGGGGACAATGGCACACATAGTGGAGCTGGAGATGGGGATAATGACACAAAGAGGGGGGAAGATATATATTTTTTCTAACAGAGATTCTCTAATGGATACTGAGACAGCCTCTGTTAAAGACAAAGTTATTATTAGTAATGGCATTTTGAAGTTGCTGTGGAAGTGTTGGTGATGCAATCTGGTACTGTGGGCACATTTTGGTGATGAAGCCAGTGCTGTGAGTGTCATTTAGTACTCTGGCAACTGATGTGCATGCTCCCTAGTGTTGTGGCATTAGCTTTATGTGAAGTTTGGTGATATGGCAAGCGAAATCTGGTTCTGTGCTTGCAATCTGGCGCTGTGATGTAAAAAGTGCTGTGGGTGGAATATGATGCTTAGGGTACAATCATGTGCTCTAGGTGGTGCTGTGCATGCCAACTATTGCTGTTGGCAAATGTAACATCAAATGCAGATTCTACATTTTTATTTTATAATTCAGTTATAGTGCCTTGATCAAGGGTGTATGACTAATGGGGTGCATTGAATCATGTTAACATTAAAATAGGTTAGAAATTGCAATAATCCAATCAGATAATGGCAACTTGATTCTTCTAATAAGATTTTGCATCAGGTTTCTCAGTCTTTTGCATGTCTGCACTTTATGTGATAATGACTATGCCCCTCCCCTTCATGACACTGTCAAAAAAGGGCAGAGCATGGATGGCATTACAGTTATGCCCCCCTCCCCCTGACCCCCCCTTTCCCGAAAAAATTCCTGTGTACGCCAATGGTTCGTAGCAGAACTGTGCATGGTTCATAGTGGGACCGAATCTCCATGCTTACCTTGAGATAGGTGAATTTAAACATTTTGTATATACACTATTCATTTTTATGAGTATTCTGTTTGAAATATTGAAAAAGAAGACAAATCATAATCTGTCTCTTTATCCCCTTTCATAAACATGAAAACATAAGTTCAGAAGTGAATGGTGCATTCTTCAAGCAATTATTGTTTATCCTATGTTAATGTATTGTCCTGCATGTACCCCATGCTTGAAATAAATGCCATGTTGAAATGAAAATAACTCAATAATGAAGGGTTTTAACTATATGTAAAACCAAAGATCCTAAAAACTATGACATTAATTTGACTGTCTAAAATATATAAAGTGGTTTTAAATGGCAAGCCTAATTTTAGTGATAGTCTGGCTCTAATTGGTGATGGGCAAGCAGAGTTTAATATCGTAGCTTTCTTATTTGGATATTATGTTTTTAAATATTTCTCAGAATTCACTGTTCAAGTCTAATTTATTATTTCCCACCTCACTTCAGTGATCTCTATGACAAACAATGCATTTTATATTTTATTTCAAACCTATTGAATTTAGATTTCTCTCTACTTTTTTTTTAGATTAAAACTTTTGTCAAAAGTGTAGAAAATTATAATTGCATATTTGGAATTATAATAAAAACTATTTTATCGTTCAATCCCATTCCTGTATTTTATTCCATGTTGTGTGATATAGATCTGACGGAATATTTAACACTCGCAGATTGGTGTCTCGCAGTTGGTGTTTCACAGGACTCATAGAGTGTTTTGAATTACATTCAGATTCACCTTACAGCCTTTCAGCATGCAACTACTACAGTAAGAAGAGGTTGTGCTTGGAAATAATCTGCCATATTCTAAAAATACAAACTTATTTTCTCTAAGTATATATATATACATACATATATATATATATATAATCTATCACACAAAACACACTATACATACAGTCATATCAGTAATAATTTAGTGAATATTACGTTTATGTTTTTTTTTAAATTATATTTGTCAACATATATATGAATGTTATAGCATTCTTACATTTATATTTGGTCTGTTCAGTCTGCACTTATAGAATTTTGTTGGAAAGTACCAAATGTTTAAACATTGTATAATCTGTGTATCAGATGTATAATTTGATGGACAGAATTTTTTTAATTAAAAGATTAACACTAATTCCAGTATAGGATGATCTGCAAATGATTTGCTAAAAATAATCTTAACTCTTTTATTTCACCAGTAAGCAATTCACATTACGAACTCTATACAATCTTTCAACGGGAATTCAACTTAAAAAAATCTACAACTTAAAGGAACGCTGTGAACACCAAACCTACTACAGCTTATTTTAATGGTTTTGGTGCAAAAAACTTTTCTTTGCACGCTCTGTTCTGTAAACTTTACATTTTCTTGCTATCAATCAGAGAGTCACTAGAGGTGTTTACTATTACAGTCCTGCAAGAACTCCCCACAGAGATGTGCTGGTATAATAAGCTGTAGGCCTTCTTCAGCAGACTCTATAGAAAACAATTGTACAGCTTAAGGGTGGAGAAGCAGCCATGGCAAGTGCAGTAAGGGACAGAACATAAGTAAATCTTATTTATTTTACATTAAATGGTGAGGGTGAGGGGGCTATATCTAAAATACTAGCAAGAAATAGTGTTAGGAACACATGTTTGTTCCTTTAGCTATATCATTCAGCTCTGCTAAGTAGCTAAGTAATGCTTCTCAACAGAAGTAAAGGATCAGACAACCACCACTGATTGTGGCTTAAAAAATATATAGAAATATTCTCTAGCATTAATATACTATAAGATATCCACTTTGTTGTCCTGGTCCCACCTCCTGTACAGAATAATACGTGCAATAGGAAATTATCTGCTGGGCATACCAAATCCCTATACACATAAATATGAATACATTGCCCCAACTAGTAAATGCTGTGCCAAAGAATGAACCACTCCCCTTGGAAATTATAATGATGATGCCACATCTTATTATTATACATAGGGCATTATACATTGCCAAATGAGTGCACACCCCTTTTGCTTCTGATAGTACCAAGATATGCGTGAAACACAAAAATCAAAAGGAAGATACGAAGATCCCATGTCAAAAAATGCCAATAATAAATTAATCCCCTTCTCTACTCATATGCCCTCTAAAGTTTGTAGCAAGGATATTCTAGGAATATAAATTACAAGAGACAGTGTTAATTAACCAGACTAAAGAAACAGCGAGGAATTGAACAGCTTTACCCCATGTGATAAATATGCTGTAATAATAAATCAGATACTAAATAATTATGATTTAAAAACTTACACATTGTACTGTTTGCCACATTCCCTGTGCATATAAAATGTTTTAAAGCCATTAATAGTTTCTTTAATACAGTCATTTTATATCATGTTTCTTTGTTGAGTTACAAATGGTATACATATATAATTGCCCATTGCAAGACAGAGCAATTCAAGAGGAATGCTTCCATGGACAAAGTTTGTACAGCATGATGCAACTGACATCATTATAATCCAGTATGCCTACGAACCTGATATATACATTAAATGACATATTGCATTGCCATATCAATGAAGACTAATGTAACAAGTTCAGTTTCAGGCCATTAACAAAAGAATGTGGGTGTGCGGATAATAGATTTCAACCAATTTAGAAACAGCAGCTGTGACTTAGTTTAGGTACTTAATGAAACAACATAATCATCTATCGATATCAATGGACAGACAGCTAAAAAGAAAGACAATGACTGAATATGAGTAAAAGAATTAATGAGAGCAAGTGTGCAAAAGAATAAATTGCTTATGGGTGTGCGAGTGCAATATGTTTCTACCGCCGTTAAAACGCAAATCTAAAAAAATGGAAATTAAAGCGGACTTGGATTGATTTTTAAGGGAATTTCAGCATATTATTTACTATAGTAAACAGTTTTTAGTCAACAGAATTACACTTCTTTTAAGAAAAAATGATATAGGGAAAATGTATCAGTATAAAGATATGCTCAAGATGTTCATAAATTAGTAAAACAGGTGTTGCAGTATATAAATGACAATACAACTCTAGAAAAATTATATTTATCTTGTATCTTGTTAATTATAATACCTAATTAGGGGCATTACTATTTTTATTAAATTACCAGGTGAATATACACAACTAGATTAATTTTTCCTTTTGGGCTTCATGCAAATATGCAACAACAATTAAGAATAAGAAGGATGACGACGATAACAGATAGCTAGAATTATTCTTATATACACAGCATTGAAAAACGAATTTGCAAGGTTTTCCATGTCTTCGATTTCTATAAGAGGAAAAGAAACATAAAGCCATATGATTGAATAGAGGGACAGTGACATCTAGTGTCTTGATTTGTTCATGCGAGAAATATTAACTATTTCCAGTAAATGTATGAAATGTTATATTCTTGCATGTTATATTAAAAGTGGATTTCAACATATCTATTTCACTGAGTAACATTTCATACAGCATTTTTACATTTTCTTATTAATGTTTTAATTAATAATTAAACATGGATGAACATACTAAATAAAACATTAGAGTGACAAAGCCTCATAACTAGCATATGACCATTTTCCTATGCCACGTCAACAGTACTCTAAAAATACTGTTGGTGCCAAATGTATATAAACTCATCTTTCCCGCAAGTAAAGCTAAACCTAAATATATGTCAGGGAGGTTTATTAACAAATAAGTAAATCTAATCTTTAACCTTTTATTCTGGAGACTAGATTTGAGGCGTTACTATTTCACTACCAAGTTCTGCATGTTTAAACAGAATTAGTGTAAAATCTATCTGAAATGTTGAATTTACAACTATGCCACAAATATAGGACAAACCAACCAACTTTGTTTTATGCAGTGATTGCAGGTTTGGATTACCTAAAGAAGAATTTTTTTTTTTAATATTTCATGGATTCATTCAACTGTAACACAAATATAGGGGTGAGGTATACACAGTTTAACCCCTTAAGGACGCAAGACGGTTCAGGACCGTCATCGGCATTTTTGCGTTGCCGACCGACGACGGTCCTGAACCGTCCTAAATTTAAAATGTACTTACCCGATCGCCGTCGTTCCCCCGTTGTGGGGAGACTGCCTGCAGCCCAGACAGTCTCCCCATGGCGGATTAGGACCCCTGGGGCCATGTGATCGCCCAACAGGGCGACCACATGGTCACAATAGGTGTCCTAGTCTCTGCCTGCAGGGGGACTGCCTGTGCTGACAGGCAGTCTCCCTACAACTGTAAAATAATAAAAAAATTTAAAGTGAAAAGTAATAAAAAAAAAATATTATTATATATGTGTATATATATATGATATATAGACATATATTATACCTATATAATATATGTCTATATATCATATATATAATGTCATGCTAAGTGTATTTTTATATTAATATGTACATATATTAATATAAAAATACACTTATAATTAATTTACACACGTATATATATAATATATATAATAACTATATATATATTGTATATATATATTATTATAAAATACGAATAATAAATAATTTAAATTAAATTAAAAAAATTAAAAATAATAATAAAAATTAAAAAAAATATATATATCTATACGAAATGTTATTCTAACTGTATTTTGATATTAATATATATATATATATATTTATATCAAAATACACTTAGAATGAAATTGTATATATATCTATGTATATATAAATAAATAAAAAGAATACGAACTATTCATATGTCCATATACAAAATGACATAAATAATTATATAAATATACACGAAGACTTCAAATATATAAATATGCATATATATTTAAATTCTACATGCGTATTTATGTAATATTTTTACATAATTAAGTTATTTTATTGATTGCAATTTAAGGGACCTGCCTGCCAACCCAGGCCAAAAGTCTAGAGAATTTAATTTGCTAGCACTGTATTTTACCCTGTAACGTTCTACGACACCCTAAAACCTGTACATGGGGGGTACTGTTTTACTCGGGAGACTTTGCTGAACACAAATATTAGTGATTCAAAACAGTAAAACATATCACAGCGATGATATTGTCAGTGAAAGTGACTTTTTTTGCATTTTTCACACATAAACAGCACGTTTACTGATGATATAATTGTTGTGATACATTTTCCAGTTTTGAAACACTAATATTTGTGTTCAGCAAAGTCTCCTGAGTATAACAGTACCCCCCATGTACAGGTTTTATAGCGTTTTTGAAAGTTACAGGGTCAAATATATGGGTCAAATATTTTTACATTGAAAATGACCAGGTTGGTTACGTTGCCTTTGAGAGCGTATGGTAGCCCAGGAATGAGAATTACCCCCATGATGGCATACCATTTGCGAAAGAAGACAACCCAAGGTATTGCAAATGGGTTATGACCAGTCTTTTTTAGTAACCACTTGGTCACAAACACTGGCCAAAATTAGCGTTCAATTTAGTTTTTTACTTTTTTCACACACAAACAAATATGAACGCTAACTTTGGCCAGTGTTTGCGACTAAGTGGCTACTAAAAAAGTCTGGACATACCCCATATTGAATACCCTGGGTTGTCTACTTTAAAAAAAATATGTACATGTGGGGTGTTATTCAGCGATTTATGACAGATAATAGTGTTACAATGTCACTATTGATAAATTTTAAAAATATATGTTTTGAAACCGCAATATCCTACTTGTACTTATAGCCCTATAACATGCAAAAAAATAGCAAAAAGCATGTAAACACTGGGTATTTTTAAACTCAGGACAAAATTTTGAATCTATTTAGCAGTTTTTTTCATTCGCTTTTGTAGATGAATAAAAGATTTTTCACATAAAAGTCAAAAAACATGTATTTTTTTCAATTTTTCATCATATTTTTTCATTTTTTAAAAATTAAATTACATGAGATTATATAAATAATGGTATGTAAAGAAAGCCCCTTTTGTCCTGAAAAAAACAATATATAATTTGTATATGAACAGTAAATGAGAGAGCGGAAAATTACAGCTAAACACAAACGCCACAAAAGTGTAAAAAGATGCCTGGTCGCAAATGTACAACATCGCAAAAACAGTCCGGTCCTTAAGGGGTTAAGAGATTATGTCATATCTTGAAGTACTACAGAATTATAATGTTTGCCACATAAATAATAATAATAAAATACATTGCTTATGTGTTTTATAAGAAACTTATGGCATGTTTGTAGCACAAATTTGAACTTTTTTAATAAATAACAGTTTAACTCAGAACTGAAAAAAAGATGTATTTCGGGACTATTAGTTTGCTTTCAGGATCTACTACTATAAAATTAGCCCATGCTTTTACATGACAGCCTCACACTGTTACTGCTGATTTGTTTGCACCACATCCATACAGCAAATCGTCAGTTTCATCAGTTCCATCACATCACAGAGCTGATGTATTGAATTGAGATCAAATGTATGTGTTGACTAAGGTAGCATGCACACACAGGATTGGCCTTAGGCAATTAGAAATTACATTTTACATAGTGTCCCTCCCTGGTCACACCAGCTCATCCATGTATGGTATATTGTAAATAAAATTATGTAGTGTTTGTATAGGGGTATTTAATTCAGGCCCATGTGTGAATGATAGTGTGTATTTTTGCAATGTCACATGCACACATTCCCACAGTCCCACAGTCAGATGCACACAATGATGCACGTATACTGTCAAGTATAGCCAAATGCACATAGTCACACACAGTTACAGGCAGCCACATGCATGCAGTCAGAGGCAGCCACACACACACAGTTACAGGCAGAACGTCTGAATTGCTGCCACATGATTTGGTATTTATTTAAATTACAAGTTTTGCAGGTTTATCTAACATACATACAGTATACATGTGTATGTGTGAATGTGTGTGTGGGTGTATGTATATAATTGCCTATAGTTAAAACTTAGAACAACTATAGAGAAATAGAACAGTTATCATATTTGTTGCAATGCAAATTTCTATACAAATATGACCTTCAAAGCTGAATGTTTTCACCACCTGTGCTAGCTTTTACTTAAGAATAGTTGACATTATCCCTCCTACTATTATAACGTTATATTGACACAAGGATATTCTACACGTCAGAAAATCTTTTATGTTACTCTCTATGAAAATAATCTCTGTTCCATTTGAGTACTAAAGTACATGATGTACTTTTGGTTCAAGAGATGCTTTAACAAAATGCATAAGCTATTTTGTACAAAGAAAGTAGTGTGTTGATTATTGTTTGCATTGAACGTAGATGTGCTCAGGTCCAAGGATACCTCCACACTTTCCTTTATTATAAAACAGTGCAAGATTTTAGATGGATATCTTATACTGTATTGTAATTGTAATAAATACACATTCTTAACACTCAATAAATTACTCAAGTACATGTATTTTTTCTAAATGTGCTATTTTAGAATTACATAAAAACATTCCAGAAAAAAAATAATAATTATATATATATATATATATATATATAAAAAAAAAAAAAGGAAAAAACCTTGCACTCCAACTCACATTTGTTTGAAGACCCGGTGCTCGATTGCACTAATTGATATCCGTAAGTAAAAATCAGCACTCCCAGGATTTACACGAAAAAAAGAAATTTAGTCTTTATTCCAGAGGTCGACGTTTCACGTCACGACGTTTTTTTTGTTTTTTTTTTTGGTTTTTCTCTGGGGAGCTCCTGTTGCAATATAATTAAAGCAACACACAAACTTGAAAGAAATAAGGTGTATGGTTCCAACATAGGAGATTTATGCTGCATGAAAACAACGCATGGAGATACATGCCATTGCTTATGGGACTGTAATAACACTCTATTGGACATACTGGCAAATACTTTAGTTATATCTTATATATGAATAAGATTGTGGATTCTTAAAGGAGCCTAAAAAACGTATATTCCAAACAAGAAATATATCTTTTTCTGTACATGAAAGATTTTTCTGAGGATATTAGTGAACCCCATTGAGTTTTTTTTGCTCTTGAATTCTTTTAGGATTTTTTTCTTTTGTGTGGCTTATTTTTGACATTTTTTAACAATTGGATTGAATAAAAGTGAAGTTTTAACATCATTTTGAATCTTTCTTTGGAAAGTAACTTGTTATAATTGGCAGTCTGATCTGAAAAGGAAATGGAGGATAGTATGTCACTAGGAGAAGCAACCCCACAGATGGAATTGCTACACTTCACAGAAGAAGAAGCTAGTAACATATTATGGGACACTACCAGCTTGGAGCTTCCCACTACGATTACCTCCAAAGATGTATATTTCAAATTGATAAAGCTAAGGAAGAGAGAGGTGGATTTGGACCTACATGGTCTTTTCTTGTCAGATTACCATAAGGCTAGACAAATCCCAAGAGGCTTTAGGGTACAAAATGCACCCACAATAGGGAGAATGAAACCCAAAGTGAGGAAAAACTGGGTCGCCGTGATGAACAAATGTTCAATGGACTTGATGCTCATCATAATCCAAGATGTTAAAGAAGACCTTCAGGACATCCGACTCAAAATTCAACAGGTGGAAAGTGAGAATGCGGTCATTCTAGGCTCACCAGAAGGAATTAGTCTTAATATCAAACTAAATGAAGAAGTACTAAAATATAAAAATCAACTGGTTAAATTTAAACGCCAGAAGATGGAAAGAGTCAGAATGGACTATGGTGAAAATCGAGTATATAAATGGCTAATGGGGGAACAAAGAAACAGACCCAAACGCTTTCGTAGGAAGATCATAAAACCAGATGTCACTACGATAGATGTAACCTCAGGGGAGTCAGCCTCTGACAATGAAGGAGCCTCTGCACGGAAATCAGTCACTTTTTTAGGGGACAGCGACCAGATGGACACAATGTCCCCCCCACGCAAAGTGACAAGAAGCAGCCGCAGAAACGCAAGAGACACATCACAAGAAGGGGCCAGAGGGGACATCCCCACTGGTCTCAGGGACAAACCACCTCTCAGGAATTAATTCCAGTGTTTAACTTATCAAATAGGCCCTTATCTGCTGAGGAGGTACTACTTTTAAACAAAGGCCTTTCCTTCATTCCAACGTTACTGCCTAATAAATTCCAGTGGGATATAGAACTCTTTAAATTTGGGAGAAGTCTAAGATTGAAAGACTATTTCCACAAATCACAAGGAGATGGAAATATGTACAAGGAGGAGCCCACGAAACATAAATTTAAAGTCTCTAGCAAATTTGATCCCCCCAGTTGTCACCCGACGATCAAGACCTTCCTGATGTCTGTAAAAACAGAAACAGAAGAAATTATGTCAAGGCACCAAATACAACACCCAAATGTCTCGAGGAAACAGAAACAGATCATTCAAGGACTTTCAGAAGATCCCACCATAACGATCCGCCCTGCGGATAAGGGTGGGGGCATAGTCATACAGAACTATGAAGACTATGCTTCAGAAATTTATAAACAACTGGGAGATGAAAGTACCTACCAAATTCTCCAAGGTGACCCAACTAAGGAGATTATTAAGAGAATTGATGACGTGTTGACATTTGGACTAACATAGGATTTATTGATTTACAATTGTTCCAATTTCTGCATAATAATAGCCCTCGCACCCCTATAATTTACACGCTTCCGAAGATCCATAAGAATTTGGAGAAACCCCCCGGACGGCCGATAGTCTCAGCAGTGGGAGGTCTACTCGAACCTATCGCTAAGTATCTGGATTTTTTATTCAAATTACCAGTCACCAGAATCCCCACTTGCATTAAAGACTCGGCCAGTTTGATTGAAGAATTGAAAAAAATCGGAAAGGTGGAAGGGACAATAACATTAATGACCCTAGACGTTTCTAGTTTATATACTGTAATACCCCATGATGGGGGTATAGAGGCTATGAGGGAGCTATTAACTGAGACAGAACATTACTGTGGTCCACCTGTTGAGTATACCTTAGAGTTGTTATCATTGGCACTAAAGAACAACTATTTCAGGTTTGAGACAAAGTGGTACTTGCAGAGGGCCGGGACATCCATGGGGGCAGCTATGGCCCCCATGTATGCCAATGCCTATATGTATCAGTTCGAAAGGGAGTACATTCTCAGCAAACATCATGATAAAATAATCAAATATTTCCGCTATATCGACGATATTCTAATTCTGTGGAAAGGGGGCACTCAACAAGCAATGGAATTCATTGAAGATTTAAATGAATCGCCTACCCCCATAAGAGTAACTTCCAATATCAGTGACCATACCATTCAATTTCTGGATTTAGAAATATCCCATGACCAAGGAAACATAGAATATCAACTCTATACAAAACCCACTGATCGGAACACCTTACTCCACTACGAGAGTGCACATCCCAACCATGTGAAGAGTTCGTTGCCCCTCTCGCAATTTTTGAGAGTCATAAGAAATAACTCCAGAGAACTACAATGTGAGAAACAACTACAGGAGATGTATAATAAATTCTCACAAAGAGGCTATCCTAAGAAAGTGTTGGACAGCGCTCTAATGAAAGCGAAAGATCGGAGAGGAGAAACGGAAAAGAAACTACAGGAGAAGAAGTATAGGATCCCTTTCCCAATGACCTACAATACAGCAACGACAAAATTTTGCCAGACGGTTGTGAAGAACTGGCACATTATGGAAAACGATAGGAGCCTCCCAAAGAGTATACACAATAAACCAATGTTCTCGTATAAAAACAACAAGAACTTAAGGGATCTATTGGTCCATACAGACCCAATTAAAAGTTATACATCTACAACACGAAGTGTGGCAAGCCTTGGATGTGTAAGATGCCTAGGCTGTGTGACCTGTGGACATCTTATAGCATGCAAAAGTTTTAATCACCCTAATACAGGTCAGGTGTATAAAATACAACATAGAATTGGTTGCCGGACAGATCATGTGATCTATAAACTATCATGTCCCTGTGGTTTAAATTATGTCGGGAAGACGGAAACCGCTTTGTGTGAAAGAATAAGGGGGCACAGATCTAGCATCAGATTGGCCTATAGGGACAATAAATCTGACAAACCGGTTGCCAGACATTTTTTGGAAAAAAATCATCCATTGTCCTCTTTAAAGTGCATCGCGATCGACCATCTTCCAATCTCAAGACGAGGAGGCAACAGACAGGAACAACTATTACAGAAAGAGACATGGTGGATTCAGAAATTGGGGACTATGGCTCCAAATGGCCTTAACGAGAAACTTTCCTACATCCCCTTCTTGTGATAGATTACTTGCCAGTGAGGCCAAAATAGTGGCACGATATGGAAAGTAACGGGGGACATAAAGAGATAGTGGGGGTCACTAAAACACTGGGGTCATTATATGACATACATGACATAATAAACGTTAAATAACTAGGCTACCGATAAAAGGATAATATTTGTTTTAAACTTAATTTTTTTGGATCATTTCCCAAGAAAATATCTTAATTTTAAATTTCTTTATATGGTTTATATCAAACTCATCTCTTTAGCAATCTGTGGGCTCTGGTTTATATAGGGGAAAGATTGGGATTCTCACCTACTCGTGCTCCCCAAAGAATGGGCAAAGGGCATATAGAGAAGGCAGTTGAGGAGAATCTTTCTATAACAAAGTCTCCCCTCTATATATAAGATTGGCATCCCGGATGTATAGATTTAGCTTACACATAGGAGTAATCAGCAATGCTATATTAGGACATAATGAATAGTCAGTTTTGCACATTGTTTTACACTTTTCCAGAGCACACAGTAGCACTTCACTTGAGGATGCATATACACCCTCCACAGTTTAATATATTGACTGCATTACATTGGATTATAAAGTATAACACATGTAGATAGATATAATAAGAACCTAGTGTCACACACCACACCACATTCTATAGTGACTCCCTTATTAGTGGGGATAGATCACCTTCCTTTGATTAGATTAATTGTTGAGAATATCTGATTATATTTCACAGTTTCAACAAGGATAAAGTGATTCTTTCACATTGCAAGAATTCATCACACTGTATGACCCTGAACAGTCTATCACATATTTTCGTTTTATAACTATTAATTACTAGTTCTATTGATATTGCTTTTCTTTAGATGGAGGTAGCAGCTTCCCGTGATGTTTTTTATCTGATTCTGTTTATATCCTACCGCCGAGCGAAGGGCTGATGCAGAAATGAATCCGGAAGTAAACGCGCATGCGCCCGACGTCTCCATAGCGATGGAGGACGCGGGGAACCAGGAAGTAAGCTGAGCGCGCGATTAGAAACACGGAAGCATCCTGCACCCGCCCAGACGCTCGACGGATAGGTTGATTGATCTTTAACACATCTGAACCGTGAGTTTACATGATTGCTATTCTTATTTAAACCAGATTGTTTGTATGTGTATCTGTATTCTGTCCTGATGAAAGTTCCCCAGTGGAACTGAAACGTCGACCTCTGGAATAAAGACTAAATTTCTTTTTTTCGTGTAAATCCTGGGAGTGCTGATTTTTACTTACGGATATATATATATATATATATATATATATATATATATATCAACTTTTTCGTGTCCAATTATGAAAATCTAATAACTATTTAGTTCTTATCTTTAAATATAAAGGCACTAAATGTCATTACCTTTATATTTTCTTTAAGAAATATTGTGATGTTAAGTGATATTTTGAAAGCAAATTCAATGTAATAACACAGATGTAGTAGCAAAGCAATAATATGCTAAGCATTGTTGTGTCATTATACAAGACTCAATTTACCAGCAAATAATTTCACTGTTATTATAATTGTGCTAGATTGTAGTAATTACATTGTATTCATTCTGATACATTTTACGGAGGGTTCAATTGCTTGAATATTCAACTTTCTTCCTTTTTTATCTGAGTAATGTTTTTTTCATCTTTTTTTTTTTTTTTTTTTTTTTGGGGGGGGTTATTTGCCATGTTTTTGTGAAAATTGAAAAAAAATTAGATTGGCATGCATTTCCAGATATATGATTATACCCTCTAGGTATAGTGAGCACAGTGTCCACATCTGGATTACCTTTTAGACAATAAGTAAATGCAATACTGTACAAAAAGATATGTGGATGTGGTGTGAGGGGTAATCTGCCTGTCGTGACATATATGTATGCTGCATATAGTATTGTGTGATGGAGGGACACATGGGGGGACACAGATTGTGATATAAGTGTTTGTAGGGATGCTGCTTATGGGATTGTATGTCTAGTGGGTGTGTGTGTGGAAAGCACTTTTTGTAGTGCAGCGTCTGTGTGCACATGAGTAGGGGCTGTAATGTATGTAGAGGGTAGGAGCATTGCTAGGGTAAAAATAGACCAAGAGGTTGAGCCCAAAACCTGGTTACACATCCCAAAAGCCATGCTCCTGGCGCCTCCTAACCTTTACCCCTTAACATCTGCAAGATACGCATCTTCACACACTCACAGATACATACATATAGTCACACACTCACACTAGATACAGAAAAAACACATTCACAAATCCATACATACAGCTATAATTACATAAACACACACAGGCACACATAAACATGTACCCACAGAAGTATGGATACACACAGACACACTCAAATATGTGTACACAAGAACACACACACCTATGTGCTGACAGAGAAAGATTCTTGCCAGCTCTCAGCCACAACTCATGGATCAGACTGGGCAACAAAAACTAGTGTGTCTGGACAATGGAATCAGGTTGTTGATCCAAGGAGAAATTTAATTGCCATCATGGAGTCAAGAAGGATTTTCTACTCTTTTTGTTACATAATTGGAAATGGATACAATGGATTATTATTTGCCTTCTTTTTGATCAACACCATAAAATAATAGGTTGTATGGTTGAATTTGATACATTAGTCTTTTTTTCTAATAAGATTACAATGTAACTATGTTCCTCTATTGCCTATCCTATGGAGACAAAAGAGCTTTGGAGCTAGCGACTCCCACATTAAGAGCTAAAGCCCCTCTAGCCTCCTCCCTAGTGATGCACATGGTAGTAGGTCAGGACTGCAGTGTGTGTAAGGCGGAGGACAGCTGCTGGTGTGTGTTACATAGTTACACAGTTATACTAACTGAAGAGACATGCATCCATCAAGTTCAGCCTTTCTCACATATGTTTCTGCCTTTGACCCAAAAGATGGCAAAAATAGAATTTTGAAGTGCTTTCAAATCATGCAACAAACTATTACTTTACTGAGAAGGTAGTGGATGCATGGAATAGCCTTCCAGCTGAAGTGGTAGAGGTTAACACAGTAAAGTAGTTTAAGCATGCGTGGGATAGGCATAAGGCTATCCTAACTATAAGATAAGGCCAGGGACTAATGAAAGTATTTATAAAACTGGGCAGACTAGATGGGCCGAATGGTTCTTATCTGCCGTCACATTCTATGTTTCTATGTTTCTATGTTTCTATGTTTAAACTAGCAAAATGCGATCACATGTAATAGACAGAGGCTAAGGCTACCCAGTGGCCAATCAAAAAGATAAAAAAAATGCAACACATAAATCAGTCTCAGAGGTGCTGCTATGCACCCCCATTGTGGCTCCTACAGTGGGTACTCATAGACACAAAAAGAAAAATAGGTTGTATTTTTTCTTGTTCTTTAATAAATGTGGTAGCACTTGATTTATTGGAGCGCTTCGCTCCTTGTTTTTTTTTTTCTTTTTGTGTCTATTTGCAACAAACTAGCAAACGATTATTGGCCCCAGAATGGCAATCTGATGTCTTGACCTCCCCTTTGATCAAGAAGCTGTTAGCCCCACCCAGTAAACACAAATTATAGGATAGGGGCTGTAGAGGGCGTGTTTGTGGGGGGATAATGGCTGTAAAGTACCACAGTGTGTTTTTGGTGGAAATAGAGCAGGAAGTGTTTGTGGAAGGCATAGGGACTGCAGTATGTGGGATTAGGTGTTTTAATGTGTAATTGTAGGGAGATTATATTCTGAGCGAACAGGTGCTGCATTATTGGCCTACACTATGAAAATGGGGGGGGGGGCACATAGACTTCAGTATGGGGGAGTGGTGTGCATTTGTGGGGGTACAGGCTGCATTATGCAGGATAGTGGCGGCGGTATTTAAGAATTAAGGACTATATGGGAGGATAGGGGCTATAGTATATTGGTATAGGAGCTACAGTATAGGGGATAGGAGATGCAGTACATGGGGTAGGGAATGCAGTATGCAGAATAGGAGATGCCAATTTGAGGCACGGGCTGCAGCATAGGTGTAAGATTGCCAAAAGTTGTCAGAAAAAGACATTTGGTACAAGGGCATAACACATCACAGGAAGTCTGGAGTCATTGTGCAGTGGAGAGTAGGTAGAGTTTCAGCAGATCTCTATGCGCAGCAACAACCTTACAGCCATGCTGCTGTTTCTCTTCTGGAGCCTCATATTTGTAGTATATATTTATGAATTTGCTCACCTTCTTTTAAAGTAAGAATTTTTAATCAGGGAAATGCTTTGTCTTAACAATTTTACACATTCTTGGTTTCCTGCTTTTTCCCTTTGAGTTTGCTTTCAGGAAGTTTCCTCTACTGGTAGCTATCCCCTCTCCATCTACGCTTTTATATCCAGAGCCAGGTCTGTTGCTCTGGTCCTTGTGAGTGGGGTTTATTCACTAAGGGGTGCATTAAACCGAGATTTTTTTTGCACTATATGTTTCATTATTACAGATTTATCCAGATTGAAGTTGCTACTATCATGTAAGGGAGAATAAGTATAATTGTGTTCGATTGCACAGCACACTTTTTATGGGGTAGTGAACTTGGGATTTGTTTGCACAGGTATTGTGTGGAGTGCATGCAGTTGATCTCAAGCTAATATCACTGAGCACAAATTTGTTTTTTAACTGCCTTGCACACAATTGTTTTTTGGTGCTTTTGATAATTTATTTGCTAAGCACATTAAATCAAGCATGCGCCAAGGGTATGTGTATATACAGTTGTGCTCAAAGTTTGGAGACTTGGTAATATATGTACCATTTTTACAGAAAACATGAGTGAGCAGGCAAAACACATTTCTTATAGAATGGCTCAATCATAAATCAAAACACAGCAACACATAAAATTATGAAATGACCCTTGTTAAAAAGTCTGCATACCCTTATTTTTTAATACTGTGTATTGCCCCTTTAGCATCAATGACAGCTTGCAGTCTTTTTTGATAGTGGTCTATGAGGCACCTAATTCTTGCAGGTGGTATAGCTGCCCATTTGTATTGGTAAAATACCTCCAGGTCATTATTATTATTATTATTATTATTATTATTATTATTATTATTATTGCCATTTATATAGCGCCAACAGATTCCGTAGTGCTTTACAATATTATGAGCGGGGATTTAACTATAAATAGGACAGTTACAAATAAACTTACGGGAACAATAGGTTGAAGATGACCCTGCTCAATCGAGCTTACATTCTATAGGAGGTGGGGTGTAAAAACACATTAGGACAGACATTTGCAGTCAAATAAGGTGGGCTGCCCTTTAGGAGAGAGCAAGAGACAGGTATGTGAGGTAGAGGTTAGTCTTGGAGGCCATAAGCTTTCCTAAAGAGATGGGTGTTAAGGCACTTCTTAAAAGATGCAAGACTAGGGAAGAGTCTGATGGTGGTAGGTAGGCTATTCCATACGAAGGGAGCCGCCTGCGAGAAGTCCTGCAAGCGTGAGTGCCGAACAGGTGCGGACAACGGACAGGAGGTGGTCACGGGAAGAACGGAGAGACAGAGAAGGGACATACCTATGGATCTGTGAGGAGATATAAGAGGGGCTAGAGTTGTTCAGTGCTTTATAGGTGTGAATTAGTACCTTGAATTGACTCCTATAGCATACAGGAAGCCAATGTAAGGACTGGCAGAGGGGTGAGGTGTGAGAGAAATGAGTAGAGCGGAAAATCAGTCTGGCAGCAGCGTTCATTACAGACTATAGCGGTGCAGTATGGCTTTTGGGAAGACCAATCAGGAGAGGGTTACAATAATCCATGCGGGAAATTACTAGAGCATGGACAAGCTCCATGGTAGTATCTGGTGCAAGAAAGGGGCGGATGCGGGCTATGTTTTTAAGATGGAATCTACAGGATTTGGCAACATGCTGGATGTGAGGCTCAAAGGTGAGGCCAGAATCAAGTATGACGCCAAGACAGCGCGCTTGCAAGGATTGACTGATGTGGGTACCACAAACTTGAAGGGAGAGCGAAAGAGGAGGATCAGTATTAGGAGGAGGAAAGACAAGGAGCTCAGTTTTGTTAGATTGAGTTTCAGAAAGCGGGAGGACATCCAGTCAGAGATGGAAGAAAGGCAAGCAGTGACACGTTGCAGGACGGCAGGGGAGAGGTCCAGGGAGGAGAGATATAACTGGGTGTCATCAGCATACAGGTGGTAGTGGAATCCAAAAGAGGGAATACGTTTGCCAAGAGAGGCAGTATAAAGAGAAAATAGAAGCGAACCAAGGACAGAGGCTTGGGGGACTCCAACCAAGACAGGACGAGGAGAGGAGGTATCATTAGAAAAAGAGACACTGAGAGATAAGAGGAAAACCACGAGAGGACAGAGTCACAGAGACCAAGTGATGGAAGAGTTTGAAGCAGGAGAGCATGATCAACGGTGTCAAAGGCCGCTGAGAGGTCAAGAAGAATTAGTATGGAGTAGTGGCCTTTGGATTTAGCTGCGATTAGGTCATTAGTAACTTTGCTAAGCGCAGTCTCAGTAGAGCGGAGAGGGCGGAAGCCAGATTGAAGGGGGTCAAGGAGAGAGTTGGAATTGAGGAAATGAGACACATGGGTAAAGACAAGTCTTTCCAGAAGCTTTGAGGAAAAAGGGAGCAGGGATATGGGACAGTAGTTAGAGGGGGTGGACGGGTCGAGGGATGTTTTTTTTAGTATAGTTACTACAGTGGCATGTTTAAGGTCAGCAGGTCATGCAGAGTCTTTGGTTGTTTTGCATGAACCGCACGTTTCAGATCTGCCCAAAGTGGCTCAATGATATTAGGGTTAGGAGACTGTGATGGCAACTCCAGAAACTTCACCTTTTTCTGCTGTAACCTGGAGGATCAACTTGGCCTCGTGCTTAGGGTCATTGTCATGCTGCAAAGTCCAAGAGTATTCCATGCGCAGCCTTCGTGCAAAAGAATGCATATTGTCTGCCAGTATTTTCTGATAACATGCTGCATTCATCTTGCAATCGATTTTCACAAGATTCCCAGTGCCTTTAGAGCTTTAGACCCCTTCTTCAAACATAGCGCTTATGGTTGTGATCACAAATCTCTATTTTGTTCTCATCACTTCAAATGACAGTGTGCCAGAAGCTGTGAGGCGTGTCAAGGTGTTGTTGGGCATATAGTAACTGGGCTTTTTTGTGGCATTGGCACAGTAACGGCTTCTTTCTGGCAACTCGACCATGCAGCTCATTTTTGATCAAGTATTGTCGTATTGTGCTCCTTTAAACTATCACAATGTATTTTTCCAGAGCAGCCTATATTGATCCTGAGATTACCTATGGGTTTTCTTTGTATCCCCAATGATTCTTCTGGCAGTTGTGGCTGAAATCTTTCTTTGTCTAACTGACATTGGCTTGGTATCAAGAAATCCCCAAATGTTCCACTTCTTAATAAGTGATTGAACAGTACTGACTGGCATTTTCACTAATTGCAATTTAAAAAGCCACACGTGTGGGAAATTAACCTTTAATTGCCATTTTAACCTGTGTGTGTCACCTTAACAAGGCCAAACATTCAAGGGTATGTAAACTTTTGATTAGGGCTATTTGGTTGATTTTTGTTATCATTATGATTTAAAAAGGAGCCAAAAATATATGATAATAAATGGCTTCATATGATCCTTTAATAAAATACATTTGTTGGGCATGATCAGTCATATTTTCAAAATCAATCAAAAATTTCACAATTTCTGCCATGATATGCAAACTTTTGAGCACAATTGTATGTGTGTTTATATTGTACATATACAGACTTTACTTAATTTTGTCCAAATAAGTTAAGTTTATAAAAGAAAAATAGAAGACAACAACTCATCTTCATATTGATTTTGATAAAATCTAACAAAGACAAGTTGTTCTTGGGTAGAAGGACACATTAATTAAATTCTACCATGCAGTGAAATACTATTTTTATATTTAGGGTTTAGCCATAAAATATTCACATTCCTGACTTAAAGGGCATTGCAACTTTTAGAATTCAGATTTTATGTATCTTTTGAATTAAAATACAAATTTATGTTAAAATAAATACAACTCAGGTCATTCAAATCAAACTAATGACTTGTGGTTTTTACTGTGCTTCCACAGTTTGCCACTCAGTTTTCACAACATTCTCTCAGTAGTCTGTACTGGAAAAAGAAACTACAAATATGGTAACCTATATAAATGTACAAATGTACATTAGAATGTCCACATTCTGAAAATGTATATGATGCTACTATCATTAAACGTTTGCTAATAACTGCAAGTAAAATAATGCTCACAAATGTGCCATAATAAAAAAAAAATCCTGCAACCTTCTCTGTTACAACAATCCTGATCATCTTATAAATGTATAGGTGTATGTTCATTTTAACTTTTAATGAGGTGCCATGTCCCTCTTTGAAACCCTGTTTTAACCCTGCAATTAAAAACAATGTAATATGGCAGGGTTTAACTGACTGTGGTAGCTATCAGTAGCTATCAGTCTAAAATAGCCAAGTAAAATAGATTGCTATTTCAATCAGATGGTCTCAGACTATGTGATATCTGCTGCACATCGTTTTGCTATGAAAAAAACATTGGATTGGTTGAGATCATCAACATTGATGATCTCAGCCAAGGAGGTGGGGCCAACTATGGAAAGAGACTTACGTGGTTATTGGTTAAACTGGTTACTGGATAAACTTTATTTATATGATGTTAGACATCCTTCGCAGACAATGACATAATTTTAGTAGAGCCAACTCACTTAACAATGGAATCCCTAACATGGTCCTTTAATAGTAAGTCTATTCAGTCTGAACATTATTATTGAGTTATGAATGATATAAATGTGACAAACGCTCCTTCCCACGAACCTATGCCACGGACTCCTGGAAGAGTGTGGAAGCAGCCCATCGACTATGGTCCAAGTCTGAGACCCTGTTCGGGAGGGATCCTGCCCAGTTGCCATTAGCAGCTCTCCCTGGGTGCCCCTGGTTTGGCACTTTCCCTTCATTTGAATGGAAACGAATGCTAGCTCCTTAGCAGCCGTTCGCATTGAACCAAACACACGAATGGTCCTCAGCGGTACTTAGGCGAGACCACTATGGAACAAATTTCGGAATTAGAACTTTGTGGGTCCCCAGTCACCTCAGCAGTACTTAGCCGAAATGTTATGGAATTGTTTTCGACATGAGGTGACTGTGTGGTTCCCAGACAACTTGGTCCAGAGTTTTGAACCACTTTGTGACCTGCAATTAGAGCTATTTTTGGAGGGAAGGTGCCTAAAACTAAGGGGAACAAATGCTACCTAAGAGCCAGATGGAGCATGCAAGTGAGAATTGAGAAAAATGTTGGATTTTAAGGATCCTGCAAAAGAAGAGGGGCAAAAGAGGTGAGAATTGAGAGAAGGGAGTCATTTAGGGGGATCCTGCAAACAAGAATTGTAATGGAAGTGAGAATTTGGCCCTCCATTCATTACCCAGAAGCAGAAAAGGTTTGTTGAACCCTGCTATCTTTATTATCTTTATTATGATAGGCTAGTTATGTCAGGTGTATATATACAATGATAATTTATTGTATAGAGAAACAGAAACACAGTAGCTAGTTTGTTCTTCTTCAGATTTCATTAACTGTATAGTGTTATAACAGTGGTATACCTAGTGTTGCATGAATGTCTACTACAACTGTAGTAGGAGTAGACAAGATGCCAGAGAGAATTTTGTTATAGATGTAAAGACTGCCTGCAATTCAAGTGGGTTTAATGCTTGTGCAATGTTTACTATAGAATTTGGTAGTTATTTATGTTATCTTAAATGTTCATCTCAGGAAAATAGAATAATATAAACCATAAAATAAAAAGTTTGAAATTGCTCATTACAATTTGCTACAATTGTAATCACTTATTGGTGATAACAAAACGTCTTAAAAAGCATGTGGTCAAAAAGGCCCTCTGAATATTCTATTGTTACATTTAATATTATGCTTGGATATGGAAGCTAGGCAATCATTTTAATGGCTACTAATTATGGTCAAGCAAATGAATCATTCAAGATATTCTGCAAAAAAAATCAATAAAACCCAGAGATCTGCACAATTAGCAGCTGTTTCTTTCCAGCTGCATAGATGTACTTTTAATGCATTTTTAAAAAAAAATATCAAGATATATTTTAGACTGTGATAATGTACATGCACTCATACACAATCTTTTTCAACTTTTTCTGCATTTGAATATTCATGGGCAAAGGTAAACCCAAATATACATATAATGATTTTTGATGTAACCATGATTTAAAAGGAAAACTCCAGTCGCCTAAAGGATTTCAATTTTTATGAAGTGCTTTAGGGGTTAACTGCATGCCAATCCACCCCCCCACCCCCCCCCCCCGTCTTATTTATGAACAGTGTACATTTTAAGAAGCCAGCACTTGTATAAAGCCCTTCAGTGAGTGCATATATATAT